>NC_140933.1:38078106-38640606 GCF_014529385.1 Adiantum capillus-veneris | reverse complement strand
ACTAGTAGGCATTTATTGCACCGTCTAATTTTGATTGAAAGGTCACTCACACTTAATGGGTTGTACAATATTCGTTGGCATGCTTATTGTAGCACCTTAGAGAGAGAGAGAGAGAGAGAATAATAATAATAACAATAAGAAGAAGAAGATACAGCCCGCATACTTCATCGCATGAAAGAGAGAGAGAGAGAGAGAGAGAGAGAGAGAGAGAGAGAGAGAGAGAGAGAGAGAGAGAGGACAGGAAAAGAAAGCACAACTCAAAAGAGCATCACACAAGGTGACAATAAACAGGGTCTTGATGTCCATCAAAGAAACCCAAATTCTACATATACGTACAGGTATGAGAGAGAGACATTAAGAGGGAAGTAGATTAAGAGAAGGGAAAGGGGAGATAGAGAGTAGTTTTGTCTGTGTGTGTATGCTAAACTAGAAATGGTATGTTATTGGGAGTACTACATAAGCCAAAATGACAACTGCCCATAATTTTGACAAGTTCATAATGGCACATGGAGACGATTTAGTATCAGCTGAACATCATACGCGCACCATAATACCACTTTTGCGCAGATAGAGAGTCAAATATGGGAATGAAACCACAGAGGAGAAGTACAACCAGGGTACAGAAAGGAAGAGAGATAGAGATAGAGTGAGCGGGTGTGTGTGTGGGGGGGTGTCCCTATGTGTAATAGAAAAGAATGTTAATGTTGTGTCACAATAACTTGGAGTAGTGTGCACAATGGCACGTGGATATCAATCTATCTTTTTCTACTCATCCTCGCGTGCCATAATGCCAGTTGAGGGGTTTTTACACATCTTTATCATGTACTCCACAACCCTTTCCATGCCCTAACCTCAATTGGAAGAGATCCTGACTCAAGAAGTAGGAGCATGTATGGTGGTTTTGGCTTAACTTGGAGAAAGTTTGTAAGAAAATACGTTTGGACATTCTCAAACTCTTTCCAAGTAGACTTTGAGATGCTCCCGCCCCACACTTTAACTCCATAAAGAAGAACCGGTGCCACCAATGCATCAAAAAGATACTTGTTGAGAACCCAACACTTGATGTTTCCGCATTACACATGTTCTCAAATTCATAATATGCTCTCTTTCCCGCTTCCAAATGACGCATAGCACATTCATGCCTCTTGTGATTGGACGGAAACTCAAGGCCAAGGTACTTAAAGCTCTCAACAACTTCAAGTGTCTCATTGTTATACACATTGCATGGCTTCTCCTTATGGTTGGTTTTCACAAGCATAACCTTTGTTTTGGATTCATTCATAATCACTCAACTATGCAAGAAAAAGTTATCAAGGATAACCATAAGCTTTTGTGCATCTTCTAAAGTGTGTGCTAGAAGCACTACATCATCCACATACAACAAAAGCATGATTACTGCATTGCAAATAGTGACCTCTTCAATGCCTTCTTCTTGCATAAATTCAAGTACCATTTGTTCCAATTGATCGATGCATAGACCAATGATAGTTGGTGACAATAGACATCCTTGCTTAACCCCAACAGTGCTTACATTTTTTTGTGACATTTCTCTTCCCATGGGCAATTAACAAATCACCTTCTCATAGATCTGAGAAACCACAAGCATAAAGTCACTTGGCACTTGTAGTTCTTCCATCCTTCTCCACAAATTGTTATGTGGAATCATATCAAAGGCTTTCTTAAAGTCCACAAAATAACAATACAATCACTTGTCTTTCAACTGACTTTCCTCCATGAAAACACAGAGTGACAAGATGATCAATGGTGCTATGGCATCGACAAAAACCTGCTTATCCTTTTGCACGCTTGTCATTCTCTTCAGCCCAATCACTCAATTTCATCTCCATTATGCACCCAAACAAATTTGCCATAAGAGACCCAATTATTATAGTCCAATAGTTGTTTACATTCTTTACATCCCCTCCATTATGGAAATGCTTAACCCAATTAGTACTCCAATCACAAGGCATACCATGTTGAAGTGCAAGGTTGAACATATCACACATCCACTCATGGGTGAAATATCCCGTCCATTTGATCATCTCCAGCTTGATACCTTGAAGATCTCTCACTTTGCGAGTGGCCAACTTTTCAAGCCCACCACATACATCCTTAATAGTAATTACAGAGGGCATACATGGGAGTGAACCATAAAATAGTATTTTGCAGCATTTGCTTGCTCATGTAATTGCCTACAATGTGTGTACATATCCACAAGACTCAAGTTACCAAAATTCTCAACCCGCTTGCCCCTCAAGTTCTCCAAAATCTTCCACATGCATGTGCCTTTTCTTGGAGAGAGAGAGAGAGAGAGAGAGAGAGAGAGAGGCTTCTAGGTAAATGGCAAGAACAAAGGTGACTGCAAGAAAGGCAAGCAAAGGACCAGGTTTGGCTGCTAAAGCAGGAGGAAGATCTACTAGTAAAAAGAAGAGACCTGGAGATCCCACAAAAATCTTGAAAGCTCTAAGAATGAATAGGCTACAAAGACACATCAAGCTATCCTAGGAAATCAAGAAGGCCCAAAAACGTATTGAGCTTCTAGTACCAAAGCTTCCATTCCAAAGACTAGTCGGGTCAATATGTGAGGATGCATGTTTTGGGACCATGAGGTGGAAACCTGCTGCACTGCTAGCACTAGAAGAGGTAGCATAAGATTTTTTGCTAGAATATTTCAATGACATAACAATTTTTGCAGCACATGCACACAGGGTAACAATTATGGACAAGGATAGTGAGACTTTGAAAAGAGTAAGGTGGAGATATGATAAGCTGCTCCAGCCCAATGAATTTATAGACAATAAAATGAAGGAAATTTTGCTTATTCCTCCATCAAAGCCAGAGGCGGTGAAGATTGTAGAAGTCACCCCACAATGTGAATACCAGGGCCAGGGGTGAGCTTGAAAATTGGCGTGAAGAGGAGATAAATAAACTGAAAGAGAAGGAAAAGATAGCAAATTCTATAGAAGAAGACATTAATAGCTACCACATCGTTAGGCAAAAAATCAATGTCAGCAACAACAAAACTTTATCATCTATGGAGGAAGGATTAATAGTAGATATAGAGCTAGAAGATGGTATAAGAAGACTTGCATTAGATTCTACGGATATCAATATACTGCGGGATCCAACTGCTCAAATCACAGATTCAATTATATATATCTTTCTGATGTAAGATGCTTTCACGCTTCATCATATTTTTATTCAACCTTGAGAATAGAGACTAACAACTAGGAACTATCTTGTAGTTTGATAAAGAGCTAACTACCTCCACAAATACATGCAAAAATACATATCTTGGATTCCCAGATTTCTTCCTTTCTTAGAATGAAAAACACCCCTATTGGCACATTCGAGAAGTGGCTTGCCCATTGTCCAATGCTGCAAGTAACAACCATAATTTTTCCATATGAGAGCAACCACCACTGGAGCCTCGTTTGCATTGAACTTGACAAGCCAACTGTCTGGACACTAAACTCAATTCGAGGAACGCATCCAGAATTAAGAATGTGAATATTGAGAATTATAAAATTGGTTTTATTTTGGATAAAGTAACTTGCAGATGCATAAAAATACCGTTGCACGTATATGGAAGGCTATACGGAAATCTAGAGCCGTACAGGTCAGAAATTAAGGAAGTCACGAGGCCTTTACAGACGGATGGCAACTCGTGTGGATGCAGATGCCTCCTCCATGCTGAGTATATACTACAGAGCTTTTTTTCACTAAGGCCATTCATGTCAAAGGTATGCATTTTGCACATCATTACTATAACATTGTGACAGTTTGGACAAAAATGTGTCTCAATTTCTTTTTTGTTTTTGTTTTGTCTTTTGTAGAGTGCATTGGAGAAGTACACAATAGAGTATTTGCATCGATATAGTGCCACCCTAATCAAGAATTTGCATGCAATTTTACATCTTGTGAGCATGGATGTAGAACAGACCCTATTGGATGACCACATTGTAGAGCTAATGATGACTGCTGATGGACTGCATCAAACAGATTCCATAAGGGCAGCTGAGAAAGGACAAGAGTAAGAGGAGGGAGGAAATTTTGAGAAGAGAAATGCTATAGAGGGAGAGTTTGACGAGGAGAAAATTCCAAATGAGGGGAAGCCCAACAAGAGAAAGATCACACAGATCGAGGGGCTGCAAAGAAGTAAATGTTGAAACTCCCACTACGCTTCAAGAGGGGTTTAGAAGGAAGAAGTTTATGAAGAGGGAGGGCTCGAGAAAGAACACTATAGACCTCAAGCAAAGCATGCCTCTGCCACAATTCCACCTGTTGAGCTTGAAAATCAAGAGTCATTTATGCCTGACACACAAACAGGTCATAGCACATTAGAAGCTAATTCATGTGCAATGGAGCCCTCACCACTAGAGACACAAGAGTCTCAAACAATAGAAGAACAAGAGAAGAAGGTCGAGGATGTCAACACTGGACAAGAAAACTTTGATGACAAGCAAACCTAGTATGGACCTTTGCTAGAAATTATAACGATTGTTTCGGTAATAACCAATGTAAAAGAACAAATACCTCCACATCTATGACACCATTGTTCTCTAGGGCTTTCGACTCTTGATCAATAGGAATAAACTTAGAGTAGCGTGCAACAATTTGAGAGTGTTGGTACCATAAGGAGATGAGAGGGGACTGTGTGCCGATCATGTGCTTGACCACCAAAGTTTCAAGTGCAACCTTGCAATGTATGCCATCCACCTCTTTAACATACCACCCCCTATCAAGAAGCTTGTCACATAAGCAAGCATCGAGAGATTTGTATACGAGCATTGTCTTTGCAACATGTATGTGGCAGGTGTGAAATAGTTCCACAAATAAAGTTATAGGACAGAAATTAGCAATCTTTATCAATTCAGTGGGCACTGAATTTTGTAGGGACCTCTTCACATCCCTAAACAGCTTGCCAGTCCGGGACTGTCCAGTCAATACAAATTTAATTGGTAGGGAGAGGAAGTTTAACCAGAGTATCGTTTTTATTTTTTTGGTTGAGATGGTAGAAATTCTCGTAGAAGAAAATTCCCTCATCTGCAAGACTCTTGCTAGCTATTCCATCATACTGTAAAACACCAATGTCAGCGTGGAGTATAGAGATGAGACCTATACTACACTCCACTAGCTCCCATTCCTCATATGATGAAGGATAAACATCTACAATTGCAACAACAAAATTTAATAGACCACCTAGTCTAACTACTAAAACAAATGTACAACTTATGAGAACTTGATCTACCTCTATTAATATTGTTCTACCTCTTTAAAAAGAAAAAAGAAATAAAGAGAACAACAAGGTCTAAAATAAAGAAAAGAGATGGAAGGCTATGAACACACTTACAACTGCTGCGTTGCATTTATACGCCCGTATAACAAAAATTATACGTATAAAACGTCAATATACGCCGTATCTCCGAATAATTACCGAATAGCCGTATAAAACATTTTTCGATTGATATATTTTTTGATCGAAAAGTATTTCGATCGAAAAATATATCGATCGAAAAAAAGTATATATATATAATTATCGCCGTATTCGATCGAAAAGCATTGTGGACTTTCTTGGGATTTGGAGAGCTTGGAGCTTCTGAGAGTTTGCCAGATAGAGACAGCGACTTTGATTTATAGCGGTTTTCAGGTATATTTTTTTGATTTTTCAATAAATATTAACTTATTTTTGTGTTGTGCCAGACTTGTGTGGTGTAGTAGTTTTGGCTCTCACCACAAAGTTGGCTTGCAGGTCGTAGACCACTTCGTGGTGTGTAGCCATAGGCCCATATGGCTCACTTTAGAGGTGTATAGAATATAGTTTTCTTTCCCGTGGTGTGTAGTTATATAACTCACTCCAGGGAAGGCTTAGGGTAAATTTAGATTGTCACTAGTATGGTGTAGTAGTATATCTCTCACCATAGAGATGAGTTAGGATTAGAGGTTGACTCGTGGAGTGTAGTAGGCATGATGCTATACCTCTCACTTCAGAGTGGCCTATAATATTTACAATCTTAAAGTAAATCATTATTGATTATTCTACATAGAAGCAAAAAAATTAACGTTCGTCATTTTAAGAGTGTAGAGATGCATACTTTATGCCCTCTTCATCTTAATACGACTTTCGTTATTTTTGTGCTTCTATTTCTGTAGTAACATCATTGTTCATCAGCAGATGACTTGGTGTTACTCTGAACGTAGATATATACAACAATTGATTTACATTTGAGATTGTTGAGCTGTTTGCTGATGGTTGTGTTGTGCATGCCACACACTCCATTAGAAATAGCTTATAAAATTTACAATTTTAGATTAAGTTTTTCTGTCATATGTGCTACATAGAAACACAAGTGTTACCACTCTTTATATTAAGAGTGAAGAGATGCATATTTTCATGCCCTCTTCATCTTAATGTGACATACTGGTTACTCGTGTGTTTCATATTCCAAAAGAACATCATTTTTCATCATTAAATGACTTGGTGTTGTTTTGGACGTAAACACATACGATAGGTAACTTACATCTGCAATTGTTAATTTATCCGCTGATAGTTGTGTTGTGAGTTCCACACACTTTATCATGGATTAGATTGATAAAAACTATCAATCTATTTTACAACAGCATCCAGGACTTGTGCTGAGAATATCTCACACTAGCTGAGCTGTTCACATATACGATTTTCCAACCCTTTAGATGTAATTTCTTTCATCATCTCACACTTCTGCACATAGCAGGGTCCAGTTCTTGTGCTGAGAGCATCTCACACTCCTGGCCTATTTCTCTCTCTCTCTCTCTCTCTCTCTCTCTCTCTCTCTCTAAATTAATTTTCATGGTCGATTCGCACAATGTGGTTTGTAATCATAATATTTTCTCTTTAATTTGCAATAATTTAGTATTGTTTAATAAATTTGAATCATCATTTAATATATATATAGGGTTAACACTCATTATATAATAACTATGTTACTATGGTGTACAATCATTTCGTAAGATTCTTAATTTATAATTTTGTCATACAGATATGGCAGACACGAAGCTAGCGAAACATCAACGAAAGTTCGTCTCCGAAGTGATTGTGAGACACTTTCATTACTCGTCAGAGACAGATATTAGGCGTTGTTTAAACCCTGTCGCTCCGGAGCATTTTTATCAGCTTACAGAGACTCTAACCAAGTCTGTGTTGAACAGCTCCAGGCAGAGTTTGCACCATCTATTTTTGACATAGCCCTCCTGACATCAGGTGCTTTAGTAAACATGGTCAAACAAACCATTGGACACATCGTGAAAACCTTTCAAGAACTGAAAAATCCTGCAATTACTTCCTTGCCAAACATAGCTGAGCGCATACATCTTGTGCAACAGCTTTACACGGAGTTCAAGAGCAAGGAAAAGTTAGAAAGAGCAGCAAAGCGTGCAAGAGTGGAAGCCAGCTCTTCTGAAGCTGCTGTTGAACCAGAAATCATTCTTAGAACAGAGCCTGCAACGTCATCCGTTGCTACATTAGACCTCTCCCAACTACCACCTATTTTACACCTTTTACCCGACACAGCCATCTTCAATATCCAAGCTCCACAGCTAGGAGAGGGAAGATGGGCACATGTGAAGTGTGTGGGTGTCACACATCCCGCTTTCAAAGATCAAGTGTATGCTGCAAAAGTGTTCAAAGTACACTTACATGGGCCTACCATGGAGCAACAGGTCAAAGACGAAGCAACAATTTTGGATATTTCACATCGAGGTATTATCTACCCTCTTGCCATGGTGCTCCACGTGGAGCGACCAATGCTCATTTCACGATTTTGGAATGGCGGCCATGTGGAGCAATGGATCAAAGAATGCAATGCAGACGGCAACCAACCTGTCATCCGCGATTATGTACTCACTGCAGAAACAGTAGAGCTATTCCAAGAGAATATTTTGCAGATCATCAATGCTCTCCTCCAAACTCTAAAGTATATACATTCGCATAACTACCTCCACAATGATCTACACTCTCGGAATATGATGCTGCATTTTGGCGAAAAAGGTGTTTATGCCGGCATTGTGGATTGGGGTTCATGCACCAAAACAAATACGACAGCCGGTTTTCCTCCTCTACGCGATATGCAGATAGAAACTAGAAAACAATATGAGAGAGATTATCCATGGGCAGCCCCCAAATGTATATCTAGTAATCCTCCCTCCTGGACCAAAGCTATGGATATTTATTCCATGTGTCATACATGTAAACGCATTTTGAAGTGCTTACTAGAGCCCCAAGAACAAAGCAAGAGACATTTTTTGAGTAATGTACTTGCTCATCTTGAAACCGGCAAGCGCCTAAACCCCAAAACCCGGCCTAACGCTTTTGACCTCTCCTTATGTCTAAATGGTGCCCATAGAGTGGGTTACAACATTGTAATGACATCTGTCTTACGACCAGCTGATGATTAATGAAAACACAAGTCTCATGATTTCATCATTGTTTTACTTTTGGTGTCAGATTTAATTGTATGTTTAATTGAACAAAATATCTATGTTTGTCATTTGATATACTGTCCAATGTCAAATTAATTGAATGGGTATTTAAAAGTAATGACATGTTCACCTAATATGAAGATATGGAAGAAGAACTCAACCACGCTGAAGCTCATGCAATTTTTAAAGAAGAACAAGTTAGATGTGGACAAGCAGATCTTTCTACTATTGCGAACATTGAAGAAGATGAATCTGAGCTGCAGGGAGAACCAATAACCCTTAAAGAGTGCAAAAAGCTTTGCCCTAATCACTTTGTACGCCATCAAATATTTCAAATAAGTGGCAATGCAAAAGATACAGCTCCGTTAAAGCTCTCTGATTTGCAACATAAAGGACTGGCACGTGTATTGCTGCAAAGGTTTATACGACAAGAGAGATGCTACCAAACAACAACCAAGTAGCAATTTACTTTATCCAACAATGCTATGTTCGATATGTTTTGCTGAAGAGAGTGGATTGGTCAGATCGTCCAGGCACCGCTGGCGTTGGACATGGACGCATTGCAGAAAAGGTGGCAGCATGCAATGCAAATAATCCAATACCTCCTCGCAAGTGTCCTATTGTTTTACTTCCTGAAGAGTCAGAAACACTGACTGAATTAGCTAGCCAAGGACAAGACCTTGCCAGCCAAGAAGAAACACCGGACATGCTTCGTGGACGTATTCTTGAGCTTGAAATAGAGTTAAGTGATGCACAAGCAAAGCTTCAACGATATGAATCATTGTATGGACCTTTGCCAGATGATACTACCACTTCACATAAAGATGGTGCTCAACCATCCCCTGAGCTAGGAATTACAGATTTTACCATAGACCAGCTTATAGAAAATCTATCAAACTCATAAGTCACTCACAAGCTTTTTGTAATCTCAAAATTATATCAAACTCTTTTCGATCGAGTAATTTCCCAGAACCTTGTTGTAATTTCAAACCTACATCGACTTTATGTAATTGTTATTCGACAAGATATTATCGGCAATTTATATTTGTGTGTGAGTAAATATGTGCGTATGAGAGAGAGAAAGAGAGGTTTTGATGTGAACGACAACGAGATACCACTTTCTTTCATCATATGCAAAAACTTGTTAAGTATTACAATGGTACTCTCACAAATCATCTCCATCTTCAAAAACTGCTACCATATCATCTACTTCGTCCATATCTGAGCATTCTGAAACTATCTCCCATTCCATATCATCTTCATCATCAACTTCTGCAGACATAGCTTCATGCGTTTGAAAGACTCCATATTGCTTTTGAGAGGCTCTAGTTGCAATGTTTTGAGGCTTATAAATAAGTCTCATATTGCAAAAAACATAGACCAAATCAGCAGCCCGTTTAGTATGAAGTCTGTTTCGCTTTTTCATGTGCACAAAGTCGAATGCTGACCAATTTCGTTCACAACTTCCACTTGATGCAGCTACTGATAAAACTCTAACTGCAATGTGTTGCAACTCCACTTTCTCTCCACCATACTCCTTCCACCATAAAGGTGCACTTGTTTTGCCAATGGCATCTATATGCCACGGATCTTGAAACATACCAGTTCTGTTGGCATAATCTACTCGCTGATGAAAAGCTGTTTTTCCATCTTCGTGCCCTAAGAGTTGGGAGCACACTGTTTTGAAGTCGGACATAACTTCTTTGTTGGCAGATTGCTGATGCATTTGAAACTTAGGATCCAATACAAAAGCCGCACCATGCAATGGCGTATGCAACTGCACCCAACGCTTGTTAACAATTGTAATCATGGTAGCTTTATCCTTTGCACCAAAACTGACATTTTCTCTTAGCTTGCGTATAGCCTCTGACATATACCAGTAGACCCGACCAAAAATAAAAGAATCTGTGTCAACTGCTCTCAAAAGATCTACAAATGGCTTAGACATAGTTACTATTCTTTCTACATTACGCCAAAAGACTGGCGAGTTTACTATTTGTGCACATCGACCAACTGCTTCCTGATAACTTGGATACTTGCTGAGCCATCCATCCCATCTTCTATCTGCTAAGGTTTCCATCAATGCAGGCTTCAACTCTTGCAAAGCAGCAAGAACATAGTATGCCGTAGCAAACCTTGTTGCACAAAATATTTGCAGAGCTTTATTTGGTGACTTGGTTCGAAAAAGAGCATACGAAAATTGATGCTCTCTAATGAATTTCACCACATGATTTACATCCAATAAAGTTTGCTTCACACATGCCATTTTACCAATATCTTTTAAAAGCAAATTTAAAGTGTGAGCTGCACATGGTACCCAAGAAATCTCCGGATACTTGACTTGAATAGCTCTTCCTGCTCCTTTGTAGTTGGCCGCATTATCTGTGACAATAGCAGTCACATTCTTTGGTCCACCTGCCTTTGCAATTGCACGCTCATACACCCCTGCTAGGTAGGTGATAGTCTTCTCTTTCAATGAGCTGTCAATTGCTTCCACGAACATGGCCCCTCTAGGGTTAATAAGCATTACATTGATTAAAGGTTTTTTCTGATAGTTAGTCCATCTATCCAATGCTATGGTGCATCCATATGCTGGAAGAAACTCTAGGACTGTGCGTTTGAGAATGGCTTCAGTACTGTCTTTGACTTTATCAAGATATTCAGTTCGTATCTTGTTATAGTCAGGAAGCACAAATCCTTTTTTGGCTGTACTCATCAAAGCATCTTGAAATATTGGATTGCGCATAACATTGAACGATATGCCACATGCAATAAATGCTTGTGTCCATTTTAAATGCAACTCAAGCAACCATTGTTTACCTAATGCTTCAGGCATTGTCTATCCATTGGATGACGCTCTGCCATATTTGCTTGTGCTAGGAACTCCTCCTGATGTAGAAGCATGTCCATGAAGAGGGTTCAATTGAGAACTTTGATCATTTACTTGAGTGGTACACACCTCTTCTGTTGCCTCATTGCATACAGATGGTTCAATATTCACATGAATATCTTTAGAAACATCACCTTTATGTTTAGTTGCAAGAATCAACTTTACTTTGTGAGAATACATGGCAAATTTTTCATGAATATCTTTTGGTGGTGCCCCGCACTTTTCAACATTTCCAGGGACTTTAAACAAATGCTCTTTAATTCTGGTTGCATTACCACTGAACTTGTGGCCACAAGATTTACATTTAAGTCGAGATGTATTTCTCCCAGCTTTCAACTCATGCACATAACTCCACTCTTGTCCTTTCACCATGATGCACAAAAATAGTTTGCTAGTAAAAACAAAGTCAATGATCATTTTCATAATCAAAATCAATTAAAACATGAAATTAATTTAACTAACAATGATTGAACGAAATTAAAATAATTAAAAAAAATGATTGAACAAAAATACAATAATAAAAAACAATACCATTGGATTACATATAAATTGCATCGATTTATCTAAAGTGCAAGCTTGTATCTTTAACACATTACGATAATCAATAATTACAATTAAATCAAGTATTAAAATGATTATCATTATAAATTACTATACATACAAGAGCTATAAGTGACATTTTTAAAATGTCAAAACGATAATCACTTTCAATACTTGATAATTATCGTATCTTTGTAAAGTGCGAACAAAAAGTTCTTACACTTTACCATAGATTTTTAAGCGATTATCTATCTACAATGAGAGCATATGTATGCTCTCACACAGTATGGTAGATTTTGCAGTCCAAATAAAGATAAGAGAATATCATTATTTTTGGACATGTTTTTCCTAAATTTTTACTCTAGTGAGAGCATAGCAGTGTGAATAGCTCTACACAAAACGTAAAAATATAATTTTGTTTCATTATATTCATTTTGAAGTGAGAGAAAATCTCTACACATCAAAATCAAACTTTAAATTACATAAAATTAATTTTTATGTAATTATATTTTTAAACTAATTATCTCATGTGAGAGTACACTCTACACACAACGATAATATCTTACTTTTTTTTTATTAGTCACTTTCAAGTGTCAATTAATTGAACACATTGACAAGTGATTCTTATAATTACAGTTTGTATCAGGTGAGAGATTAAACTCTTCACAAAATACAAACTTTCAACTATTTACTAAGTTTTTCAAAATATATTCATATATTTGAATCACAAAACTTAAAATTCTATTGAATTTTAATTTTTATTGCATTCAAATTGTTTTATTTTTTTACAAATTACATTTTTTGATCGTTTGGTGAGAGTACTCACATGGAAAACACTGACTTTGAAAGCTGGTATGAGACCTTTCGCGTGTTGCTATATATACTAACATATTCGATCGTTATAATTTTAGATCGAAAATACTTTCGTTCGAAAATAATTTCGATCGAAAAATTAAGAAGTTATACGATTGGCCGTTTCTGCTGATGTGGCACCGTATAATACGGCCGTATAATTTAGATAAACGAATAATACGCCCATTATTCGCGTATTATACGTCTCTCGAATAACGAATAATGCAACTTAGTACAACTGCATCAAGGATGGTAAGCGAATGAGACAACTCCGCCATTAGCAATCACATGGGAGTGACTATAGACATTAGCAATCACATGGGAGTGACTATAGACATGCTGTACCAAAACCTCCTTAACAATTTTCTTGCCCACCTACACTTTGAAATTTAGCACTCGTGCTTTACATGCTAAACAAAATAGATTTGCTATTGAGGATCTTTTTCGGCTTCTTGGTTGCATAAGAACCCAAGAACCTTTGTATATTGTTTGTTGTTGCCATTGACTATCTATATTGATGGAGTTTGAGATAGTGACAGAGCTTATGGTGCTACTTGGTCTCCTTGGGAGACTAATGGCGAGGCTGACTGAGGAGAGAACACAACAACCCTTAGAGCTATTAGGGCGGGAAGAAGAATAAGAAGAAACCATGGCTCTTTTTGAGTGGTAGAAGAAAGCATGAACTTGCTTCCAATGGAGGGAAATTTAGTTTTGAACGCTTGGTTAATGGAGCAAGAGCTTTTGTTGGCAGGACTATGATACATTATTGTAGATATCTTTTAGTACCATAACTACATTCATACCTGGGCCCACATATAGATACCTTAAACGCCATAAAATGAGGTTTTACCTGATGTTTCTTATCTTTCTTTTACATTTTTTGATTTATTTATTCCTATTTCTATGTTATGTTGGCTTGCTGTTCATTGGATGCGCCTCCTTTTCCCTCTCCTCCAATAAGGCCCTCCAAATGACCTCCCAAATTCCCTAATGTATGCTTCTTTGATCGATTATGTGTATTCTCTAATGCTCTATATTCTCCTCTACTCACATAACATGCTCAAGTTCTTGTGATGAGCATACCTTACACTACTGGCCTGTTCATCTGTCTCTCTCTCTCTCTCTCTCTCTCTCTCTCTCTCTCTTTCTGTGTGTGTGTGTGCATCTCTCTTTGAGTGTACTTTGTTTTTCCTTGAACTTTCAATCATTCATTCTATAGTGTATAATTTGCAATCATAACATAGTATTTTTGGCTACAAAATATGTGGGTCACAATCATGACATGATTTTAATAGTTTGCATTTATATCATAATGTTTATGCTTTAAAATTATTTCTTACAGATATGGAAGTCATCAAGCTAACAAAAGATCAACAAAATTTTTTCTTTAGGTTGTAGAGTACCACTCTCATCACATGTTAGAGGCCGAGCTTCATTGCTACCTAAACCCTTCAGATCCAGAGCATTACTACTAGTTTACAGAGACTTTAACATGAAGTATGTATTTGAATAGCTCTTGCTCATATTTGCACCCACTACGTTTGACATATATCTAATGACTTTAGGTTCATTATTGAACATGGTCAAGCAATCTATTGGGCAGATCGCAAGGACTTTTTAGGAGCTAAAAAATCCTGAAATTACCACTTTTCCATGCATAGCTACTCGCATGTACAACCTATGCAACAAATATATACTGAGTTCAACAACAAGGAAAAGTTGTAAAGATCAACAAAATGCATGAGAGTGGAAGCCTTCTCTTCGAGTGTTGTGGAAGATTCAAGATCTAGCATTAGAACGGAGCTTGTTGCTAGTGCCATTATCTCTTTATACAAGTCACAGTTCCCCCTTGTAGAGGATCTTTTTCTAGATACTGTAATCTTCAATATACAGGCTCCATAGTTGGGAGAAGGAAGATGGGCACACATGAAGCGTGTGGGTGTCACCCATCTTGCATTTAAAAGATCCAATGTATGCTTCAAAGTCCACTTGCATGGATCCACAGTAGATCAGTAGGTTAAAGAAGAAGCCACAATTTTGGACATTGTTCATCGCAGAATTATTTATCCACGTACCATGGTTCATCTAGTGGAGCCTCCAATGCTCATTCACGTTTTTGGAATGGTGTCCATGTAGAGCAGTGGATAAAATAATGCAATGCAGATGGCAGTCAACTGGCCATTTGGGATTATGTAACCACCTCCATAATGATCTGCACTCCCACAACATGATGCTCCATTCTGGGCAGCGGGGCGTCTATGCA
This sequence comes from Adiantum capillus-veneris, assembly GCF_014529385.1. Lineage (NCBI taxonomy): Eukaryota > Viridiplantae > Streptophyta > Polypodiopsida > Polypodiales > Pteridaceae > Adiantum > Adiantum capillus-veneris. Next base: position 38,625,604 of record NC_140933.1, on the reverse strand, counting down.
GGCATTGTGGATTGGGGATCATGCACAACAATGGCAAGCTTTCCTCCTCTCTACGACTTGCAGATAGAAACTAGAAAGCAAAGCAAGAGAGAATTTCCATGGGCCACCCTAGAATGTATTTCTACTTATATCCCCCCCCCCCCCCCCCGCCCAACAAGACTAAAGCCATGGATTTTTTCTCCATGTGCCATACTTGTAAATGGCTCTTAAAGTGCATGTCCATGCCCCAAGAACAAAACAAAAGGGATTTATTGAGCAATGTACTTACACACCTTGAGAGTGGCAAGCAAAAAATCCATCAACCTAACATAAATATTTTGATCTCTCTCTCTCTCTCTCTCTCTCTCTCTCTCTCTCTCTCTCTAAACGGTTCCCATAGAGTGGGTTATGACATTGTAATGACTTTTGGTCTACAACCAACTGATGACTAAACTGATGATTTTATTTTTGTCTTGTCTCTAGTGGAAAATGTAGATATTCTATCTATTTCTTGAAACATGATTAAGTTATCTTGTCTCTTTCTTGCAACTATATAAGTGGTATTCAATAAGTGGTTTTAACATGATGACTTATTATCTTCATGTGTAAACTTTCTAACCATTGTATGTTCCTTGATTTGTAGATATGGAAGAAGAACTTGAACGCGCTAAAGCTTAGGTGATCTATAAAGAAGAGAGATAACAGTATGGTAAGGAGAAAGACCTCACAACTATTTCCAGCATCAAAGAGGATGAGTCGTGGTTGCAAGATAAGCCACTCAACCTCATAGAGTGCAAGAATCTATGCCAAACCACTTTGTGATTCATCTAATATTTCAAATCAACGGCCATGCAAAGGATTCATCTCTAGTAAAGCTATCAAATTTTCAACACAAAGGGCTAGCCCAAGTACAAAGATTCATACGAAGAGAGAGGACCATGCCAAACAATAACTAGATGGAAGTTTACTTCATACAGTAGTGTTATGTTTACAACATCCTAGGGAGGCAGGTAGATTGGTCAGACCGCCCAAAGAATGTTGGTGTTGGCCATGGTTGCATTGCAAATAAAGTGGCAACAACCAATGCCAATAACCCAATGCAAAGCTGCAACCACATGCCTTACTGTATGGACCTGTGAGGTTGGTCATTTGCAATAAGGACTTGCATACCAATCTCTTGAGACTAGAAGTGCTGAGTTCAACATAGATGACCTACTAGATGAGCTGACACAATCATTGGCTTAAGCACCCCCCTCACTTCCATATATCTATTGGATGAGCTGAGTTCAACATAGATGACCTACTAGATGAGATGACACAATCATTGGCTTAAGCATCCCCCTCATTGACTTTTTTGGCAGTGCAAAAAAAGTGGCAACAACCAACACCAATAAACCAGTGCAAAGTTGCAACGATATGCATCGATGTATGCAGAGTTTCATTTACCCTCTCATCTTCCCATCTTTGTATTCTTAAAAAGAAATCGTATTGTATCTAATTGTAATTTTGACTCTTATTGCAAAAGTAACTATAAAATTTGAGAGAGAGAGAGAGAGAGAGAGAGAGAGAGTTTGTGAAATTAGGAAAAATATGAACCCCAAAAGGGCCTTGTAAGGATCCCTAATTTTAAGGGGATCGGAGCTTTGAACAACTGAATTTTTAATCTCCTAAAGGCCAGATCACATTCCTGCGTCCATTCAAAAACTTTGGCATGTGCTGCCTGATTAATAGGGATTTCTAAATGTGCGAAAAACCTCAAATGCCTTCCATGCCAATGAGCTTGGCCAAGAAATACTGCACGCAGCTTCGAATCTGCCGGTGGAGGTGCTTCCATAATTGCTGCTATTGTATTCAGATCCACTGAAATGCCATCCTCAGAAATTACATGACACAATAATCTCCCACTTCGCACTGCAAATGCACATTTTAGAGGACTTAAATTAATTTTCACCTCTCTACATTTTATAAAACATAACCGCAATTACTTCAAATGCTCTAATTGTGCTCCAAAGCCACTGAGATCATCCAAAAATATTCTCATAAAATCTATCAAATAGGGACCAAAAGTTTGAAACATATCCCTTCGAAAAGTTGAGGACGCATTCTGTAATCCAAACCACATTACTGTGCATGCAAAAACGCCCATGCTGTAATAAAAGTTGTTTCAGCCTGATCATCTACAACCATCTAAATTTGGTTATATCCACTAAACACATCCAGAAAAGAATACATCTCATGCCCTGCCACATCATCCAAAATCGAATCCAAAAATGGAAGTGGAAAAGGGTATGGAATAGTAGCTACATTCAGCTTCCTATAATCCACACAGATGCGAATCCACTTGTTTCTCTTTGGTACCATCACAATAGGAGAAATCCATTTGGGATTGTCAAAAGGGGTTATAAAACCCACCTGCAATAGGTGATCAATTTCCACCTTGACTTGCTTTGCCACATTCGGATTCATCCTATATGAATGCTGCTTCATCGGAACTTCATCTGGTTTTAAATGAATCATATGCTGATAAAAATTTGGATCCAATCCTTTCATATCCTCATACTCCCATGAGAAAACATCCTTGAATTCTGTCCACAAATTAATCAAGTCTCCTCGAAAACTTGCCTCAATCTGTTTATTGATATGAATGGGCTGAGACTCCTCTTGAGCTCCTAGAAAGACCGCCGTCTCCAGTTCATCTTCCTTTACCCTTGTTACTTTACTGATCTGTGCTTCAAACTCACATTCTTGCCTAATAATCTCCTCCAATGGTTCGGGAATAGGCAAGACTTTTTCTTGCCCGCTTGGCTCTACTATTCTTGGGTCCCCTAAAGATTTTCCCTGCAAAATCATAGAAATATCTTCTATTCCTGGGTCCCCTAAAGATTTTCCCTTCGAAATCATAGAAATATCTGCAAGATAGAGAGAAACTAAATTTGGGTTAGCCTTCAAGAATTTCTCCTCTTTATCCTCTTCTAATCCTTTCACCATATTCAGTGTCTCTGCTATTCCCGGCCATGCTGTCTGCATGTTCCCAACATCATCCAAACTTTCCTGCAACCCTTTTTAACTATCAGCATATTTGCCTCCCAATTATGCTTTACCTTGACTTGACATAACCATGGTCTCTCCAAAATAATATGATAATCCTGACTGTGATCCTCATATCTAAGACTACTAAGGAAACAACAAAATACAACCCAGCACATCTAGCACAATGCCTCAGAGTAATCCTACTGGCTATACTCTTCTCTGATCTGCCATGCGAACTACAAAGGGTACAGGTTTCCAATCACTAAGACCAAAGGGCTCACAAGCCGCTTGAGTAATAATATTCACTCCCGCATCTCCATCTAATAGGACTTTGTTGATATATATGCCATGATATTGTACTGAAAGCGCCGAAATGCGTGTATTCGTAATCCTAGTTGTCGACAATGGGACTGAATCATCCCGCTCACCCTCAGCTACCGCAATATCAACTTCCATCTTATTCATTGCTTTGAAATTTTGACTCAGCAAAGCGTGATGAAAATTCGGAACCAATTTCAATAACGATGCCAATCATACTTGTAATGGTGAATCTAAAACCTCTTTCCAAACAGAATTCCAATTATCCTCTTCCATGATATTTTCCTTGCTTCGCACTCTCCCCTCTTTGTTTTTCGGACAGGGGGCCGATGGTCCTGATGATTGCAATGGTGGTACTAAATAGGGGCATCCAAGTTACAGTCTTTTCACATACATCTTCTTGAGTTGCCCAATCCGGGAGCTTAATATCGACTGTTGGTACCACATTTTTGCCAAAACAAGTAATCAACGAAACCACCACGTTTGATTCTTCTAGCCCCTCAATCTGAACCATAGCCACACTCGGATGCTTTCCATCAGCATGTTCCTGTTTCTTTCGATCATACTCCATATCCTCTGAACACTCGGACCGCCAATGCCCATCTCCCAAACATAAAAGGTAGGTCTTGGGTCGATTAGGATCTCGGCCACCTCTTCGACGACCGTGACCCCCTCCTTAACCCCGTCCACCGGCTTGTCCTTGAAAAGGCCCCTCTTGATGCATGAGCATAAGCCAATGCCACCGCAAGCTCTTGTCCATGCCCTAACTGTTGTGACTGCCATGTAGAAGAATCCCGACTCCTACGGCCACAACCATTGTAATAACATTCCACTGTATTACGGGTGTTGGCTGTGCAAATCCCACACCATTTCTTATTCATTGCACACTCTTGAGCGGCATGTCTTGGGTTTTGGCAGCTCCTTCAGACTTTTAACCACCGTAGAGGATTTTGCCAATCCGGATGGAACACCTTTCCCTTGACGCTACGAATTTTTCTGAGGTGCTTCCTCTAATTATTTCACCGAACCACTATTGCCTGAATTTGAGGATTCTGAGTCTGCACTCTCTGACTCCAAATTGTCACTGCCACTTCCTTGAGATTTACGATGGGATTTCTTGTGATCTTTTTTATTTGATTCCCTTGGTATTCCATATCCTCTAAAGCCTCTCCTGCTACAACAGCCGTTGCAATGGCATTATCCAGTGGAGTGGTTACCTTATCCACTATTACCATAGAAGTTCTGAGATCCTTATTGAGTCCTTGCAGAAAATAATCATTCAACACGTCGGTTGCTGGCCTTTGTGCCTGAGGTACCCGTTGCAAAAGCATATGGAACTTTGCAGCATAATCCTCTATTGGCAAGGACTTTTGATGTAACGTCCGAAGCTTTTCCAAATGCTGAGAGACCGTCTTTTTCGTTCTAAATCGTCATCGCAAGAGCACTCTGGACCCTTTGACATACGTCTAAAAGTGATCATCAGGATACTATGATAGCCATTTTGCAGCTTTTTCTAAAAGTGTGGATTCAAACATCGATTGTTGATGGAGAGGAACCAAAGCGCCAGGATGATTCAATCCATACACTTTATTAAATTATCGCAAATGTACATCAAGGTCTTCCTTTGAAAGACCTCAAAAGCGACTATATTTAATCTGACCACTCGCCACTAGCTGCACCATAGTCCCTTGCCCAACTGTATCCCCTCCTCCTGGAAAAAGCTGTCGAACAATAGGAGGCAGGGACGATCGCGGTTGAAACCCTAGGACTGCCTACCGGAGTCGGTGATGGAGCAACATGAGTGGGTGAGGAAGAGCATACGGCCGAAGGACATGATTGACTACGTGGAGTACACCGCGCATGCTAAATACACCGACCACGCACTAGGCTTGGTGACGTAGACACATGTTCCTCAGCCTGAGGTGTAGAAAAACCGAATTCATCCGAACCGCCTTTCCTCTATCGTCTCCCCACAATTGGAACAACAGGGTCAGGAGGACATTGCGACCTAGTGTGCATGCATATTCACAGCAGGTCGCCCGTCACGCATCGTGGTCACCATATGTAATACATATTTCTCTGCAATGGAGCAATAAGTGTTGGGGTATAAAGCCCAATGTGGTCGCCTAGGTAAGTGGGCGGGCCGCCAGGTATGTACACATATTCTTTTGTAAAAACCTAATAAGAACTCACTATGCTCTACACATTACAGTAGAGCGAGTTCACCATATCGTCGTGCTCTTCTTCTCGCACTCTCTTGCGTCGCACTTCCGCTCGTACTCCTTCAACTGGTATCAGATCTCAGATCGAGGCTCGGGGAAGCATTTGCAGGTAGCCAGAGTCACCTGCTCAGATTGGAGTGAGATTCGATAGGCAAAGACACGGACCCAAATCTTGTGCTCAGAATTTCATTCTGAGGTCATCTCGGCCACCGTTCGGCTTCGACAAAGTTCTGCGTAGGCCATTTTCGACTACGTGGTCTTAGCGGGTGCAGATTCGACTCTCCAAATTTGGGGTTTCGGTCTACGACTGCAGGTGCTGAGGATATCTGCACTTCCAGAGTGCTGATTTGCGGCTATCTACACAACGAAGGACGGATTACAGTTCTTGGAGGCGTGTCACATAGGACACGGGCGCATCTACACAGATTGTAGGCGACATCCACTAGTTCATCAGGCAGCTTGTGTTTGCTACTTGATATTCCAGATTTCATCCTGACATTGCAGGTACTTCCACATGGGATGTATTGTCAGAGATGATGTATGTCTGTTGAGGGTTTGCTGGCTGTGAGTCACGCAGCAAACAACTGCCGCAGCGGTTACAACATATAGTGGGAAATTTGTGGATGCATGACTTTGTGGGAAGTCTATGTACTGTCAGATTTACTGCAGCCTTTGTTGAGGGTCGAGTGAGGTTTTATTGAGCTGGGGGATTCTCGAATGTTGAGATCCTTTCGGTGATACAGGTCTTGGAGCGATCCCTCGAGCACCCTTAGATAGGCAGCTAGGATGTATTGACTGTGAGTTAGACAGTTGGGATTTCATCTTTGCTTTACTGCCCTTGAGGCATTGTCGCAGTCTATGCTTACAGGACAGTGACAGGACAGTGAGAGACAGTACAGGTGCAGGACAGGTTTACCCGCATCTTACAGTGTCAGAGAGACAGTGTTTCTTGAGCTGTTTTTTGGTCTGTTTTTGAGTACATCAGAGCCATTTTACAAAGGAGACTCTGCCGAAATTTTTGCAGAATCTGAAGCTTTCTTGGTTCATTTGACAGGTTGATATTGGTTCAGAGGTCAGTTTACAGGGGAAACTTTGCCGAATTTTTCCCAGGAAAGTAAACTACTGTGAAGCGTAGCTATGGCTGGATCACAGGACACTGCTCTTTACAATATCAAGAAGCTGGATGGAACCAATTTCCCATTGTGGAAGAAGCAGATTTGGCACGTGTTGGTACAAAAGAAGAAGATAAAACCTATAAAGCTCAAGGGGATAAAACCACAAGATATCGACGAAGATGAATGGAGCGAAATGGATGAATTGGCACTTTCTACCATTATGATGACTTTGGCAGAAAGCATTTACTTCAATGTAGCAGACGAGATGCCGGCTTATGAAGCATGGACAAAGATGAGTGATCTTTATGAGAAGCAGAGTGCAGCTTCACAGGTATACTGGCTTAAGAAGCTTGTTGACTTGAAGATGCAAGAAGGGACACCTATGTCCAATCATCTGAATGAATTCAACACCATCTACAGTCAGTTGTCAGCTCAAGGTGTCAAGTTTGATGAACTTGTTAGAGCTATGTTCCTATTGATCACATTGCCGGAAAGTTGGGACACTTTTCGCACAGCTTTGAGTAATTCTGCACCTCCAGATGGTTTGAACGTAGCAGGTGTAGAAGGCAATCTGCTTACTGAAGAAACAAATAGAAAGACAATGGACAAAGGCAAAGGCAAAGGAACAGCCTTAGTTGTTAGGGGAAGGACCAAAGAAAAGTACAAAGGTGGAAAGAGGAATCAATCTTGTAGCAAGTCCCGCAGTGCTAAAGGAAAGAGTGACATAGAATGCTACCATTGTGGCAAGAAGGGTCGCATAAAAAGAGACTGCAGAGAATGGAAAGCAGAAAAAGGCAAAGAGAAAGCTGAAGACCATGGTGAGAAGAACAAGTCCTCAGTGAAGATTCAAGAAATAAATGTGACAAACACTGTTGCAGAGGATGACAGTCTAGTGTCAGGAGACATCTACTTCTTGAAGAATACAATGGACTCAGCTCTTCTTACAGCATCTGAGGGAAATGCACCGAGTGACTGGATTATAGACTCAGGGGCATCACTTCATGTGTCTCCAAACAAGGAGTGGTTTACCTCTTATGTGACCACTAAAGATCATGTTCGGCTAGGCAATGGGCAGACATGTGAGATCTTAGGTGTTGGAGATGTTCAATTGAAGTTTCAGAATGGCTCTTCTTTCACGCTGAAGAATGTGATACATGTTCACACAATTACAAATTAAGAGCTTGATCAGCACAGGTTTACTTGATGATGCTGGCTACGTCACCACTTTTGGACAAAACATGTGGAGTCTATCCAAGGGTTCGATGACAGTAGCACATGGAGTAAAGTCTGGAGGACTTTACATGATTTATGTATCAAATGTCTCTAAAGATGTAATCAATGTAACCGAGCAGCCGAACGTTTCTTTGTGGCATAGCCGGTTAGGACATATGTCCAAGAAGGGAATGGAAATCTTGTCTCGTTCTGGTTATTTGACTGGCTTGTCATTTAATGATTTTGAATTCTGTGAACATTGTCTGTATGGTAAGAAAACACAGTAGCCACATAATCATAGAAGCAGTAGAAGAGATACACAGTTGGCACTTGTTCATAGTGATTTGTGTGGACTTATGCCTAACCTATCTCTAGGGGGAGCTTCTTACTTTATGACATTTATAGATGATTACTCGAGGAAAGTATGGGTTTACTTTCTCAAGCACAAGGATGAAGCGTTTAGTGTTTTCAAAACGTTTGTGACACTTGTGGAGAATCAGAGTGGCAAGAAGCTTAAATTCTTACGCACTGACAATGGTGGAGAGTATGTTTCAAAGGCCTTTCAGGACTTTTGTGAGTCAAAAGGTATAAAACGTGAACTTACTGCTCCTTACAATCCTCCTCAAAATGGTGTTGCTGAGAGGATGAATAGGACCATACAAGAGAAGGTCAGAAGTATGTTGTCTAATGCACAGCTACCAAATGGGTTTTGGGCTAAAGCTGTATCAACAGCTGTTCATCTCATAAATAGATCTCCTAGAAAGGTTTTGCAGAAGGATTCAGTGGCAGAGATGGTATGGTCAGGCAAAATGCCCTCATACAAGCATCTCAGAGTCTTTGGCTGTGAGGCATATACTCACGTTCCAAAGGAATTTAGGAACAAACTTGAGCCAAAGAGTAGAAAGTGCATCTTTCTAGGCTATGGTAATTTTGGTGAGATGGGGTACAGACTTTGGGATCCCGAATCCAGAAAGGTTATCTGCAGTAATGATGTTCACTTTAATGAATCCAAATCTCATTCTAAACCAGAGAGGGTTGAGGAGATTAGAAGAGTTGTCTTCCAAGAAGATGGACCTGCACGTGCAAGACAAAATGTTAGGGCTCAAGAGGAGCAAGGACATGATAGAGTGGAACCACAGGTTGTGGCTGAGCCTGAGCCACCTAGTGTGCGTTGATTTGGACGTATCACGCGACCTTCTGATAGGTTTGTTCCATCTATGAACTATGTCATGTTGACTGATTGCAATGAGCCTTCATGTTACAAGAAAGCAGTGCAAATGAAGGACTCCGGGAATTGGCAATTGTCCATGCAGTCAGAGATGACAGCTCTGCATAAAAACCAGACATGGAAGCTAGTTAAATTACCACAGGGCAAAAAGGCTCTACCTTGTAAATGGGTTTACAGGTATAAGATCACCGCTCATGATAGTCAGCCAAAGTACAAAGAAAGGCTTGTTGCCAAGGGCTTTAAGCAAGAACAAGGCATTGACTTTGATGAAGTCTTCTCTTCGGTGGTCAAGATGGCTACATTGAGATGCTTTCTTGCATTGGTTGCCATATTAGATTTGGTGTTGCACCAAATGGATGTCAAGACAGCGTTCTTGCATGGTGATTTAGATGTGGAAATTTACATGCAGCAGCCAGAAGGGTTTGTTGAGAAAGGCAAGGAAGATTTGGTATGCCAGTTGTTAAAGAGTCTTTATGGCTTAAAACAATCACCGAGGGCATGGTACCATAAATTCCACTAGTTTATGCTTTCTCAAGGCTACAAACGTAGTGAGTTCGATCACTGTCTATATACAAAGAAGGCTAAGGATGACAGTTGGCTGATACTTATTTTGTATGTGGATGACATGTTGATTGCTGGCAAGCACTTGGAAGAAATTTCAGCTTTGAAGTCAAAGATGGCAAAATCGTTTGACATGAAAGACATGGGTGAGGCAAGTCATATACTTGGTATGCGCATTGAGAGAGACAGATCAAAGAAGTTGATTTGGTTATCTCAAACATAGTATATTGACAAGGTTTTGCAACGTTTCAATATGGAGAAGGGAAAGGCATTGAGTGTTCCATAGCCACCATATGTGAAACTTAGCAAACAAGATTGTCCTGTGTCTGAGGAAGAACAGGCTGAAATGGATAAGATTCCATATGCGTCTGCAGTGGGTAGTTTGATGTATGCAATGATTGCTACTCGCCCAGACATTGCATTTGCAGTGGGAGTAGTAAGTCGATACATGTCAAACCCAGGCAAGAAACATTGGGAGGCAGTGAAAGGAATATTGAGATACCTGAAAGCTACAAAGAGTATGTGCATATGCTATGGGATTCAAGAGCTAAGTGTAAAGGTTTTTACAGACTCAGATTATGCAGGTGACTTAGACAACCGAAGGTCTACGTCAGCGTATGTCTTTACATTGGCTGGTGGAGCAGTATCATGGCGTTCTAGATTACAAGATTGTGTTACTCAGTCTACTACAGAGGCTGAATATGTTGCAGCATCAGAGGCATGCAAAGAATCAATTTTTCTTAATCGACTAGTAACAGATTTGGGAATCAAAGAAGAGATGCCCGTGTTATATTGTGATAGTCAGAGTGCTATACAACTTGCTCACAATCCAGTTTATCACTCAAAGACAAAGCATGTGGATGTGAAGTATCATTTCATCAGGGAAATTCTCGAGGATAAGCAAATTCAGCTTGTCAAAGTTCACACCACAGAAAATCTTGCTGATCTACTTACAAAAGGACTTCCCTCAGAGAGCTTTGCGCATTTTGGCAAGCAGTTAGGTGTAGGGTAGTACATCACTTCTCTACATCTCTTGTATATTAGCTTGTATAGTAGCTTCTCTCACACTTAAAGTACCACATTGGACTTTAAGTGGGAGGTTGTTGGGGTATAAAGCCCAATGTGGTCGCCCAGGTAAGTGGGCAGGCCGCTAGGTATGTACACATATTCTTTTGTAAAAACCTAACAAGAACTCACTCTGCTCTACACATTACAGTAGAGTGATTTCACCATATCGTCGTGCTCTTCTTCTCGCACTCTCTCTCGCGTCGCGCTTCCGCTCGTACTCCTTCAATAAGCACTACTCGATTGGATACCCTCACCGTGCCTTACATTATATGAATAATAAAGTATATGAAGACAGAATAGAAGACAATACACAGAGGCAAAACACCATTTTCTTCATTGGTATGTAATAAACCTCAGAATTACATGAGAATGATGTATTGATTGCATGAAAGATATCCACCAAGAATGGTATGTCCCCCAAATGCACCCGCTGCTCCAACACATATCGAGAACGGTGCAAAAACATGTCCTGTCCCATGATATCCCATGAAGAACTATCCCAAAGCCACATGAACTCCTAGTCCACAATGTCCGGACATCCACAGGACCTCAATGTGTGGCTTATGCCATAACATCCCCCCCTCAATCGGAATGGAGGGTGTCCATAGTATATTTTGAGACATTTTATACCATAACAAGAAATTGCTTAAAACACATAAACACTTTGGACTTAGCTTTCAATGGATATACACATGCATGCCTAGAGTAGTTATCAATGAAAGTCATAAAGTACAAGTAATTTCCCAAGAACGAAGTTTGAACAAGCCCACAAACATCACTATGCACTAGCTGCAATCTGCATGTAGCACAAACTGACCCATCCGCTGCATTTTACCCAAAATGCAGCCTTCACAAACATGTTTGACAGGTGCTTCAAGAGGCGGAAAAGAAGAAACCATATCAGATTACTGCAAACACAGTAAACTGACAAAATTCAGATGCCCAACCCAAAACGTGCATGCCATAGTTTTGCATTTGAAACAACCCTTGAATATGCAATTGCATTTGCAAAGTTTTCTCCACACTTCTCATTCAAAGTGATCTTATATAGCCCACAACACAAAAGACCAGATGCAACAATTTCATTACTAAAATTGAGATCATGAACTGTACATGTGTGATCCAGAAATTTCACGACAAGACCAAGTCTACGAAGTGTAGATACAGACAAAAGGTTCTTTTTTATCCCAAGTAAATACAATGCATTAACAAATGTGAAAGAACTGCCATTTGTAGCAGTAAGCACAATCTTTCTAGCTCCTTGAACAAGATAAGAGGCATTGTTGGCACAAGTCACCGTATTCCCATGAGGGACAAACTCAATAGAGGTAAACAAATCACAATGTGAGATAATGTGCTTTGTAGCACCGCTGTCAAAATACCACATATGTGAATCTGCAGCAACTGACATACATGCATCATGGACAATAGGATCATGAGTGCACTCTGCACTAAATGCCCATTCTACATCAACATCAACATCAACATCACAATCTCCTTTGCAAGAAGACTCTACAATCGATACACTTGTATTGGACCCTATAATGGATCCAGCCTCTTTCTTCTTATCCTCTTTTGCCTTCAATTTTGGAAATTTCTTGATCACGTGATTATTAGCTTTACAATTATGGCAACGCATATTCTTTTTGCCCTTATCACCAAAATTTCCAGACAAAGTGCTGCCAGCATAAGCATTAAGAACAAAAGTTTTGCCACTCGCATCAGAACCATCAGAAGTGGTTACATTGTTGTTCCCACCTTTTCTTTGAGCTTCAATAAAAGCCTATTCAACTGCATGATGCCTAGTCCTTTTTTTTTTTTGGAAAGTGACTCTTGGAATAGCAATGTGCATAATGTGTCAAACTTGACACCTTTAGGATTTCCTTGGGTCATAAGTCTCCAAGTACTAGCAAAAGTTTGGTAAGAATCTAGTAAAGCATCAAGAATAGTTTGCACAAGTGAACTGTCAAAAATGACTTAAATTAGTTGCTCATTAACATCCTTGACACCAGCAAGGAAAGTGTCCATTTCATCTTTGTTGCGGGAGCGACTCACACACCCATGAAGTGCATGCAAACACTACCTAGATCAACATAATGTCAATCAAGGACACAGATGACACGATAGGCACACGGAGGAAATCTCTTTAGCTTGTCAGGCTGAGACCATCCTACACATACAACACTCTGGAAGGCCAACTAAACCACAATCAAGGACCTCACTGCTCTCAACTACACCACCTAGCCACATACACACATACGGAAGGTAACTCACCTAATCATGCCAGATTCATACGAAACTTAAGGAACACCATCCCCTCACTAGGATACACCTGTCCCTACGCTTCTACACTCAAAACCCTCACTCTAAACCCATCTGCGGAAAACGCGTAGGATGACAGAGCAGAATTTTTAAAGTCCTGAAATTGAAATTTATGAGTACCTATGCGTAGCTTATGTCGCCACGATTCTATAGACTACTAGCACGTAAAAAACAGACATCGTTTGATACACTTACGGCCACAAATAGCTCGTAGATGTGTTGGCGTGTGCGCTTCGTCTCGCGTGGAATGCTTGGCGTTGTCGCGTAGCTCTCCTCGAGCCTACAGAAATGGTGTAGTTGGATCTCCAATGTCTTGAGCGAGCCGGTCCTAGCGAGAGGATAAAGCTCACGCTCACTCTCTTTCTCTCTCTCACATAGTAGACGGCAACGCTAAAGTTTTGATTATGATTAAAGTCTCCTTTTACAAAATGACCTAGGTACCTTATATACTAAGGCTACCTTAGGTTTAACCAAAAATGGGGTTGAAAGGGTCAAATGGCTTTGTATTTACAATCTCTAAGTGCCATTGCACCCCGGCTTCTGAAACTAGAATAACTACTCATTACAAATGACGTTTATAGCCATAATCCGCAGCATTTCATAATTCACAAAAGATAAGACTTTGGTACGAAACTTGAGTTATATTGTGTTGTTGACCCACTGGTCAACAATCTTTCTCATGCATAATATTTGATTCCAACTCTTTACGTAGCAAAGCAATTTTAGCCTCATTGCAGCTTACATAAAGACTTGCTAGAATATCCCAAGCCTGTTTTGCAGATTTTGTTGAATGAATGTGAGGAGTGATAATGCGCTTCACAAAAAATTCAATTAATGCATAAGCCTACGCATTTCTTACATCCCAACGAGCCTACTCAGCCATAGGCAAAACATCTTTGACAGTAGCAACCCTGGCTGCAAAACCTGGAGCATCCTCAGCATCGCCTACATCCATAGTACTAGGACGTACATCAATGTCCTGCACAATGTTCCAAACTCCCTTCGACACAAGTACATGTTGCATCATGTAAGCCCACATAGGGTAACTGTTCCCATCCAATCTGTCCTCAGTATAGCAAACATCTTGAATACATCTATGTTTTTGTCAGTAGCCATGGAAAATGCCTGCACCTGATGTGAAAACTGCCCAAAATGAGGAGAAATTGAGTGAGACCAGCACGTGCTATATAGAACAACCAGTAGTGGACTATATGGGACATGTTATGCAATAATTGACACTGACAAAAATTTTGCACAAAATGATGAAATTGCCTGTGTGCAGACCTGGCTATAGTGAAAACGGAGGTCGAAATGAGCCTGAATCAAAAATCTGAGCAGACTGAGATCTTCAAACCTGTACGAAATTTTTGTCGACCTAGAAACACTCACCAAATATCACAGAATCAAAGAAAGTGAGTAGGCATGTGCTGGAGCTACTGGCGACTAAGCGCGGGAGGACGTAACCTGCTCTGATACCAATAGTTGGAATTGGGGTTGCGAGGAAACACACACAGCTTGGAGAAGATAAAGGAAGATCAAGGCACACAAGAGAGAGTGTATTACTTATTGTGCAATGGAAATATGGATAGCCCTGGAGTGATAGGCGTATATACAATGCACGGGGGGAAAAACCTCCTAAAGAGGGAAAAAATGCCACGACGGTCCTAGTGTGTTCACACACATCTCTACCACATGTATATGGTGATGATGATGAAGATCCTATAGCTTGCAAGCACAACCACTGAATGAGCAACGACAAGAATTCCAAAATTTGGTGGTGGAGTTCACAAAGGAGATCGTCCACAGTATGGGGTGAAACAATCATTACACACTATATGGTGAGTGCTTGCTATTCTGCCTTGGTTTGTTCTATGCTTTAGTTTTGATCTTTGATGTGTTGTGGCTTTATGGGCAGCATATCCTCTATGAACATGGTGCATACTTGATGAACATGTATGGTTCATTGGATATTTGGAGCACGCAAGGTATGGAGAAGTCACACTATCATGCCAGGGGTGTCTACTTCAAGAATACAAGCAGCTTTGTAGTTTCGAGGGTGCACCTTCAAAAAACTATTCATATAACATGCTTTCAAAGGGTATTAAAAAAAACTCTTTACTTACATGCTTAAGGTAATAAAATGAGCCCTTTTTCTTCAAAAACTTATGGTTTTTTCTCTAAAATCGATTTAAAAACCCCTTATGTTAATATAATCCTGCTAACATTTTAAAATTTTGGCAACAAAATAAACCCATTCATTTTAACTCACGTGGTAAATTACACGTTTAAGAGGTTGGATACATTATCTGTGATGATTGCAATTACATGCTTGATCCACTTGCCCTCGGGGGCGTGGGGGGGGGGGGGGTCACTTAATGATTATGTGACTATCACGTGAGTGCAGCAAAAGGGGTTATTTATTTTCATTTTTTATCACATGTTCACATACAAAACGATATGGTAAAAAAATAAATTTAAAAAATTACAAATTGGATAGAAAAAGGGTGGTTTTATTTTTCAAAATTTCACAGATAAGGAGTTTGAAAAACAATTCTTGAACCACACGATATACACAATTTATACATAGTGACCTCCCCCCTCCCCCCCCCCCCCCCCCCCCCCCCCCCCCCCCCCCCACCCCCAAGTACCTGCTCTTGCTATTGCGTGCTCATATATCCTTGATACATAGTCGCTCGTCTTCTCTTTCAATGAGGTGTCAATAGCTTCTACAAACATAGACCCTCTAGGGTTGATAAGTATCACATTGACTAGCGGCTTCTTTTGACAATTAGTCCATCCATCTAACGCTATATTGTAATCATATGCAAGAACAAAGTCTACCACAGTGCGCTTGAGGATGGAGTCAATACCGTCTTTCACTTTATCTAAATACTTTGTGCACATCTTGTTGTAATCAGAAAGCACAAGTCTTTTTTTGGCTATGCTCATCAAAGCATCTTGAAATATGGGGTTGCGCATAGCATCAAATGGTATACCGCACACACAAAAGCTTGTGTCCATTTCAAGTACAACTAAAGCAACCACTACTTATCTAGTGTATCATAGAGCATCTATCCATGAGATGATGCTTTAATGGATTTAGTTGTGCTAGGGCTCGTTGGAACTTATTTAGGAATACCACTGACGAAGGAAATTAGGAATGGCGGCCTCTACACCAAAACAAACTCCACTGCGCCACAAGGGAAATGAGATGAGGGCACCACCTAGTCTTGGAAGCGTGGACTAGGACCGCTACGCAGAGAGAGAGAGAGAGAGAGAGAGAGAGAGAGAGAGAGAGAGAGAGAGAGAGAGAGAGAGAGAGAGAGAGAGAGAGAGAGAGAGAGAGCTATCACTATGAATGAAGCATTAACCTCAATGTGTGTACAAGGAATGGATAACTTCAAGCACTCCCAACACAAATAGCATGTAGATTACTAAACAACAACTCAAGATTTAGCCAAAATCACATCAAACACTCTCACACACACATAAAACATCTCTCTTAATTAACATAAGTAAGAGGAGGGGAGGTTACTAGCATAAAACAATTTGCACTCTAGAATGTGCAAAGAATCGAGTGAATGAATGAGCTTTATGGGCTCATGATGAGTGATACAAAGACTCAATGAGGCTGAGGGAGACTTGAAATTACAAAGGGGGGGCCCTCTTTATATAGGCAAGAGAGTGATTAGGAGTGAGGTTAAGATCCAAGTGCAATTTTTACAAATAAAGCTTGATTAGGGACATTCCACCAATGAAGAAGCTCCTTCCAAGTGATTTGTTGACCAATTTGCAACTAATTGGCTCCATCATCACTTGTGTTGTCTTCACTCCTTCCTCCATAGCTTGAGTCCAAGAGCTTTATTATTTTAAAATGTAAAGAATCTACATAAAATCAATGCATATCTAGTAATAATAGAAAGGGGTTGAATGAAAACTTATGAACTACAACAAGATTAAGCATGATTTGAGAGGTGATTAGAAGAGGAATTTGTGATGGTTTTATGAGCTTGAGAGAGAGGAGGAAGGAGGGGAGGGTGAGGAGACTAATGGTTGATTTTTAGAGAAGGACTCAATGTGGAAAAGGAAGGGTGTGTGTGTAAAGGTAGAGGGGGTGGTCTCCACCACAGTTGAAAAAATTGGCATCCACCATTTTTGTCATATCTCCTAGACCGTAGCTGCAAAAATTATAAAAACAATATGATCAGAATCGTCAGCTCATAAGCTACAACTTTGATGAAGACAACTTTTCTTGGATCGAAGTGGACGTATTTTTAAAAAATCCATCAAAATCATATGTTTGTTTCCCTCCTTCACCAAGTCTTCCACCTGGGTCCCATCTGTTTGAATCATCATATGGCTCCAAAGCCATGATGATATGATCCCCTCATGACCCTTGAATCACATCATATCTTTTCTTTTCACATTTACATATTTTCCCTTCCCTTTACCACTAGGTTCTACCTTTCACCTCCTGTGAACTAGTCAAGGAAAAATTCCCATCAAGTCATTTTTTGAATTTTTCCAAGAGGTTGTTCTCACTCTTTATTTTATTGTAAACCTCTAGAAACAGGGAAAACCAACAAAATATAGTAAACAAAAAATTTGTGATAGGCTCGGATCATAGCCCCGCCAAACCTGGCTAGAAGTATTTATGCCTCTAGCCTAGTCTCTTTGATCTTGGGCTAACCTTATTCTAATGTGATAAGGCTTTAGACGCCATCCATTTTTCCTGGTCTTGTGCACTTTACCATCAATGTCTTGAAGTCTGTAAGAGCCATTTTTGAACTTTTTGGTGACCAAGAACGGGCCTTCCCATCGAGAAAAGAAACTTTCCATCCTTACGAGTGTCGAAGCGATTGTCATCATATAGAAGCACTAGAGATCCCTTTTTGATGTCTTTAGATGCTAGCTTTTTGTTGAACTTTTCTCTACGCTTCTCTGCTTATTGAGAGTAGTGGTTGATGGCTTCTTCACGATCCAATTGCAGCCTCTCTAGATCCATGATCCTTTGATGTACTTTCTCCTTTTGAGAGCCTACCTGGCTACCCAATATTCGAAGACTTGTTAACTTCACTTCAATGGGCAAAAGCGCCTCCTTTCCATAAACCAAATGAAAGGGTGTGTACCCTAATGCGGTTTTGAAGGAGGTTCTATAGGCCCATAGAGCTCCATTCAGGTGTTTGTCCCAATTTTGGCGCCTGGCATGTACCTGTTTGGTGAGAATTTTGCAAATGATTCCATTTACCTTTTCCACCAAGCTATTGCACTGAGGGTAGTAAGGAGTAGAGTGTTGATGCTGAATATTTAGCTTCTGCATGAGTTCTCCTACCAAGTCTTCTCTAAACCCTGGTCCTCTATCATATAGTATTTCAAGAGGGGTGCCAAACCGGCAACAGATGTGGTCAAAATGAACTCACATTCTTAGCACTAGAATGGTAACCTAACAGGACATAAAAGTGTCCTTTCAGGGTTTTGGGAAAAAATTCCAAAACCATAGTAGATCCACTCATTTTAAAAAATCCTTTCATGAGTTTATAGTTCAATAACTACTACATATGGAAAAAATGAGAAACTTGTAACTTTTCTCATCCCTTGGTCACTACAAGCCTCCAAAGTTGATGGATCAGTGCATTTTGCCCAAAACAACAATTTCTTACGGTTGATTGCATATAAATAAGGCTGGAGATTTTTGTAGGACATGAGATAAAATGCCGCGTTAACTTCAATGGGTTGGTGACCAAAACATATGGTTGCTTTTACCTCACTAATTTTTTTCTGGGAAAAAAAAATAGGTACAAGAAAGTTGCATTTTTGCCATTCTGCGGACCTATCATCAAAGTTTCTATAGTCACGCTCAATACAGATACTATATACATGTTTTGTTAGTTCCGTTTGGGCCTCTGGATTCAAAAGGAGCCATGGAGCATGTCAAAAGGATAATGGATCTCTTACAATTGGAACCTTGGGGGCAATGATAAAGTGCTAAATACAGCAAACATGAAAAAACTGGGTTTAGCATTATGACCTCTAGAAACCCATAGAAACTACTCAATATCTAGCCAAGTTTGTAGTCTATGATTAGATATGGTTACTACCTAAAAAATACACACAATTGGCCTAAGAAGCTAGCAATATTGAGAAAGTTATACTTGCTACTCTAAAATGTATCGTATTCTTCAGCAATCAAAAAACTCAACCATCATCATATACTATGCTATATAGCATATAAGATTAGCTTTATGTTATACATTACACTTACACAATCAAAATTGAATTTGGATATCAAGAAAGCCACCAAAAAAATCATAAAAGTGCTAATTTTGGCCAAAAAACAGGATTATGCAATTCTTGTAAATTGGTCATAACTTTCAAGTTTAACACTTAGCTCTCCCTACAAGCATCAAAACATGTTGAGAACTATGAAGGCCTAACCTCTAGCCATCTAAACCTCACAAACATGAAGTTTAGAGTGGTATAGTTGCCAAAAATTAAAAAAAGGCCAAAAACAGGACCTGTTTTTTCACACAGTTTAGGTTCAAAAATGTTGTGCAAGAGTAAGGTTAATGGTGAGATCAATACTAAAAAAAACAATGCTAAGTTTTTTTCAGCTCATAAGGCAACATTGTGGATATATAGCACCTAGAAATTCATTTTCATACTCTTCAAATAATTCAAGAAAAATGGTCACTTAACAGGACATAAAAGTGTCCAAGGACATAAAAGTGTCCTGTTACCATTCTAGTGTTAGCAGTAATTCTATTGGTTGGCATAGCCTCATCCCATCTAGTCATGTAGTCTACTCCCATAATGATGTACTCTTTACCTGACTGAGTGCGTGGTAGAGGCCCTATGGCATCAATTCCCCACTTCTCAAAGGGCCGATATACCTTTATTGGGTTCTGAGGTTCAGCTATGAGCCGTCGTGGTCATGCTTTCTGACATTCATCACATGTTTGACACCAGTATTTGACATCACGATGAAGACTTGGCCAAGTAAACCCAGCTTGTAGAACCTTTCTACTAGTGATGTCGTGTGCAAAGTTTCCTCCGCACACATCATCGTGACAAGCTTTTAAAATATCTTCAATTTCACTCTTCAAAGGCACTCTCCTAAGCACACCATCCTTACCAAGACAATACAAATTATCATTTACTATGCGATACCTGGTAGCCTTCCTAGCTAACCATTGCCTTTCCCCTGCATTCAAGTGTTTAGGAGCCTCTCCTTGCTCCAAAATGTGCATAATATCTTTTAAGTCCTCCTTGCCTTGCTGAAGTGGAAGTTTGATGGCCACTACTCCCACTATTGACTCATTTAACTTCGATGATGCTAGGTGGTCTACATCCTTGTTCTGGTCTCTTGGCACATGATGTACTTGTGCCTCCCTAAATCTCCTCATAAGAGCTTTGGCTTCTCTCATTTTAGTAGTAGAGAGACTCGCATTTTTGCAAGCCCATGTACCTTGCATTTGCCTGACCAAAATCATGGAGTCACCAAAAGCATTTAATCTCTCAATTGAATTATCCAGGCACCAACAAAGGCCATGAATTAGAGCTTGATATTCTGCTTCATTGTTGGAGTGGACATCTTCTAGAGTGATCCCTTCACCGTGGATCCTCTCTCCCAACTGAGATAAGACCATGATGCCTGCAGCTACCTTATCCTTGGTTCTCTTGTATGCTCCATCAAAATAGAGGCTATAAGCATTGACTAGAGCCTCTAGAGCTGGAGGTGGTGGAAGTTCCTTTCTCTTCAAATGGAAAACTTTTTCATAGCACTTGTTTGTTAAAATGTCAGCTAAGCATGCTCGAGTTGTTCTTTCAACCTGTATTGTATAATCAAACTCTTGAAGTCGCACCACCCACTTTGCTATTTTGTCAGAGATTTCCATATGTTGTAGTGCATAGGGAAACATATCCTCCACAGTGATAATTACAAACCTCTTTGGCAGCAAGTATGGCCGACATTTGGTTACTGCAAACATGAGGGCTAACACTAGCTGTTCCATCAGGGTGTAGGCCTTCTCTGTGTTTTCCATGAGGCGGCTAGCAAAATACACAGGCCTCATAAAGGATGTTTTTGGATCTTTTTGTAGGAGGGCAGCACCAATGGTCTCTTCTCCCACACTAGGGTTTACAAAGAATGTTTCTTCCCAACAAGGTTGGAGGATTACATGGAGTGACCCTAACATTTTTTTAATCTCTCTAAAACGCCCATCACTTTCTTCACTCCAAAGAAGCGTCTCTTGACGAGTCAGCTGTTGTAGAGGAAATATCACTTGGGAGAGTAAGTGTATGAATCTACTCAAATATCTTAGCTTTTGCAAGAAAGAGATTAATTGTTTGAGGGAAGTTGGGGAAGGTAGATTTAGCAATGTTTCTATCTTTTCAGGATCTACCTCGATTCCATCAATGGAGACTACATGCCCCAATAGTGTAACCTTGCTTTCCCCAATGTGACATTTGTCCTTGTTTAGTTGTCCACCCAACTTAGCTAAATGAGTAAATCCTTCATCAATCTTGCCGAGATGCATACTTTTGGAGCTGTAAATACAAAATTCATCTATGAAAACCCTTATGGAATTACCAAGGTAAGGTTGAAAGACCATATTCATGAATCGTTGAAAGGTGGCTGGAGCGTTGGTGAGACCAAAAGGCATGACTCGAAATGCAAAACAGCCCCATGGTGTGATGAAAGTAGTCTTTTTCTGGTCCTCCTCTGCAATGCGTATTTGAAAGTAGCCGGAGTAGCCATCACACACTGTGTATCGCTCGTGGCCTGCTACTTCATTTAGAATCTCATCTTGAAATGGGAGAGGGAAGTGGTCCCTCTTTGTTGCAGCATTTAGTGGCTTGTAATCCACGCACACTCGCCATTTACCATTCTTTTTTGGCCTCACCACTACTGGGGAGACCCATTCTGAGTCTTCTACTAGGTATATGAATCCTGCTTCTAAGAGTCTCTTCACCTCGGACAATAGTGCATTTTGTTGCACAATTCCTAATCTTCTTAGTTTTTGTACTACTGGCTTGCTCCCTTCTTTTAGATGGATATGATGCTTCACTGCAGTGACACCTGTAATGTGAGTGTAATCAGAAATAAACAATGATGCATGCTTCTTGAGAACATTTACATAACCCTCCCTTTCTTCTTCCTTTATATCCTTGGATAACATCTTCTCTAGGTTGGCATCCCACACATTCTCCATTTGGATCCTTGGGTTGTCTTCTGATGAGGTAGTTTCCTTTATGGTGACACCCATGACTTTGAGAGTGCTATCACTCTCTTCACTTGAACTCTCTTACTCGTCCATGGATGAGGAGAATCCACTTGAGATCCACTCATCAGCTGACGTCTCTAGTTCAAGGTTCTCTTGTCGCCCATTCTTCAAGTTGTAAACCACCTTCCGACTATGGACACCCACACGAGGCCTCAACTCCAAGTCTCCTATTGCCCAATCTTGCCTAGCTCCTATACCCATGAGCCAAGGTCGTCCTAAAATAAGGGGGTATCCTTCTCCCTTCATTGGTATCACATAAGCATCAACCTCTGTAGTGATTCCAAAAATAGAAACTCTCAAAGCTTTCACTACACCCACACAAGTGACAGAGACATTATTGGCCATTTTTTCCCTAAAGTTTGATGATTCCATTACCTCTAAACCCAATTGATGCATTAGCTTTTCTGTCATGACACAAACCTCTGCTCCACTATCAATGTAAGTTTTTGGAATCCGTTGTCCCTTGATTTGAGCCTCCACCAAAGGCACTATATCCTTGAGACCATAGGCTTTGATTACACTTACTAGCTTACTTCGCTTTGCCCTCGTGCTCACCATTTTTGACCACTGTCGTCGCAACTTTGGGGAGATATGAAGTAGTTGTGGCCAAGTAATCTTTGGTCCTTGAGAACTCATATCAGCTGTCAAGTCATAAAGTTGTGTCCGAGATCCCATAGGGAAATTAGAGATGTCAATTTGAGACCTAGTACGGGTCTTTCTCTTCTTGGATTCATCTTTAGTTTCCCGAGATGTACTTGCTTCATTGCTTGCATCCTTGCTTGTTTCTTTACTTACTTCATCTTGGACACGCACATGCTTGATAGGCATTGTAGCCACTTCATCTATCTTCATCTTCCCTTTAGCTATTTCTGCCTGGTTGCTTTTTCCCTTGACGACCTCCTCCATCCTTATGATGCTCACATTTGGTTGAGTAGCAGGGGCTTGAGCTTGGGGCTTGATCTTGAGCACGAGGTGGCTACAAAATTTGAGGTTGCGGTTGCTCTTGTGCTTGAGCTCTAGCACGGGGAAGAATTACTTGTTGTCGAGGACCTTTGACAGGGTAGTCATATCTTCTGGGATGAGGGCAATTATACATGCCGTGGCCATTTTCCCCACAATTGTAACACAACATTTCCCTTGCTTGACGTCACATTGGTGGCCGATTCCCACCATTCCCCTCAATAGACCTTCTTGCACCCTGCACAAGATTTACTCTCAAACCCTCTAGCTTATTTGTGAGATTGTTTATTTGTTGGAGCATATCTTCTTGTTGACCTCTATTGAGGCGTGGTGCACTAGGCACATTTGGAGGTACGTGAGAAGATTCCATAGTTGTGATATTGCCTCCCAAAGCTAGCTGGCCAGCTTTGGCTTGATAGAGAATCTTTTGATTCTTTTCCCTAGCAATTCTTAAGGAATCTTCAAAAGTATTTGGAAATTTTCTCTTTACCTTCTCCCTTAGCAAGGGGTACAAACCTGAGATAAATCGATCCTTTTGGAGGCAATTGGGAGCTCGCTCACCAAGGTTTAGTGAGTCTGACCATTGTCCCCAAAGTTTCAGAAAACCTTCCTCATAGGTTGCATAACCATGAGGGTCAACTTGATGAAGGGCCAGAAGCTGTTGCCATAGTTCTTCTGCCGAATTGGCTCGTTGAAATCTTCGTAGGAAATCCGCCTTCAATCCCTCCCATTCAGCTCTTTGGGTTGGATCTAGAGCCTGGAACCATACCCTAGCTTCTTCTTTGAGCACCAAAGGAAAAGCTCTCAATTTCAATGCTTCGTCATCCCTCCCAGAGACAACAAAATCCATCTCCAAGTTATCCAAAAAATCCCCAGCATTTTC
This sequence comes from Adiantum capillus-veneris, assembly GCF_014529385.1. Classification (NCBI taxonomy): domain Eukaryota; kingdom Viridiplantae; phylum Streptophyta; class Polypodiopsida; order Polypodiales; family Pteridaceae; genus Adiantum; species Adiantum capillus-veneris. The sequence goes on along the minus strand of NC_140933.1, from coordinate 38,601,422 downwards.
CCCACTACGCCAAAAAAAATTAGGGAAAGCCATGATAGGATGGGTTGCCTTCCTCTCAATACAGCACAAAGATGGAAATGTCTAGGCGCAAATCATTTCTTATTAAGGGTAGAATAAATGGATTGATAGATGCATTAATCTCAGCTAGACGACGAGGGCCTAGTAAGTTCCTTATGATGTTTTGGAACCTAAGCTTTGTGCTAGCTATTATATGCACAGTTTGTCTAGCAAGAGGTTGGATAGGTCCATATAAATCCCTATGATTCATGGAGTATGCTTAAAGAAAGATGAAGATGTGAACATCAAAAGATACATTATACTCCAAAATAGGAAATATTATAGGGTCAGGGGACAACAATATCTCTCTCAACCTCTTAGCTCCAAAATAGAAGACCAATCTTTGTTGGAAATAAGTCTTTCTATCAATGCGCACATTCACCCTAATATTCTGAACTGATTGAAAGTTGTAGAAAATGGGATTATTCATTTGTGCATTAACTACAAACTTCCATGAAGCACTTCATTGAAGTTCAGCTCTCTTGGATCCCACCATTTGAGAGATGCGAAGAATTTGCTCACCAGTGATTAGCCTAGCTTTGGTGTGACCATCTTCAGCTTTGTAGAGTTCATAGGGTTCAATGGCTACCTTCTCAACCACCTTGAGCCTTCTTGCTAGTAGTAGTTGGAGTGCATCACCATATGTAGCCTCTTGCCAATACCGCACACCATTGATGTGTAGCTCCCCCTCCAAAAACTTGTTAATACCCGATTTTGAGAGTGCTTTCACCACCTGAAGTCGAGGCTTCAAAGGAAGTGTCTTCACACTAGCCACGAAGCACTCAACACAATGCTTTGACCTAGGGACATGATGACTACAAGATTTTCCTTGAAGCAAAGAAGGGTGTATGTATTTAACTCTCTTTACCCGCATGCATGTTGTTTGTGAATAAAGACGCTTCTTCTCTTGAGCTTCTTGGGAAGACCATAGTGGAAGTCTTAGAGAATTTGATGGACCTTCCTTCATAGGATTGGCAGAGCGTTGCTTGAGAACTCCTTAGTGGGGGCACCAATTTATGACGAAGGAAATTTGAAATGGCGGCCTCTACACCAAAACAAACTCCATTGCGCCACAAGGGAAATGAGATGAGGGCACCACCTAGTCTTGGAAGCGTGGACTTGGACCGCTACGCAAAGAGAGAGAGAGAGAGAGAGAGAGAGAGAGAGAGAGAGAGAGAGAGAGAGAGAGAGACCTATCACTATGAATGAAGCATTAACCTCAATGTGTGTACAAGGAATGGATAACTTCAAGCACTCCCAACACAAAAAGCATGTAGATTACTAAACAACAACTCAAGATTTAGCCAAAATCACATCAAGCACTCTCACACACACATAAAATATCTCTCTTAATTAACATAAGTAAGAGGAGGGGAGGTTACTAGCATAAAACAATTTGCACTCTAGAATGTGCAAAGAATAGCGTGAATGAATGAGCTTTATGGGCTCATGATGAGTGATACAAAGACTCAATGAGGCTGAGGGAGACTTGAAATTACAAGGGGGGGGGGGGGGGGGGGGGGGGGGGGGGGGCTCTTTATATAGGCAAGAGAGTGATTAGGAGTGAGGTTAAGATCCAAGTGCAATTTGTACAAATGAAGCTTGATTAGGGACATTCCACCAATGAAGAAGCTCTTTCCAAGTGATTTGTTGACCAATTTGCAACTAATTGGCTCCATCATCACTTGTGTTGTCTTCACTCCTTCCTCCATAGCTTGAGTCCAAGAGCTTCCTTATTTTAAAATGTAAAGAATCTACATAAAATCAATGCATATCTAATAATAATATAAAGGGGTTGAATGAAAACTTATAAATTACAACAAGATTAAGCATGATTTGAGAGGTGATTAGAAGAGGAATTTGTGATGGTTTTATGAGCTTGAGAGAGAGGAGGAAGGAGGGGAGGGTGAGGAGACTAATGGCTGATTTTTAGAGAAGGACTCAATGTGGAAAAGGAAGGGTGTGTGTGTAAAGATAGAGGTGGTGGTCTCCACGACAGTTGAAAAAACTGGCGTCCACCATTTTTGCCATATCTCCTAGACCATAGCTGCAAAAATTAAAAAACAAATATGGTCAAAATCTCCAGCTCATAAGCTACAACTTTGATGAAGACAATTTTTCTTGGATCGGAGTGGACGTATTTTTAACAAATCCAGCAAAATCATGTGTCTGTTTCCTTCCTTCACCAAGTCTTCCACCTGGGTCCCATCTGTTTGAATCATCATATGGCTCCAAAGCCATGATGATATGATCCCCTCATGACCCTTGAATCACATCATATCTTTTCTTTTCACATTTACATATTTTCCCTTCCCTTTACCACTAGGTTCTACCTTTCACCTCCTGTGAACTAGTCAAGGAAAAAATCTCATCAAGTCATTTTTTGAAATTTTCCAAGAGATTGTTATCACTCTTTCTTTTATTGTAAACGTCTAGAAATAGGGAAAACCAACAAAATTTACTAAACAAAAAATTTGTGATAGGCTCGGATCACCAGCTTTATTTTTAGCCGCAACAATAATATTCTCGATTGTGCAGAAGTACTTGGGAAATTTAACGTGAATATCCTTTGGTCGGGTGGATCACTTCGACACATTGCCAGAGACTTTAAAAAAATGCTCTTTGATTCTATTTGCATTACCATTGCTCGTGGCAACAAGACTTTCATTTCAACCAAGATGTTTTCTTCCAGGTACGTAGCTTGTGTACATAACTTCACTTGTGTCCTTTCATCATGTTGCACAAGGGTAATCTACTGGTGGCTGAATTTAATCTGCTGGCAACATCAAATTCAACTATCAATTTTGAGGTCAAAGAAAATTTAAGCAACAAAGTCAACTACACAAGCAATGCTCTATCTATCAATTTGGTAATAAAAATCTGTCTACATTATCAATTAGACTCAATGGTCTATCGTTGTGTATGTACTAAAACTCGTGACAATCAAAATAACACTCCAAATGAAAAATGACATAATCACTTAAAACAAAACATTTCAATCACATTATTCACATTGCACTATATCGATTTATCCAAAGTGCAAGTTTTTGTCTTTCACACATTATGAAAATTGATAATTTTAATCACTTATTAAAAAAATACATAAAAATCACATCATTTCACCTTGCACTATATCAATTTATCTAAAGTGCAAGCTTACAACTTTCACACATTACAAAAATCAATAATATTAATCAAGTCTTGGTAATGATTCTCATTCTAGCATGATAATCAATTGCAGACGACGATTGCCATATTTATCTGAAGTACAAACATGAAGTTTTCATACTCCACAATAGATCTTTGAGCACTTATCTATCTGTAGTTGCTGCATATGTATGATCACACAATACTATAGATCTAGCAATCCAAATAAAGATAATTAAATATCAATACATTTGGACATGATATTCCTAAATTTTAATTCCAGTGACAGCAAGGAAAAGAAAATTCTACCTATGTTCACTTTGAGGTGAGAAAAGCTTTGCATGTCAAAATCAAACACTGAAGTAAATAAAAATAGCCCCTATTATATTATATTTTTCAAACTAATAACCTCATGGAAGAGTACACTCTGCAGACAATGTCAGCCTCTAAATTATATTACTAATTCACTTCCACATGTGAGTAAACTGAGCACATAGCAAGTGACTCTTGTAAAATAAATACCTTGAAATGAGTGAGAGTCTGAGCGAGTCTACACAACATACAAAGCTTATACTATTCGACCCTTAAAAAAACATTAGTCGAATTTTGGTCAAAAATTTAAATTATTTTTAAACAAATTTATTTTCAAACTATTTTATCGATTTCAAAGTCAAAAGAAAATTTTTATTTCTATTTTCTTACTCACATGGATTACCTTTTATGATGTCAAATGAGCTTAAAGTACGCGTTCTTGCTTTATATATAATTTTTTAAATCAAACATGTCTTTGATCAAGCATGTATTTGAACAAATTTTTTTTTAATAAAAAAATTTGTAGATAAAAAAAATTCAATCGAAAAGACAAGAAATTATATGGGAGGCCGATTTTGCTGACGTGGAAGCATATCAAATGGGTGTATAATTTGGGTCAACAAATAATACGGCCATTATTTGCATAGAGCCATCACACTATGCTCTCACTGGAATAAATATGCATTGTCGCTCTATATAGAATTGTTTTTTATCAGACATGTCTTCGATCAAGCATGTCTTTCAGTAAAGTTTTTTTTAAGAAAAAAAATTGTAAATAAAAAAAATTTCAATCGAAAAGCGAAGAAATTATATGGGAGGCCGATTTTGCTGATGTGGCATCGTATCAAATGGGTGTATAACTTTGTCAAATGAATAATACGCCCATTATTTGCGTAAAGCCACCTTGCTTGTCATTCCCATCGCCAGATGCAAAGAAAATGTGCATCATCTCAATACATGTCATATTGAAGTATCTGGCCACAAAATACAATGGGCACCTTGCTTTGAACTATAAAGCAACATCATCAGACTGCACCTAATGTTGTTTGACATTGCATCCTTGACATTTCAACCACTCATCATGCAGAAGAAAGAATCTTTGCACAAATAAAGTGTCATGGATTTTGTCATCAAAGATGTAGAAGTGGGTCATCTTTTGAATGGCACCAAGGGCATCATGTAAGTAGGAAATGCGAACCAAGATTTTTAGTTGCATTGAATACCAGTGCATTGATTGAATCTCATTCTACACTTTGAAGGAGTAATTCTTTGCAAAATCCACCACCAATACTACTACATCATCTAGAAAGTTTCCCAAACACTCTTTGAATTGTTGAGCTTGCCATCTATACCTGTAATTGTGCTAGATACAGTTTCCCACTTTGCTTTGAAGAAATAAAGTGAATCTCCTTGGATTGACTTGGTGAACTGCAAGATCTTTTCGAGTTTTTGTTTGACCTTTCACATCCGCTTTCTATGTACAAATATCGTCAAAAAGCTTGATAATAATCATAGAGATGCCATCTCTTTTTTTGTGTGGACACAATGAGAGTTTCTTAATGCCATAATATTGGCATGTTCCCAAAATACATTTTCTACAGTGATAAGCATATTCAATGGGTTTTGGGCACAATCTAGACTCCCACATATCTGTTAAGCTTGGAAATGTGGAATTGGATGTTGTGCACTATGCAGTTCCATCATGGGGACTACAAAACTGCATGACTGGCCATGTAACCCATATCTTCCATGTTGCAACTCATTGAGGGATTCCTTGAAGTATACAAGATACACATGGTATTCACAACAACAAGTGTTACAATCCCTTAACTTGCGTATGAAGTATGGATTCAGACCCTCAAAACATCTAAGGTAGATGCTCATATCTGGATGAGCCCCCCAAAATTGCATATAGAAGTCTCTTGTGAAACAAAAGACACATTTAAAAACACTATCAAACGTTATAAATCACTTTCAAGAAATCTATAGCATTGTTAAGCATTATGAGGCACTCTCAAGCAGTATTAAGCATTGTTAAGCATTATGAGACACTCTCAAGCAGTATCAAGCATTGTTAAGCATTATCAGGCACTCTCAAGCAGTATTAAGCATTGGGTCCCAATGACAAGCACAATTTGGAAAACTTAGGACTACTTATAAAATCTCTTGGATGCACTTTAGAGCACTCGACATCACTTGGAAATGCTTGTAATGATCTACCAAGCTCTTTAAAACATGAAGCACTCTCAGGCACCTCAAAGCACTTAGATGCTCTAGGAAGCATTTAGATGCACTTGGAATGACATGGATTGACTTGGAAGCACTAGGAATCACTAGAAAGCACAATGAATCACTCAAGAACACCTAAAAGAACTTGGAAGCTTTTAGAAGCACTCAAAGTCATATGAAAACATCTAGATGCACTTGGAATGATATGGAATTACTTGGAAGCACTATGAACCACTTAGAAGCACTTGTACTTGTAATCACTTGTAAAAGTATGTCAAGCACTATAGAGCATAGTTAAGTGGTCTAGAAGTTCTTAGAAACACTAAGATCCACTCAAAATGATGTGGAATTTTTTGGAAGCACAATGGAGCACTTAGAAGCATATTTAATCACTTGGAAAGCTATGTAAAGCCCTAAAACACTGCAATGAATTGTCATGCACTTGAAAATATTCAAAAGCATGGTCAAGCACTTTGTAAACCACTATCACAAACTCTCAACATGTTCAAGGGGATATACATAAGACAAATCAAGTAGACAATCTGGATGCGACACATGGACACTCTTGTCTATCCTCTTTTGAACAACATCTTTCTTGTTTGGGGAGATGCGGGTTTTTGCCAACCAAAATTGAAACATGATTTCCTTAATATCGTTGGTGATGTTTCTTGCCTTGTGCATTTTATGGTGACAAGAATCCAAGGGAAGTGACCATTTCTCTTTCTTCATGATGCAACCAAACATTGGCAGCACTAACATTCCTCCGATGGAGGCCTAAAGCTTTGGAAATATCTATACCACTCATTTCATTGTCACCATCACATGCACAATTGAGGTATGCCATGACAATAGCCTGCTTTTAAAATAACTCATTATCTGAATCAAGTGTCTTCAACTTAGATAATGTATGAAAAATGTTAGAGAAAATGACTCCCTCAAATTTCCTTGATGTGTGCTTCAACATTGAGAATGTTGGATGATGAAGGATTTGCTTAAAGATCTTCATTTAAGGTCCTCAAAGAGCCCAGTTGTTTTTTTGTGCCAGCACCAAGAAATTTTCCTACAAATTTTCTTTGCCTCTCGCTCATCAATGTCACCATCATTATGCCTCCATGCCATCCTATTCTTAAACATTCTTTGTTACCTCTTCTTTGTAGCCCGATGGTTTTGTAAACCAAACAAAACCTCCCTCGGGATGTCTTGTGTGATAGAAAATGGAGGAATATATAAGGAACATGTACTACCATTTTGTATTCCATAAGATTCCATGTGGAGCCAATTATGAGGCAGCTATGAGGCTTAGATTATACCAAAGAAGACCATTAAAACACATCCATAGTACTCATGGAGAGAGAGAGAGAGAGAGAGAGAGAGAGAGAGAGAGAGAGAGAGAGAGAGAGAGAGAGAGAGAGAGAGAGAGAGAGAGAGAGAGAGAGAGAGAGAGAGAGAGAGAGAGAGAGAGAGAGAGAGAGAAAGAGAGAGAGAGAGGAGGATGGCGGGTTAGGGCTCTTGTCACTTGCACTATCTTTTCCCTCGGTGAGCCACTGCAGGTCTTCCCTAAGTATGTTAGTGAAGAGTGTTGGCTCTCATTCAAGCTTGCTAGCTTTAGAAAACTCCACTTTGCAACCTTTATCAGGTTTGCACTACGGTTCTCTTGAGGAATGGGTTCTCTTCCCCACACCTTCCAGCTTGATCCTTGCACTGTTGTCGATCATGTCGTCCTAGGGAAGAGGTCTGAGGACTTTGACCCCAATGTCATGGCTAATATCCTCAAGGATGATCTAACCCTTGAGCATGAGGTCACATGTAAACATAAAGTACCTCTTAGCTCTTATGTGGTGTGGTCGCAGCTTTTCGTGTTTCATAAACGAGATGTTGTGTTGTTTTTTACTAGAAAACTTCTTGATTAGTAGTTATTGCAAGCAAAATGAACTCTAATTTCAAACACCCGATTGTGGACAAGATTTGGGTTTAGGATTATTTGAACTGCTCTTTTTCAAGAAAGAACATAAAATGGCTTAATTGTCTGTCCCCCATAGTCATTTTGTGTGGCTAGGTGGTGCATTTTATTCCATGACAACCTATCAAGCTAATTAAAGATGAAATGTTGACAAAATACTTGGTTTGGGTGAAGTTTGTTGATTTTCCTACCTTTCTTTGACCATGCATTCGAGAACTTGTTGTGTCACTAGGGAAAGTATTATTTTCTCATTCTATTCACTATCCCAATAGGAATAAGGCTTGTATTTTGTGGCAGACCAATAGGAATTTGTTGGAATTAGGGTTGCAAAGAAACACACACAGCTTGGAGAAGACGAAGGAAGCTCAAGGCACACAATAGAGAGTGTGTTACTTAGTGTGCAATGGAAAGATAGATAGCCCTAGAGTGATGGGCGTATATACAATGCACGGGGGAAAAAACCTCCTAAAGAGGGAAAAATTTCCCCGGCGATCCTAGTGTGTTCACACAAATCACTACCACATGTATATGGTAACAAATCCCCCCTGGAGTGATGCGGTGAACAAGAGCTGGCACATGAGTAAAGGGAAGTGCCATGCTCTGAGGACATGATCAGTCCACAAAGGGGAGTAAGCCCTAAGCTTTGCGGAAAGCTTCAAGCTTCTCACGAGACAATGCCTTTGTGAAACGATCTGCAAGGTTGTCCTGTGTTGGCACATAAGCCAAGAGGATCTCTCCTACTGAGAGCCTCTCCCTGACATAGTGGTAATGTACCTCAATGTGCTTTGTGCGAGCATGAAAAACTGGGTTCCTCGCAACTACCAATGCGCTCTAACTGTCAGTGTAGATAGTGTTGGCAGTGTCCTTTCCAACACCCAAATCAGCCATAAGGCGTCAGATCCATACACACTTAACGGTAGCTGTGAAGACTGCCCTACACTCAGCCTCACAACTCAAAGTGGCCACAGTAGGTTGCTTCTTGCTCAACCAGGATATACATGAACTACCAAGCATGAAACAAAAACCACTTGTGGACACTCGCGTGTCAAAACAACCAGCCCAATCTGAGTCTGAAAAAGAATGTAAGTCTGGCGGAAATGATCCCCCCTTGGGATAAAACAAGCCAAGATGTAAAGTGCCACTAAGGTAGCGGAAAATCCTCTTGACAGCCTGCCAATGCTTAGACCCTGGGCTATGCATAAATCTGCTGACCTGTGAGACTGCAAACTGAATATCCGGCCTAATGTGCATACATAAATGAGTCAGCCAACAACAGTTTGGTAAAGAGTGACATCAGCAGGATCACCAGCATCATGTAGACTCAACTTCAAACCTGTTTCCATGGGAGTGGCAATAGGTTTGCAATCCTCAAGTCCAAACTTACATAGCAATGTCTCTATGTAACTTTTCTGACACAAGGCAATACCACCATCACACTGCTTAAACTGTATACCCAAATAATGATGCAACAACCCCAAATCTTTCATCTTGAAAGTAGCATTCAAATCAACCTTAAATTCAGCAATGTGTCTCTCATTTGGTCCAGTGATCAGAAAATCATCAACATAAAGAACCACAATGAGAAGTACATCACCCTCACGCTTTACATACAATGTGCTTTCTGTTGGACTGTTACGAAAACCTTGTTTGACCAAATGAGTGTCAGCTTTCTCATACCAAGCACGAGGAGATTGCTTCAACCCATACAAAGCCTTGTTACATTTTCACACTTTGTCCTCTTCTCCTTTTATGAAAAAACCGCGAGGCTGCGTTACATAAACTTCCTCAAATATGTCACCATTCAAGAAAGCAGTAACAATGTCTGATTGGTGTACATCCCAACCAAAATGAGCTGCCAATGCACATAGAAAACGCATAGTAGTCATACGACAAGTGGGAGCAAAAGTCTCTTCATAATCTATGCCTTTTTGTTGTGCATAACCCTTTGCAACAAGTCGAGACTTATGACGATCGATCTCACCATCCGGCTTGCGTTTCAACTTGTAAACCCACTTCGTACCAATGGCCTTTTTTCCAGGGGGCAAATCACATAAAGTCCATGTGTCATTTTCTATAAATGCATCATATTCTGATTGCATGGCAGCCATCCAATTTTCTGAATTTTTTGCTTCATCAAAAGTCAGAGGCTCCTCAACATCATGTAAGCTAGACACAGCCAAAGCATAACAATCCGATGCATAAGATGCATGGCGAGAGCCTGAACGAGTACGAATAGACAAAGGTGCATCCAATTTACTGTCACGCAAAGTGTGCACCAGCCATTTTGGCATACCTCTAGCCTGCTCATTTTCAGCCCTTTCCTCATCAAGTACATCATGTACATCTACATCAGTAATAGGCTGATCTAGAACATTTTCAAAAACCCCCATAGGCTATACATTTGCCTCATTGGAACTTACATTCGTATTTCCACCACTGAAAAGAGGCAACAAAGTGTCATAAATGTCCTGTGAGCTTACATTACTGTCTCTAGTACATGACATCAAGGGCTGAACAGAATCTTCCACAAACACTACATCACGTGAAACCAGAATACGTTTTGTTTGCGGATGATACAACCTGTATCCTTTGCTTTCAGCACTATAACCAACAAAAATACATTTGACAGCCTTAACATCCAATTTTCTGCGCTGCACTTGTGGCACCAAAGCATATGCCAAACAACCAAAAACACGCATGTGCTCAATAGAAGGTTTTCTATCATGCCATGCTTCATATGGAGTAATAGACTGCAAAGATTTTGTAGGACACCTGTTAAGTACATAAGTGGCACACATGATGGCCTCAAGACAAAAAGAATGCGGAAAAGCTTGACTTTTGACCATACATCGTGCCATTTCCTTCAGTGACCTATTTTTTCTCTCAGCAACACCATTTTGCTGAGGTGTATAAGGCACTGTACATTGGTGTTTTATCCCACGAGTAGCCAGAAATGCATTAAATTCATGAGACATATACTCCCCCCCTCGATCGGAATGGAGGGTGCCATAGTACATTTCGAGACATTTTCAGCCATAGCCAGAAATTTTTTGAAGCACATAAAAAATTCGGACTTTGCTTTAAGCGAAAAGACCCATGCATGCCTGGAGTAATCATCAATGAAAGTCACGATGTACAGGTAATTGCCCAAGGACGGAGTTTGCATGGGCCCACAAACATCACTATGCACAAGCTACAACCTGCATGTGGCCCGAACTGAACCATCCTTTGGAAACTTAGAACGCTGCATCTTACCTAAAATATAGCCTTCACAAACATGTTTGACAGGTGCTTCAAGAGGTGGCAAAGAAGCATGAACTGGGCAAGAGGCGTTCCACTGCCAAGTAGGTGCTCCCTACTCACTGCCAAGTAGGTGCTCCCTGAACTGGATAAGAGGCGTTGTTGGCACAAGTGACTGAATTCCCATGAGGAAGAGACTCGAGAGAGGTAAACAATTCACAATGTGAGGTAATGTGCTTTGTAGCACCACTGTCAAAATACCACACATGTGAATTTGCAGCAACTGAAAAGCATGCATCATGGACAACAGGATTGTGAGTGCACTCTGCACTAAAAGCCCACTCTGCATCAACATCAGCATTACAGTCTCCTTCCACAGAAGACTCAACAATGGCTGCATTTGTAGTGGAACCAGCATTTGCAGTGGAACCACCCTCTTTCTTCATAGCCTCTTTGGCCTTCAACTTAGGACACGACTTGATCAAGTGATCATTGGATTTACAATAATGGCAACGCATCTTCTTTTTTCCCTTATCACCAGAATTGCCAGACGAAGTACTGCCAACAGAAGCGTTAGGAACATAATTTTTGCCACTCGTAGCAGAACCATAAGAAGTGGCTGAATTACTGTTACCACCCTTTCTTTGAGAAGCAATAAAAGCCTGCTCAACTGCACGCTGCCTAGTCCTATTTTTTCTAGAAAGTGACTCTTGCAACAGCAATGTGCATAATGCATCAAACTTGACAACTTTAGGATTTCCTTGGGTCATCAGTCTCTAAGTACTAGCAAAAGTCTGGTAGGAATCTGGTAAGGCATCAAGAACAGTCTGCACAAGGGAACTGTCTGAAATGACTTCACCAACGGAAATAAGATGCTCATTGATATCCTTGACACTAGCAAGGAAAGTGTCCATATCATCTTCCTCATGCATAATCTTCGACTCCAGCTCTTTATGCAGCAAAGCAATTTTAGCCTCATTGCGGCTTGCATAAAGACCTGCTAAAATATCCCAAGCCTGTTTTGCAGATTTTGTTGAACGGATGTGAGGAACAATGGTGCGCTTCATAGACAACGCAATCAATGCATGAGCCTGCGCATCCTTAACATCCCAACGAGCTTGTTCTGCCGTAGGAAAAACAACTCTAACAGCTGCAATCCTTGCAGCAAGACCTGCAACATCCTCAACATTGCTTACATCCTCAGAACCAGGACGTACATCAATGCCCTGCACAATGTTCCAGACACCCTTTGACACAAGAACATGTTGCATCATATAAGCCCACATAGGGTAGTTGTCCCCATCCAACCTGTCCTTAGCAGCAAACATCTTGAACACATCTGTGTTTTTGTTGTCAGCCATGGTAAATGCTGCACCTGATGTGAAAACTGCCCAAAAATAGGAGCAACGAAGCGGGAACAACCTGTGCTATATAGCACAAACCGTAGAAGACTATAAGGCACTTGTTATACAGAAAATGGCACTGACAGAAATTTTGCACAAAATGACGAAATAGCCTGTGCAGTACTGCCTGTAGTGGAAGCGAAGGCCGAAATGAGCCCAAATCAAAATTCTGAGTAGACCAATCTCTTCAAGCTCTCCCAAAAATTTTGTCGACCTGCGAACACTTGCCAAAGCTCATTGAAATTGGAGAAAGTGAGCAGGCGTGTGCTGGAGCAGCTGGCGACTAAGCCCGGGAGGATGTGACCTGCTCTGATACCAATTGTTGGAATTAGGGTTGAAGAGAAACACACACAGCTTGGAGAAGACGAAGGAAGCTCAAGGCACACAATAGAGAGTGTGTTACTTAGTGTGCAATGGAAAGATAGATAGCCCTAGAGTGATGGGCGTATATACAATGCACGGGGGAAAAAACCTCCTAAAGAGGGAAAAAATGCCCCGGCATTCCTAGTGTGTTCACACACATCACTACCACATGTATATGGTAACTGAAATTTCTAGACACTATTGGGAAACTAGTAATATACTTAAAATCGGGTAAATGGTTGGATCTTGTTTCCATTGTGGGCATTTGGGGCACTTCTCCAAAAACTGCCCCGCGATTAATAGGGCAACATACCTCATTCCCTCTTATCTAGGGAGAAAAACTATGGTATCTCATGATCAAATTTATGGAAAAGTCCTATCCAAAGGGGATTTACCCAAAGGGGGAACCACTCCATCTACAACGGCTCGTGCAACTCCTGATTATGCTAGGACACCTGGTTCTTGAGCTCACTCCAATCCAAGGCCTCTGTTCCAAACCAACACAAGGAGTAAAGTAGGAGTGGCCTCCTCTTCTAACTCGAAGCCAATTGATAAAGGTAAAAGGGTCATGTATAGGGTTTACTTCCTCAAGGAAAACCTTTAAACCCAAAGGATTATCTTTTGGGTACTCATCTCACCACTTCTATGAATTTCTAATGGAGGATATGCCCTTTCTTGAAACACTGGAGGAAATAGAAAATATAGTTGAACAACATGACTCTAGTAAAAATCTAAAATGTCTAATGAGGAGGGTATTACTTAAGGGATCCACCTGTATGTTCACATGCATGAGTCTGACAGTGATGAAGGGGGCACCCAAATTGTACAAAGCACTCCTTAATGAAGCTCTCTACATTCAATGTTAAGGGGTTAAATGACCCCACTAGATTGTACTCTTTTAATAAATGGACGTTGGCATCTGAACTAGATATCTGCTTTGTACAAGAGCATAAGATGCATGCTTGAGCAAGGAAGATGATGCATCACATAGGGTTTCATTGTTTTTATGGGGGTGCCCCTAATGGTTATTCTAGTGTGTTAACTTGTATTAAAGCATCTTTGAATCCCCAATGGATGCTTGCCTAGTGGCTGGAGTTCAATCTTCATGGTTACACCCCATGGGGATTGAAAACCATTGATAACATATATGTTGACAATAATTTGCAGTGTCATCGAGAACTCTGGCAATGGTTGAAATTTCTTGATCTAGCTGATGGAATTATAGGAGGGGATTTCAATATGGTATGCATTCGGAGTGATACTACCTCCAATGATATTGTCATCAGTAGATTGGAAAGGGATGAATGGGATGAGTTAACTGCCATTAAATGGGCTGATATGATGGTTTTCAACTCATGCAGGTAATGTAGATTACACCTTTCACTCTGAATCTCATACATAATCTTGGTTTAGTCTAGATAGATTGTACTTTGGGTTTTGAATGGCTTCCATTGTCTACTCAAATGTTTGTTGATATTCAAATACCTTTTTTTCATCATTTTCCTTTGATGTTGACTTTAACTGATGCAAATGATGATAGTGCCTTTAAATCCTCTGGGCATGCAAGACCCCTTATGGTAAACAATCTTCTATTGAAAAATCAGATATTTCAATCAGCAGCAGCTGTTCATAATACATTGGATCGGGCCATGGGTAAGTTTGGGCTAGAGTGCCCTGTTTAGGCCTAGAAATTATTTTGTACAAAGATACATCATTGTATAAGGCATGTAGGGAAAATTGTGGCTACTCAAAAAAGGGTAGAGTGGTGCAGGCCTCAGAGCTGGTTAAAAATGTAATGGCCAGAGATCTAGGCACGTTAGATGAGGGAGGCATAACATGGTTGGTTGATTCTAGAGAGTGCTCAGACTCTTTGAATCAAAGTTGGGTGCAAGGGCTAGATTTTCATGTAAGCAACATGAACTCATACATAGTAAGTGCTCCTCCAATTTATTTTTGGTAAGCTCAAGGCCAAGCACGTTAGATAGAGCTTACATAGGATTATGAAGGAAGATGGGAGTACTCAATGATCTTGCTGAGATAATGGAGAAATACTATCAATACTATCAAAAAATCCTAATAAGAAGGAGAATTTGTCTTCTAAGGGACAAAAATCTATTGATTTGTTGCTATCATTGGTGGATCCATGCATTGAGTAATGTAATGCAAGAAGACTAGAAAGCCCATTTGATAAAAAGGAACTACTGCTATTATTAAAGAAGGTGGAAAATGAGAAGACTCCTGGCATATGTGGTTTGACAAAAGAATTTATGGTACTACTATTGGGATATATTGAGCCCTCTAGTAGTGGAAACTATAGACAACATGTGGATCACTCAATGCATGGACCCTGCATTGAAGCAAGGAATCATTAAACTACTACCCAAGAAGACCTTCCCCCCTTCCTTATCTAATTGAGGACCCATCATGATGATGGGGATTTTGTATAGATTGTTGGCCAAAGAAATAGCTATGATAATCTCCCCCTTCTTGAAGAAAAGTACCCATGCTACACAATCAAGTTTGATTGGGGGTAGATCTACCTTGGACCATATTCTAACAGTGATGCTAGGTATAGAGGCATGCCAAAAAACAAACCAAAAAATGGTTCTTTTGTAGTTAGATTTTTCCAAGTCCTTTGACTTTGTCGTCTTAGGACTTTGTGGGCAGAATTATGCAAAAGCTAGGGTATGGCAATAGGATGGCAGCTTGCATAATTCTTTTTGGTAGAGATGTTGTGTCCAACATTGTGGTGAATGGGAGATTATTTGAAGTAGTACTAGTCTCTAGATCAGTTAGACAAGAATTTCCATTGAGTCCTTTACTGTTTGCAGTGGCTACCCATCCTTTTAAAAAAAAAAACGCTAATGCAAATGTTGGGAATCTTAAAAGTGCTATAGATTTGGAATAATAACATTATTACTATAGGCTTTGTGGATGAAACAATCACCTTTTTGCAGGTAGATAATCTGAATATTGGAAAATGATGGCATTATCTAAATTTGTACTCAGTGGCTGCTAGTGATAGCCGTTTTTCCGCTTTCCATAATTGCCATAGTGAGCTACCTCACCCAACCAAAATCACCCAAACACTGTGGCTATCCCTACCATTTCACTGTACACAGGCGTGTGTGAGTTAGGGGACTTTTCCCATATCTTCTTAAAAACCCTCAATTAGCTAGTCACTGGGCTAGTTGAGCCAAAAAAATAAAAAAATTATAAGTATATTATGGCCCATTTATATGTAAATATTTCATTGTATATAGGACCTAAATAAAAGGATTTTTCATAATTATTTTGGTATTTATTTAAATATTTCTACCTATGGTGTGTTATTTATGCTATGTACATTGACTCACCATTACCATATTTATCATTTTGCATACTCTTTATTCCATATAGAAATAATTTCATGCACGCTTCTCTTATTTTTGGTGTAACTCCATCTTAACAAAAATCCAAAAAAACTAGTTCTATTTATGTGTATATTTTTTCACTATTGTGATTTTTTCCTTCCTACATCTATTCTCTATTACTCTCATAAATTAGACCACCAAAAATATTCATCTTTTTATGGTAGACTTATAATGAGAGAGATTTATTTTGACCCCTTTATATTTTTTCCACCTATATTATTTATATTTGACATGTACATATTTTTTTAGACCCCTCAATATTTGATTTTCTTAGTTGTACTATTCACTTATATCATGATCTCAACAATATCTTCAATTATAGACCTACCAAATAAGGTCAAGGGTATGTGGCATGCATGCATGCACCATGGGGGGCTCACTGAGGTATTCAAAAGAATCATCCAAAGAAGGACCTCACAAGGACTTTGTGCAGTGGACAAAAACAGTCGGTTTTGCTGAATTTTTAAAGATCACATGCTCCCCAAATTTGAAACGGTGATACAATCAAAAGTTGTATCTCGTGGGCTGAACTTTTACCTCAAATTTTTTCAGATTTTTTTGAGCTACAAGCTATGAGCTATGATTTTATTGGTGGACCCCAGTTTGCCCATGCTATGCAAGTCACACTCCCTCTTCCACTTTATCATTTTCCTCTTTCACACACACTTCTCCACTCATCATCCCCACCTCTCTCACCACTCCTCTCTACACCCTACTCACCTTCTTCTCAACCTTGAAGAATAAGAGAAACCATGGTGAGCTCATGTCTCCTACACACACTTCCATTCCAAAATTGACCACCTAGTCTCATTTTTCCTCATCCATATTACCCATATCTATCAATAAAAACCACAAAATTCAGCCTCTTCTTTTGTTGGATAAAACTTCTTTAGGAATAAAATTTCCAAATAAAATACAGACCCGGCAAGGAAAATATGTTTGCCAATGCCCTTAGCAGAAAATACTTCCTTGGAGCCATGTCCATGGCCAACAATCCAATATTGGATAAGGTGAGGGAATCCTCACAGAAAGATGAAGCCTATCTTAAAATCATTAAAATCCTCAGCCAGGAAGATGCAACAAAAAAAGAAAAATCCCTAGTTAAGGACCATTCTATGGAGGATGGCCTTCTTTACTACAGACATCGACTTTACATTCCTAAGGATACTTCCCTAAAGCAGCTAATTCTTCATGAAGGTCATGATATCCCAGTATTGGGACACTTGGATATGCAAAAAATCTTAATACCGTGAGGAAACTCTACTTATGGACCAGAATGAAGAGGGATGTACTTTGATACATCAGACAATGCTTCTCTTGTCACAAAAACAAGGCTGCACGAGTGATGATGCCATGAAAGTTACAACCTTTAGACATACCTCACATGAAGTGGGAACCTTTAGACATACCTCAAATGATGAGATGCTTTAGTAAGCATATACACAACTACCAGATAGTTTGCAGATGTTTAAGTAATTATAATTAATCAAAAACTCTATTTTAAGCTAAAAAGTCATTGGGATAAATAGAGATTATTGTTAAAAGTTTCTAAAAAACATTACTAGAAGTATAAACCATTGATATGAAGATGAGAAAATTCAACCTTTAGGAGATAGTGAGTTTAATAAATATTAAGCAAAAAATAAGCAGACTTCAAGCTTAATAAAGATAGGGAAATTAAGAAAAAGATAAAAAACATTATAAGAAAATTAAGGGAGCTTAGAAAACCCTTAAGGAAATTGTGATAAAATTAACTTGTATATATAAGCAATTAAGAAATCACTACGTCAAGAAATTACCAATTGGGACTACAAATTTAACCTTAGTTGGGGTAAAAAGAGGAATTAGATTGAATACGAAGGTAAAGTCAAGTTTTTGGATGATAAACCTAATAAATAGACGTCCTTTTTTGTAAGGATAGAAGTCATGGCACCAAAAAGGAACCAAGCCAATCTTCAATCTGATGATGAGGATAGTATTCCCAAGAGATCTAGAGCATCGCTTGATAATGAGATCAGGCCTAGTAGTAGGCCTATTGATGAGAGTATTTAGGCCCCAGCAGTGCAACAAATACCAAACCAGTTCCAGGTGGTCTTCATTATAATTTAAGATTGAATAATTCAAGTTTTTCTTTAAACATTGCATACGCAAAAGAAGAATAAGGAATTAGGAACAATAAAACTGGCTGAAAACGAGAGACATCTTTCAAGAAACTAATGTGCACTTGTTTGTGAATTAGGAAGGAATTGTTTGGATTAAGGCTGGTTAACTTAGGAAAGAATGATTGGTCATCCTTAAGACATCTTGTCTCAAGACACCTCCGATTCCTTGGAATATTTTCACTTCAGGTGATGAGTAATGATGGCTTGACAGCCATGGATGAGTCGGTTTCCCCCATGTACATGGAGTTAGTACCTCCTACATGTGTATGTTTGTGGATACTACTTAGGATACCGTTTTTATCCTAGGGGAACCTCCCGATTGTATGGGCAATTCGTTTGGCGTATGGACGCCCCGAACTTTGGGTGATGGGTTTCCACCCGGATTATGAATAAGGAAGGGTGATGTTTGTTTCACCCATGTATACGTGTGCTAGAGGCAAGTGGAGTACATTTTATGGTTTTCAAGATATAGTATAAGCGATTGTACCTTGTCTTAAGTCTAAAGATGTTGTTTATTAAAGGACTATTTTCAATGTTGATTTTCATGACTTATCTTAATGAATTACTTTGCAAAAAAGTTAAAAATGAACCCATTATTTTAAATGTTAAATTACATGTGGTAGTAATTAGGAAACAAAAGAATCATATGTGAGTGCGGGGTGGTAAGTGGGGATTGACTAAGGTTGTCAATCATGAACGGGTGGACATGATTAGTCAGGTAACTATCCATCCCCACGCACTAAAAACATTTAGAAAACTTTTCCAATTGGAAGAGGAGTTCACCAGCGGCTGTGCCCTCACATATGTTAGGGGGGAAAAAGTGTTGGCTGAGAATACCTTAGCCCAAATTGTGAAGTTATAGGGCTGGAATAGTTTTGGACTTTCAAGATGTTGTCTCGTTTCCGCTGTGAGACAGGACTAGGTCTTCTTCTAGGGCTATAGACCCAAGCCATTGTCAATGGTAAAGGTCTCTTCTGTGGACCCTTTCTACTTAGAGACTGACTTTTAATAGGCCTAGAGACGTGTCAAGGACCCCATCCCAATTTTGGTACTGGTGGGTTGGGGATCTTACACATTTCACTCTCTATTTACTTGGGTGTCTTGGGGGTCTTAAACTTGAAAAAACATATGCTAGCAAGACAAGCCACCATCCTCAAGCACATGGTTAAATTAGATACTTGTTGATAGAGGCTATTATGGTGGTTGATTGATAAATCTATAGTGTATTATAATGGCACATGGGACATGAAACCTTAGGATAAATTGTTCTCTATGGTGACAATTAAACTATGCGGAAGCACAAGGAATGTATTGGTCAAATATTGGAATAATGTTTGCTCTCACCTGGTGTGGGTGGGGCGAATGAGATACACAAACAATTCTTCAGGAGTGGAATCATGTTTTTGGAGTTTCATATTAAATAAAACAACCTACTCTATTATTAGGAAAGGAACCCTTGACCCTCTTTAAAAAGGGGGTTAGCTCTATCGAAAAAATATTTGACTTTTATAGCTAGTTGGTGGCTTTACTGATTGCCAGGCATAGATTCAAATTGGGCAATGGACTCAGGGTACCGTGGGCTCTTCTAAGTGCTTGCATGTTCAATCTGCCTATACCATCTACCTTGGACTCTTCTGAAAGATTCAGATATTGAAAAATGCCTTATCACTGAGTTCATTGGTGGAATATTCCTACTAAATTGTTTTATCAAACACTTCATCCCAAAAGCAACATTCATATCAAATGTAACACAATGTGGGATCTTTCTCAAGGCAAGGATTGGTGTTTGCAGATACTCCAAGAGGTGTGGGATTATCATTGTTCATACAAAAAAAAAGTATTTCTCTGGAGGGTGATTACAGGAGGTTTACCTATTGGGGAATTGTTATCCAGGAAGACTATAATGCATGACAAATGTGTTGATTGTGATATAATGAAGACAGTGAAACATATCTTTTTGAACTATAATCTTGTTAGATCTTGGTGGAAATCTCTACAAGATATGTGTATTCTACATTGGAATGTAAAAATTACTAAATTCTATTTGTTATTTGGTTTGGTCAAAGTTGACAACATTGTTATGCAAGCATGTTTGATGCACCTTAGAGTTTGAATTTTGGTGATTATTTGGGATGCAAGAAATTCAATTGTGTTTGATCATACCTTGCCATGGCCCACTCATTTGAAAGTTATACTCTTTGAAGACTACCTAAGATTGCCTACTTCCATGTAGAGACAAATGCAAGAATTCATTTAGAGATTGTAAATTTCATTACTGTAATATAGAAACAAAGAGCTTCCTCAAGGGGGGGGGGGGGGGGGGGGGGAGAGAGAGAGAGAGAGAGAGAGAGAGAGAGAGAGAGAGAGAGAGAGAGAGAGAGAGAGAGAGTCACAACAAGCCTACATATTCCGTAGTGGAAGATTCTAGGGAGGGAGAGGCTAATTGAATAAGCATAAGAGGGATGCAGACGGAGTGGAGGAGAGAGAGAATATTCTTTAGCATTTGATGGGCACACCTTTGCCTTAATGGTATTTTTTCTTGTTCCTATTTTGTCTATTTTTTGGCATTTTCAAGCCCACCTCGTTTCTCCCTTCCCAATCACCAAGAAGGCTTTTGTTCTCATATTTCAAATTCAGCCAAGGCATATCCCTCTCTCTCCTTCCAAAGGGGTGTCCAAGACACTCCTTTTTCGTACCACCTATACATGCTTTTACCCTTGTATGCTTTAGTGCTCATCCCAATCTCATCAAAAGCATGTTGCATGTCACCTTCATTGGCCAAATTTGCCATGGAACCAATTTACGCATCAATTCCTTGGTGACTGCATCAATAATGCAATTCGTCCCAAGTGAAGGTAAGATGGAAATTACATCACATGTATAGTTATGAGACAACTAGTGAGAAAGTTGACTTGATCATCTTGGCTTAATACACTAGATGACTCCTGAATAAAGCTTGTAGTTTGCAACAAGATAGATTTGAGTGATTACTGTGAAGTAGAAATGTAAAAGTAAGAGAAGAATAAATCACCTTGTGGTTGTTACTCATCATTTGTGTGCTCCACTTCCATGTGCAAATGCTTCAATGGATGCAAGTGTACACTTGCATTCTATTTGCACCAAGGGATGTTTCTTTCAAGTGTGTAATGGTGCTACCAAGTTTTGAAATGTTGGCATCCTTCTCTTGTATTTCTTGTTGGAGGGTCGCAACCTCTCTCTCCAAAGAGGCAGCTTTTTCTTGTAATGCCAATGTGTTGAGTTGAAGTGCTTGACGTTGGTGCATTCACCAATGCAAAGAATCACTTGCATCCATATTCAACTGCTTGCAATAACTTATAAGCATGGTTTCCTTTTCCTCTCCCAGCATATTGAAGAAAATTCAAGAGGCTGGGAATATGGAAGCAGCTTACAGGATCATACAAGTGCAAATGGCCATTTACCCAAAGGTCAACATTAGTGTCACCAGTGGCATGACATTCTTGTGATGATCTTTTCTCACCAACATATGCGGCCTTTGATGAAGACTCTGTGGACAAGTGACTATGTAAACTTGTGTTGTATGGAGTATGTGGTAGAGGAACACAATTTGTGATGTCATTGAACACCATGGTAGCTGATCATAAGGAAGCAAAGGAGGAAAAGAGGGAGGGGGAGAGGAGGGACAGGAGAGGAAGGGGAGAGGAACTGGAGGGAGCAGAGAGGGAGGAGGAGGAGGGGAGGGGAGGGGAGGGAGGAGGAGGAGAGCACAAGGTTTTTTCTTTTAGGAAAAAAAGAATATTGAAAAAGTGGACTTTTATTGAGTGTAAGTAAAAAAAAGTCAAAATGGTTTTTTAATGCATAAATGTTGGGAAAACTTTTAGACAAAAAAAAGTAAAAATGGTTTCTTTTTTAATTCATTTTTTGGCCCTTAGCTATGCACGTTATTGATGATGTATCAAGAGAAAGAGAAAAGAGGGATTACTTAATGCGGCACTCCCTTTTTCCCTTTCACTTTCAAAAAGCTAGTGAGAGAAACAGACCTTTTAGATCCACATCCTATATGGGCAAAAAAAAAAGCCTATTAGAAACTAGCTTCATGCAATTGTCCCCTTAACCCTCCACAACATTAGCTTTAATCCCTTAATATTAAGCTTTCTTACAAGGCCCATGCAAGGTCCATATTTTTCTTAATGGTCCAAACACAAGCAGCAAGCACTATATGAATGGAAGGTAAAGGGTGAGCTATGGGGTTTAGTTTTGGTAGCCTCCATGTTCAACTATGGTAGCTTACAAGTTCAAATTTAAAAATTTACAAGTTTAGCTCTAATAAGTATCATCTTTAACTTTGGTTGCCACCGAATTTAGTTTAGTAGCTACTAGCTCTTGTTCCTTTGAGATCCATTAGTTACCAAAGCTATTAGTTAAGTAGTAGAGCTAGTAGCTATTAAATTTTTATAGGTCATGGTTTGGGTGGCTATCAAATCTTGTGTAGCCTTGATAGCTACAAGATCTCCACCAAAGGAGGAGTGGTAGCTTCCATGATCATGAGTGCTAGCTTTCATACAGAGTAGGGCTAGCTATCATGATGAGAAGCTACCTATTAGAAAGTTATAGCTACCATCGTGAGGACGTGCATAGCTTGTGGAATCACAATATACTTGATGTTGTTCTAGTAGATGTACGGGATGTTTCTCATACACTCTCTATGAAATACGCCTTTGATATATATCTTTTTTTTTGTGCAAGATGCGAGTGGAACAAAGCATGACTTGGTGGTACCAAAAATCAATGTCTTGGATAGTCCTTTAGTATCACTTTACAACCCCCCTTTTTGTGTTTCAAATGTAAAATCTACAACCATGCTATAGATCATTGGATAGACTTTTAATAATATAATCTAAAAAATATAAGGTTCAACAAGTTTTGAGCACGATCTTAAAATTTTACCGGTCTCCACTTTTTGTAAAGGGTACCACCAAAAAGTGGAAAAAGTAGTACCGCCAATACATGCTTTCAGACAAGTGTTGTTTGTCCAAAACGAAATCACAATTTGTTTCGCTTCCTTTGTGGTTGCACTCTGTGTATGATTGACATTCCCACAAATGCAATAGGAACATTTCTTGTGTTTATTTAAGTCAAAGTCATGCTAAGTAAAAGATTTCTTGATGGATCCTATTTTTTCCTTGTCAAATTCATCAACATCATGATGCTGGTCCATTTAACAAATAGGTCCTTTAAGGTCTTTTGTCTCTTAATTACCCAGAGAGTGTTGTGCATTCCATTTATCAAATTTGTGTGAACAAATGGCACTTTAGCTGTGGGAAACTTAATCTTCAAAACCCAAAAAGGTCAATGGGTATGCATACTTGTTACAATTTCCGCTTTTGACTTGTTGTCAAGTCCCTCTATGCAAGTTGCAAAACACTTGATCACACCTCCGAAGTCAACTTTTTGTACCTCGAGTGACTCAACCTATGTTTCTTTGTAGCCCCCCTCTCTCTAATTTTCTGGTGATATGCACACTTCCTTATTGTCTTATACCTCTTGATGACAACGTGTTTGCAAGAAATGCACTAGATTGAGCCACCACATAGATCAACATGAAGGTCCATGAGGGACGGTTGACTCCACACACGCAACCGAGACCATATCCATGTTGATAGTCTTTGAGATGAGCCTCAATTGGAGATTTTCAAGTTCAAACATGTACTAGTTCATCCATTTGTTTTGCATGTGACTGTGTAGATGTATTATTTTAATAAATAAACACAAATGAACATATAAGTTCAAAAGACAACTAGCTTTAGAAAAGTGACCAAGGGTAGCACAAAAACAAGTCAATCTTAAAATAATTTTTGTAAATTGTTGTAAGAATGAGGTCTCATTCCAAACTACAAGTATAAAAGAAGTTATGTGCCATTTGTTCCATAGAGTAATGAGCGTCTGTTATGTCAAAGGTATACATAAGCCCAAAAAGATCGCAAGAAAGGATAGAGTTCTCACTTGCACCCATCCAAACAAGACAACATATATGTTAGCCTTGGATGCATATTACATGTGTCAACAAACTGTATCAGTTGTTATCCACGTCTAGCTTGAAAAAAAAAAAACTTAAAACTACTATCCAAAGTGTTCATGTCTTCCAATTCTTCAAGTTTTAATTGTTTTGTCCAAAAAAAGTTTATTATACCAATGATTGAAAGTAATTATATGTATGGTTTCTTTATAGCCCCAATTTTCATAAAACCTTAAATTGATATTTATCATACATATTATTTGGATTGAAAGGCTACCACCCCTTTTGATCCAAGTGTCTTGATTCCCATATTAGCCCATAGGTCAGCTTTTATAATATTACTTTACAATATTGTTAGGTACTAAATTCACTTTCAAAAGTACCATAAAGCCTTAAAGTAACCTAATCCACAACTTCAAATATTTCTTTTTACAAAAAAGAAATTGTTAGGTTAAGCCATAAAAAACTTAGCTATGTTATCAAGTAAAACCAAACCTCATAGGCCCACTTGGGTATATAGTAACGGACATGCCACCGTCTATTTTAGTAAGTGTTGTGCCAAATAAGAGAAAACCCTACCAAATCTAGTCAACCTAGCCTTAATTCAGTTAAAATTATCACGCCTATTAATCAAAACAAAATGGTGGCATCCCTTAATATGTTGTTAGCATGGTAAGCAATGGCCATCGTATGGAATCAGAGATTACCCCAAAGTAAGCAAAACAATAGACCCCACAACCGGGTTAAAATAATAACCTCCCTTTTGGGCAAATCTGCTCAATACACCAATACCTTACCTGCTAGAGTCAAGGGTAAATCATACCATCTTTCTTACTTTTTCAAAGAAAACAAACTTTAGGCTGTGTATTATCAAGACAGAGTCCTACTAGACTTATGATAGCAAGTACCTAATACTTTCATTATAGCCGTTAGCCAAGGTATTTAACCATAGCCAAGAACTAGTTTATGCATGGGTTTTTTGAAACCCAAGCCAAAGTGCATTAAGGTCAAATCCCTAAAGCCACTTTGCTAACCTTGTTTCTTTGTTAAAAAACGCAGGCTATACCACAACACTCAATATTGGGTGAAGTGTATTCTGAGAGTCATGCTACTACGGTTATACAAAATCCCTTCTCATCACCTACATTAAATAGATATAATGTTTGTATATCGCTATGCAAGGTTTATGCCCCCATTATTGAGCAAAAAAAAAACCATCAGGCGGGAGCAACGGTCAAATAGCCCCATACACCTTGTAATGTAAACCAGACCCTAATGAAGAAAATCAGATGTTGAGGAGCAAATAATCAATAGCCAATATGAAATCAGACACCCCATCAAACAAACCTTCTGTTAGCCGTAACTCGCTAGACGAACTAGGCTAGGAATCCCTAGCTAAATCCCCAAAAATTATCAAGTTATTTAGTTTTGTTTTTTTCTAATATAATGTGCAATATACCAAAATTGTCAAAACCTTCATATATTGACACATTGCAAGGAAACAAAACTAAAGTTATTTTAAAAATTGGAAAAAATAGATGCAATCTCAGTAGTGAACGAACCTGAGAAGCACCATATTTAACCACCAAATCCATAGCCAGCAAGTACACAGGTTTAATAATATGCCCTCAATTCTCTCTTTCACAAACACACACAGTACGCAAAGACAAAGCTAAGTCAGGGGCATGGAGCCAACCTCACCTCCTTTAAATAGTGATCACCACTGGAAAATTTAATGAATAAGGTCAGCAGGGCAGATCCCTTCATGATCTACTTAATTATCCAATGCTCAATTCACCAGGCCCAAGGCTAGATATGGCAGCCGCCAAGGTAACTCTCAAAGGGGAAAGGGTGAGAGAAAGGGGAGAATCATCAGAGAGTGTGAAAGTGCAAAGAAAGGTTAGTACTATGGCTACAAGGACATAGAGAGAGAGATATCCGACGTGATGCAATTAAAGAGCATGTACCCCCATTTAAGCTACTTAAGTAGGTGAAACAAGGATAAAAAACAGTGCTCCATTAGGGGTGGTATTACACAATCCCAGTGCCATGTGAAGGGTTTAGTTCATAAAAGCCTTTTAAAAAAACTTGAGGTGCAAACGTAGTTAGTAACAGATCCATAGGGTATCAAAGGAAAGCGTTGGTCATGCTTGGGCATGTTCTTTTTTATTCAAAGTAGTAGTACCTCTATGTGTGTGTGTGTGCATGCGTGCACGTGCGAGAGAGAGAGAGAGAGAGAGAGAGAGAGAGATAGAGAGAAGCCATGGCGAATTTCTGAGATTTCGCGGCAGGTCAGTGATGAGGGGGCACTGGGAGTGATGGAGAGCAAGAGCGCCAGAGAGAAGCAGGTCGCCATGGCGGGGCTGTGGTGAAGCCGTGCTTTTGCTTGCAAGCAATGGCGCTGCCAGAAGCCTTTCATCTCAACCCGAAACTGACAGCGAGGGCAACATTGGCTTCTGAGTATCCTCCCAACCCCCTTGATCCCAAGGTTCTCAGTGATTCACTTAAAGAAACCCTCACCCACGATCCTGATGTTAAGGGACAGCACCATGTCAAAATTCCAGCAAACCTGGTCTGGAATCAATTTCAGCTCTTCAAAGACAGAGCAGGTGTTTTGTATTTCATGGGCAAGCTTCCCCCAGTTGGGGACATCGCAGGGGTGTTGGATTTTGGATTTAACCGGGCAGCAGTGGACAAGATCTTCTACAATGGATCTGGCCTTTTTGAAGTATTGTTCTTCAAGGATGACGACCAGCAGGCAATTCTATCTGCCTCTACCATTACACTATGTGGGCATGTAGTCCATGTGCTCCCATGGCAACCAGTCAAGCTTATTAAAGAGGAGCTTATGACGACTTGCCCTGTATGGGTGGACTTTGTGGAGCTACCCTCCTTTCTGTTGCCTTGCTCTACGCAAGGTGCTGTTCGCTCCTACCATCAATTTCCCCAACAGAAATCGAGTATGTATAATGTGGCAAACCAACAAGACTATGCCAGACACTCTGGACATTGAATTAGAGGGCGTAGGGAGATTTGTCATATATTTAAAATGGGGTAGCTTAGCCCTGGGGCGGTCACTTATCAAAAGCTTCCTATATCACGTGCATTCAAGAGGTTATTAATAATACCTCAATATACATACTATATTACAGTACGTGCCTATTTAAAAAACCCCCACCCCCCTCTGTATGTATACATTTTGATCTTTTAATAATCCTCTCCGGTTAACTCACGTGATAGCATACACATTCTAAAAAGTGACCGCCCCGGGAGCTTAGCTGCCAGTTGTTACCATTGTGGACATGTTGGACATCTCGAAGAACTGTCCCACATTATTGGTCACCAATGCAGCTTTAATTCCCTCCTACCCAGGCACTAAACACTTGGTGCCACGGGAACAAATATTTGGTAAAAGCCCTTCTTCAGTTGGCTGTTAATAGAACCCCTATCACTGCTGCTCAGCCAAAACCAGTGGCATATGCTTAGCCTCCTGGGACAAGCAGGGCTGTCCCCAAGCATGCAGATAACCAAGCACCTAACCAAGCGTCTACCTCAAAAAACAAGAAGCAATAGGATAAAGGTAAGAGGATAGTTGACTCGGAGGGCTTTCAGTTGTCCAAAAGGACCTTCAAATCAAGAAATAGACCTATAGGGTATACTTCACCCAATGTCTATGATGCTCTATAGGACATGCCTTCTCCTGAGTCCTTAGCTATTATTGACTCTGTAACCATGAATGACGCAGAGTTAGAAGAAGGGGATACACAAATTGTCCTGTCTACCCTAAATAACTGTACATGAAATTCACAACCTTCAACGTCAGAGGCCTAAATGACCCTACTCGGTATGCCACATTCTTCAATTGGCTCACAAACTCTGATATGGATATTTGTTGTGTGCAAGAGCACAAGCTTCATAAGCGTGCTAGTTTGGTTATGCGCTACAGAGGTTACATTTGTCATTATGCAGGTGGCAAAAATGGCTACTCTGGTACCTTAACTTGTATCAAAGCTAGATTAATCCCACAATGGACTTTAGATCATCATACTGGTCTCGTTGCTCAATTTTTTTAGTGAAATCTGAATTGGGGACACTGCATTGTGTTAACACTAGAATGGTAACCTAACAGGACATAAAAGTGTCCTTTCAAGGTTTTGGGAAAAAATTCCAAAACCATAGTAGATCCACTCATTTTGAAAAATCCTTTCATGAGCTTACAATTCAATAACTACTACATATGGAAAAAATGAGAAACTTGTAATTTTTCTCATTCCTTGGTCACTACAAGCCTCCAAAGTTGATGGACTAGTGCATTTTGCCCAAAACAATAATTTCTTACGGTTGATTGCATATAAATAAGGCTGGAGATTTTTGTAGTACATGAGATAAAATGCCCCGTTAACTTCAATGGGTTGGTGACCAAAACATATGGTTGCTTTTACCTCATTAATTTTTTTTTGGGCAAAAAAAATAGGTACAAAAAAGTTGCATTTTTGCCATTCTGCGGACCTATCATCAAAGTTTCTATAGTCACGCTCAATACAGATACTATATACATGTTTTCTTAGTTCCCTTTGGGCCTCTGGATTCAAAAGGAGCCATGGAGCATGTCAAAAGGATAATGGATCTCTTACAATTGGAACCTTGGGAGCAATGATAAAGTGCTAAATACAGCAGACATGAAAAAATTGGGTTTAGCATTATGACCTCTAGAAACCCATAGAAACTACTCAATATCTAGCCAAGTTTGTAGTCTATGATAAAATATGGTTACTACCTACAAAATACACACAATTGGCCTAAGAAACTAGCAATATTGAGAAAGTTATACTTGCTACTTTAAAATGTATCGTATTCTTCAACAATCAAAAAACTCAACCATCATCATATACTATGATATATAGCATATTAGGTACCCCAAAACTCAAGGAAGATTAGCTTTATGTTATACATTACACTTACACAATAAAAATTGAATTTGGATATCAAGAAAGCCACCAAAAAAATCATAAAAGTGCTAATTTTGGCCAAAAAACAGGATTATGCATTTCTTGTAAATTGGTCATAACTTTCAATTTTAACACTTAGCTCTCCCTACAAGAATCAAAACATGTTGAGAACTATGAAGGCCTAACCTCTAGCCATCTAAACCTCACAAACATGAAGTTTAGAGTGGTATAGTTGCCAAAAATTGAAAAAAAAGCCAAAAACAGGACCCGTTTTTTCACATAGTTTAGGTTCAAAAATGTTGTGCAAGAGTAAGGTTCATGGTGAGATCGATACTCAAAAAAAAGTGCTAAGTTTTTTTCAGCTCACACTACAAGAGGCTACTCATATTAGCGACGCTCAAAAAAAAAAAATCTCGGCGTCGCTATGAGCGTCGCAAATTTACAAGCGACGCTCATAGCGACGTCGGCTGAGCTAAAAAAATAACAGAGAGCGCCCAAAAACTCAGATCTCAGATCTGAGTTTTTCGGCGCCCTCAAGCAAGGAGCAGGTAACGCTCTCCCTCTCTCTCTCTCTCTCTGTTTCTTCTCCACACACACACACACTCACACACACACACGAGGAGAGGAAGGAGAGCCAGGTATGCTCCTTCCCTCTCCTCACTCTCATGTTCCCTTCCCCTCTTTCTCTCTCCCTCTCTCTCTCTCTCTCTCACACACACACACACACACACACACACACATAGTGTTTTTGAGAGAGAGAGAGAGAGAGAGAGAGAGAGACTACAAACATAAACAAAAACGCACACACACATACATAAACAAAGAATGCACACACACATTGAGAGAGGAAAAGAGAGAGAGAGCATGCATAAACAAAAAACACACACATTGAGAGAGGAAAAGAGAGAGAGAACATGCATAAACAAAAAACGCACACATTGAGAGAGGAAAAGAGAGAGAAAACATGCATAAGCAAAAAAACGCACACACATTGAGAGAGAAAGAGAGAGAAACTAATTTAACGTCGTAGGAAACTAATTAAAATTAAAAGACCTAAAGATCTAGCCGACGAGGAGTTGAACTCAAGACCTATTATTCAAGAGGGAAATGGCATAACCAATCTATCATACTTGGCATGGGTGATAGAAAGGTTATACCATTTATCTCTTTTTATTGTCACACACATCCACACACGCGCATACACACAAGAAGAAGAGAGTTATAACGTCGTAGGAAACTATCCTAAAAGACGTTAAAGATTAGGTTAGATGTAGACTTACGTTAAATTAGATTTAGGTTTATTTAAGTTAAATTAGATTAGATTTAGGTTTATTTTTAATTAGATTTACGTTTATTTACGCTAGATTTAGATTTACGTTATATTAGATTAGATTTAGGTCTCCATAGACTGCGATGCCTGCATGAAGCGGGTGAAGAAAGCCCTCAGTGGAATATAGGGTATTGCTGCCTTCACTCATGGTGGGCTCCGTCGATCCAAAAGTACTGGTGAAATGTCTTCAGAAGATAGGGAAGAAGGTGGATCTTCAGGGCGGCAAGAGTCACTACATCCCCGACACAATGACCATCTAGACAACCTCTAGTCATTCAATAGCAACTTCAAAGTTAGTAACAAGAGCAAGAACGGTCTAAAGTGCCAATTGCTGTCGTCAGATGTGGATGGAGATGAGGCAGCGTCACCGCCGGAAGTTAACTCTCACATCTTTAGTGATGAGAATGCCAACTCTTGCCGAGTTATGTGAAAAATTATGTGTTAAATCAGTTTTAAGGTTCTTATAATCCCTGTTAGTTTAGTTCTTTGTTTTTAATATAACATAATTTACGTTAGATTTAGATTTATGTTATATTAGATTAGACTTAGGTTTATTTAGGTTTACCCACACACACACACACACACACACACACACATACACACACACACAAGAAGAAGAGAGTTTTAACGTCGTAGGAAACTATCCCAAAAGACGTTAAAGATTAGGTTAGATGTAGACTTACGTTAAATTAGATTTAGGTTTATTTTTAGTTAGATTTACGTTTATTTAGATTTACGCTTATTTACGTTAGATCGAGTCCACGCAAGAATTACTTATGGTTTAGGGTTTAGAGTTAGACGAACAGTGAAAAGATCTACTGTGAAAAGATGTTAAGATGCTGTGAAGTGCTACAGCTAGAGAAGAGGCAAAGGGGTTTTGTCCACTACATGCAGTATCATGTAGACGTGGGTCTGTAGATTTCTTGTACCCACAAATATAGGTATTGACCAATAAAGACGACA
Source organism: Adiantum capillus-veneris (assembly GCF_014529385.1). NCBI lineage: Eukaryota > Viridiplantae > Streptophyta > Polypodiopsida > Polypodiales > Pteridaceae > Adiantum > Adiantum capillus-veneris. The sequence goes on along the minus strand of NC_140933.1, from coordinate 38,569,899 downwards.
TTATAACCCGGTGGTTCTGATCTCCGTGCACCTCTAGACCGAGGTGTGCGGGGATTGGACATGACTAGAGAATGTGAGGTAAAGAGAGAGAGAGAGAGAGAGAGAGAGAGAGAGAGAGAGAGAGAGAGAGAGAGAGAGAGAGAGAGATAAGACGAAGAATGCCAATAGAATATTAAATTTGTTGTCCAAGTTATAAGATTTTTATCCTCATTATGAGTAGTGACGAGGATGTGGGACCGTCCAACCGAAACACCTATCTCTCAACGAGGGTCTTATGTCCTTGTAATCAATGCAAGCATGCTGTGCGATGGACAAGACGTGTTTCTTTGCAGCACGTTCGCGAATTTGGCGAGTTCGATCCATCTATTATAGATCTAGTTGTTGCCAATTATAACTCGTCGGACTCTGACGTTGGCCAACAAGCAGCAATGTTGCAACCCAATAGACGTGTTCGCATACACTTTGGTCAAGCAGCATATTCGAGGCCACAAGATGTAGCCTCTGACAGCTCGGGGGATGATCATGCAAAGCACATTCCCAACGAGGCAATGTTTGAGCGCGAGATTGATGAAATGATCGAGACGATCATGGATTCAGAAAGGCTTATCTATGATGATATGAAAAGTGAAGCCGATACGCCATTGTATAATGGAGCACGTATGTCTAGATTGAAAGCACTCCTGGTTCTTCTCAACATGCAGGCAAAGTTTGGATGGAGTGACACTAGCGTCACAGCGCTTTTCAGGTGATCTATTACAATTAGTTTACTTTAATAAAACTCTAAATGTATAATGATCTGATAGATTTTTACACGACTGTATCGTATTTTTATGTTGTGTAGATTGCTTAAAGAGCACATACTACCAGCTGACAATGTGATGCCAGATTCCCGAGATGAAGCAGGAAAGATTTTGCGAAACTTGAGGATGGATTACAATTCTATCCACGCTTGTCCTAATGACTGCATTCTTTTCAGAGGGGAATACATAGACATGGAGAAGTGTCCGAAATGTGATTCCGAAAGATATCGAGTAGATCTCCACGGGACAAAAATTCCACAAAAGGTTTTGCGACATTTTCCTCTACTTCCTCGCATCAAGCATTTCTTCGAATGTAAGTCCATGGCCGCCCTAGCATCATGGCATGAGGAGAATAAATCTTCGGATGGTGTGCTACGAATTCCTGCAGATTGCGCAGCCTGGAAACATATAGATGGAACATGGTCGGATTTTGCCATGGAAGCTCGAAATTTGCTCTTAGGCCTGGCTATGGATGGCGTAAATCCATTTGGTCAAAGATCAACATCTTACAGTGTATGGCCCGTTGTCATCGTCAACTACAACATTCCCCCGTGGTTGACTACGAAGAAGGGGCACCTATGGCTAAGCTTGATTGTGCCAGGGCGATATAAAGTGGAGAATATGGATGTGTATCTTCGTCCACTATTGGAAGAGCTACAACAATTGTGGATTGGCATAGAGGTGGTGGATATGAGCCGACACACAGGACAACGGAATGCTTTGATCAGAGGCATTCTAATGTGGACCATGCATGACTATCCCAGGCTAACAGAATGCTCAGGTGATCTATTGACACTCCTCACTCAGACACTGTAAATCTTGTTTTTTCCCATAGTTGATCTATTATCATGTGTATACATGCAGGGCTTCAAACAAGCGGATACAGAGCATGTGTCACATGTGGACCTAGACTGAATGCACGTAGGGCGCCCTCACTGAAGAAGCAAATCTATGAAGGTCATCAAGCGTATCTTCCAGAGAATCATGTATTACGCGACGGCTTTTTGGGAAGAGAGCCACCAAGGATGTCTGCACAAGCATGGTTAGAGCAGAAGGAGATGTGCGTTCACGGCAAGAAGGTGATCTCGCGCATGCGTGGTCTTTGCTCTCAGCTGTTTAGACACTACATACTAAACAAATGGAGTGAAGTACCAAGTGATTTAAAAAACAAAGTTATCAGCATACTTCATGATGAGTTTCCCGTTCCAACACAGGATGAGTGCTTCAATGAAGACCTGATGAAGGTTCGAATGCGCGAATACTGCAAACACAAGCGTTCCGAAGTGCAAAAAGCAATCAAGCATGGGTGGAACAGGCCAGATTGGCTGTCCAAAGAAGATTGGAAGAATGCGAAGAAAGCAGCGCGCGAGAATCCCGACAAGTGGAAGCAACAAAAGGATGCAGCCAGAGCGCGAGTAGAGGCAGGGAGCTCGCACCACTTGGGGAGCGGTGGATGGGCATCATTTGAGGCCGATTTTGTAAGTGTTTTCGCATTGCTCTTTATGCTCGATATTTTAGGGTTTATGAGTTTTTTAATTCTAACATAATGAATTCTTTGTATGTTTTGACAGTGGTCGATGACAGGACGTGATCCCACACCGTACGAGCGCGAGTACGCAGGCAGGAAGGGCTTAAACGCCCTGATGGAAATTCTCAGTTCTCGCAGCGGCATGGTTAGTATTAGGGTTTACTCTTTTCTATTTTTTGTATTGTTTTATAAATGTCGTTATATGTTTATACTTACTGAAAGCTGTCTTATTGTCTTTTTTTGCAGAATCCGACAGATACGCCGCTTGGACGCGATGAGACTTCTGACTAGACGACGTCAGTTTAACCATAGCTAGATAACATTAGTTTAGGGTTTCTCATAGCTTATGTATCATGAGACGGATTTTATACGTCTTTTTGAACCATGTATATTATTACATTTGTCACCGCAGTTCATTTTGCCAATCAATTCTTTATGCCTATGATGTTGTACAATTGTCATTATTACATTTGCCAATCAATTCATTTTGCCTATGATGTGTACAATTGTCAATTTTACGCTTGTCAATTTTGCAAACAATGCGTCTTGTGGGTGACTATTTTGGTTCTATTATCTACCCTTGCACTTTTTTTAAAAAGTGAATCAAGTACAATATGGTTGATGGGTGGCAGGGCATTCAATGCCCTGTCACCAAAAAAAAATTCTCTCGGGCGTCGCTATAACCGTTGCTATTTATGGCTCTGGAGCGTCGCTATGAGCGTCGCTATAGACTTCTGTGTAAACTTCGCTATAACCGTCGCTATGATTGTCGCTATGAGCGTCGCTATGAGCATCTCTATATAGCGACGCTTATAGCGACGCTCTCGTAGCGACGCTATTAGCGACGCCGGGGGTTATAAAAACCCAGTGTATTTCCGTCGCTAACAGCGTCACAAGAGCACACAACCTCTTGTAGTGTCATAAGGCAACTTTGTGGATATATAGAACCTAGAAATTCATTTTCATACTCTTCAAATAATTCAAGCAAAATGGTCACTTAGCAGGACACAAAAGTGTCCAAGGACATAAAAGTGTCATGTTACCATTCTAGTGTTAATGTTTATGCAGATAATGATAGTAAAAATCACCAGTTTTTATAGGGATTGGTTAGCTGATCTCTCTCTACAGGGGGGAATTTTGGCTGGGGACTTCACATGGTACTTAATGCATGAGATACTACATCCATCAACACGGTTGTAAACTGTAGAGAGCGAGGATGATGGGATATCCTCAGATAGTCATTATCTCTTGTGGACGCATGGGAGTGCTCTCAGCAAAACAGCCCAGGTTTTACTTTTCATTCAGATGCACACATAGCCTCATGGTCTAGACTCGATCGAATATATTATATTCATACGGACTGGCTCCCTATAATGGATTATATGCAGGTGAATATGTCTACAACCTTATCTAATCACTTTCCTCTCACGCTATCTCTACATCAGCTGGAACCTATGCAAAATAAAGTTGGTCCAAAGAGACCGCTGATGATTAATAACTCGCTGTTGAAACATCACCTATTTAGGAAAGAAGTCTTGATGCTTATTGATGAGGTGCAGATCTCCTGTCCTAATCCCCTGTTAGCTTGGGTGACACTCTCTACTGGCATGCAAAAATGTATCAGAAATGTGGGGAAAGTCATAGCTTCAGAATCCAGGGATAAGATTCACAATGCACTAACGGTCATCAAGGAGGTAGCTATGCAGGGCAAACTTGGTGCATTGTGTCATGGGGATGTGGCCAGATACAATAATGCCAGAGATGTAAGCGCAGAAGGGAATGTATGGCAGCGGTGCATACTGACAACGAACAAAAATTGGAGCAAAGTAAGGATATTATGGAGCATGTTGTAGTCTATTTCACGAAAATTCTTCACCACGATGCATATAATATTGAGGCCAGAATGAAGGCAACTAGTGACATTATTGACACGGTGGACTCATGCATTGAGCAGACTAATGCACAGAGACTGGAGCAACAATTTACTGAGGGAGAACTAAAATTTTCTCTATCCAAACTACCTAATGATAAAACCCCAGGCATGTGTGGGCTCTCTAAGGAGTTCTTGATAGAATATTGGGATCAACTTAAGAGCATTATTGTGCCCATGCTCAATGCCTCGTGGATTGCTCAATGCTTGGATCCATGCCTCAAACAGGGGATTATCAAACTGTTGGCCAAAACGTTATTCCCAAAGACTATGGGTGATTGGAGGCCTATTACCATGATGGGAATCATATACAAATTGTTGGCCAAGGCCATTTCCTTGAGGCTTACACCCTTCTTCCAAAAGCATATACACAAGGCTCAATCTGGGTTTATAGTAGGACGATCTATCTACCACAACATTCTCACTGTGAATTTGGGAATTGAACATGCAATCACAAGTGGGCAAGATGTAGTATTCTTTCAGATTGATTTTGGCAAGACTTTTGACAGAGTGCTTTGGGATTTTGTGAAGATGGTGCTTAAAAAACTAGGATTTGGTCCTCGAATGTGTGCATGTATCTACTTGTTAGGACAAGATGCATGGTCCAGAATTCTTATTAATGGTATCCTCTCACCCAGAGTACCTATCTCAAGGTCCTTCAGACAAGGGTGCCCCCTTAGCCCCCTATTGTTTGCTGTGATTACACACCCGCTGTTCACATACGTGGATTCATTGGTACAACAAAATAAGATACAGGGCTTGCATTTGGGCAATGAGCAACTGGTTGGTCAGGGGTTTGCTGACGACACTATCTTGTTCTTGAAAGCCAATAATGTTAACATTGCTAGATGTATGGCTTTTTTGTCTACCTTCTCCCTTGCAGTAGGGTCGCACATAAATCTCACAAAATCAACACTGGTAGACGTTACTGCCAGAAATTTTCGTGCGCTTGTCTGGAATGGTAAGAGGCTACCAAAAGGACACATATTTTGACATCTAGGCTACCCAGTTGGAGTGGAAGTGTCCATGAAATCTCTTTGAGAATGGGTTCTTGAGAGAGTATTGACGAAGGTAGCCTCTTGGCACTGTGAAGAGTGGCCATTACATGTAAGACTGTGGATTATCCAGGCTATCCTCTTGCCATGTATACTGTACTATATACCTCTCTTGGATTGGACAGAGAAATCCCTACAGCCTTTCAAATCTACCCTGACTTGATTCTTGTGAGGAAAGAAAAAAGCGTCTGCTGCTCCTATTGCCTGGGACCGCCTCACCATGCCTATGAAGCATGGAGGATTGGGCATACTGAATCTTACAACACATGCGCATGCTAGGAGGGGGCCTCTCATGCAACATATGGTACAAAGAGATACCTATTGGTCCCTATTCTTATGGTACCTCATTGATTTCTCCATGGTATATTTTCATGGCACTTGGAATATTACATCATGGGATAAGCTTTTTATTGCAGCACCCATTAAAACTGGGTTCATTGTGTCACAAATGCTGATTACATCTTGGAAGATTATTGCCTATAAACTTCAGTGGAATGGCTGGCAGCCATACACAGGGAATTCATTAGGAGCTGAGAGTGTCTTTTGGAGCCATGTATTTCAGACACCACCAGCAATGCTCATTGGAAAAAAAGCTCTTTCTATGTTCAAAAAAGGCATAGTACAAATTAGCTAGATTATGGATGCTAGTCACATTCCAAAATAGTTTCTTGTAGCAAGAAGGGAATTTAGACTCGGCAATGGGCTTAGGATAGCCTGGAACCATTTATGCGCGTTGGTTCACCCCTTACCACATATCGCTTTGGTCAATGCAGAGGATAGACACAAAGACTGGCAGCTACCCTCTTCACATGCAAGTTGGTGGTCATGCAAAATAGATAAGTTTTATGCTGCTCTCCATATTGAGGTTGATGTAGCCATTAGGTGCAATCAAGAATGGTCTATGTCTCAAACTAATGACTGGTGGATTAAAGTAATTGCAAGCTGGTGGACGCTTCAATCGCCATTTAATCTTAAGGTATTTATGTGGAGGGTAGTGATGGGAGCTATCCCCTCATCCATGCTTATGCTAAAAAAGGGAATTGAAACAGGAGCCTGCAGTGTATGTCATAGAAACGAAACAGTGAGACACATCTTTTGGGATTGCAGTCAAGTCAAGGAATGGTGGCAATGGTTCAAGTTTTGGTGGAATCAAGCTTGGGGAATCAAGTTCACAAAGTTCACATGCATGTTTGGATTCTTCAAAACACAGGAATCAGCAATGCTTTTTTTCCTTCATTCTTTTCGGCTTTGGTATGTATGGTACATGTGGAACATGAGGAATATAAGTTTCTATGATCACGTACATGTATCGAGCACTAGGATTCCATCACAAGAAATCAAAAACAGGGTGCTCAAAGATGTTATGACCCTCGGAGATAAGGAACTCCAGCAGCGATGTATGCTCATATTGAGCAAAGTGTAAACTGTAAACTAACATTGTAATATAAGAACCTTTTTTCAAAAGAGAGAGAGAGAGAGAGAGAGAGAGAGAGAGAGAGAGAGAGAGAGAGAGAGAGAGAGAGAGAGAGAGAGAGAGAGAGAGAGAGAGAGAGAGAGAGAGAGAGAGAGAGAGAGAGAGAGAGAGAGAGAGAGAGAGAGAGAGAGAGAGAGAGAGAGAGAGAGAGAGAGAGAGAGCATAATAGACTCTACAACAGACTATTGAGAATGTGGTTCAGGTAGTTGAATGGGGTAACAATCAAATTACTTTTCAAAAAAGAGCTGCCAAACAATCCACTTTTTTACTTGGAATTAGGTGGTAGCAAACATTCTTGCTAGTTATGTCCGGAATATATGTAAATCCACCAATTCATGCAAACAACTCCTAGCCATGTCCAAAATATAGGTAGTAAATCCACCAATTCATGCATCTCCTACCCTAAGAAGGTTAGCAATTTACGATTCCAATGGTTCAATTGTTTCCTGCACATTGTGATGCTTTTTCACCCATGTTGTTTGTCAAAAATACGTGGTGCTAGCATTTGATAATCCAAAGAGTCGAGTCCCCCTAAGCACTAGTATATAATTTTTGGTGTTAAGATAACATTTATGGATACTAGTCACACATAATCTCTCATTATTCATATTCTAGCAATTTGAAGGGGATATATTCCTCAAAAGTAATAAGACCACTAAGGCATGTGTCACACACATCCACTTGGATGTGTATGAGAATGAGGTGGAAAAAGGGGTTGAAGATAATGTCTGCTACTTTGCAAAATCACCTAGAGACAGATCCCTCACCTATCATCGCTCCATGGTGGATAGTCTTAAACATAGGGACATCATGGGGACATTGAAATTAAGATTGATTTCCAACATCACGCTTCATAGTAGAGTCTCTCCTAACTCGCCTATGCCCAACGGATAGCTTCCTTTACGAAAAGCTAAATAATAAATACATTTTTGTCTTGTTTTTTTGCAAGCTCATTTTTTCAACACCCTTTGATATGTGAAAATGTGAGAAAATATAGATAAAAATAATCCCTAATTTTGAACCCATGTGATAGACATTTTCTTTTGTAGTGACCTCCTGAGGACATGCTCCACTCACAATTCAACCTTTAGGCCCTCATTTGACAACGGCCTAATAGCTTATTTTTCTCTTGCATTACGAGCATTGAGAGAGAACTAACCGATAGGAATTTCACTTTTTCTCTAGCCTAAGTTGGTGTTTCCTCCTCTTTACATTATATAGTGCTTTCACTTCATGCTTCTAGTTACAGGAGATTGAAGTAATACCGTGGCTTTGCATTCTATGCACTCTGAACACACCCACTTATGAGTTTTTTATTTGAGCCCCCTATATTGAAAAGCAGTTGCACCTCACGTCTAGGATTTGGTCTCCATCTCCCCATGCGTTGCCAGACTACAATTCGCTACTATTGACAACCTTGATCCTCTGCAATCACCCGCCTTAGTATCCCATGCAGGGATTTCATTAACTTAATCATGATCGGGTGATTACATCAATAACTCTAGTATTTACACAAAAAAATCACGTGATCACGTTAACTGTTCATGTGACTTTGATTTTGACCTACAAAAACCTATAGAGCCGGTTAGCCCTCCGAGGTTTTCATTTTTCCCTGCGGGGCCCGTCGGGCTTTTTCATTTTCCCGGTGGGCCCATCGGGTATATGCAACAGCCCGACGGGCTTGTCGGGAAAATGAAAAAGCCCGACGGGAGTAATTATATATAGTAAATAGTGTGTTAACCACGGTCTTTTAGCTAGGCAAATCCTTGGGGAGTGTATCCGAGTACCGGGTATAGTCATCTCCTTCTGAATTGACCTAAGGTTACAGAGTCACAGGTCCTTTTTTTGGGTTGAACGTGATTCTTAATTCGATAACCACTTCTAGAAATTTTTAATTCGTTTACGGACATAAAGGTACGAAACCAAAACAACTGAAAACTTGGAGAATCATGCTCATTGCGAAGAAGCCATTGGTCCAAATGAGGGCTGTAACTGGTTTTAGAAGATGAGCATATGTAAATGACGAGTCGATAGTCAAGGGTCGGATGTCCTATACTAGTGTACTAGGCATATAAAGATCCCTGAAGTCTTGCATTTGAGTTGATTTACACTTGTCACTCCACAATATAAGAGCTATAATCCTTGATTGGGTTAAAATAGCTTTTATATATTGAATTGGTTGCATGGGTGGGCTACAATCCTTCACTGGGTACAAGTAGTCAATTGAGTGATTATATTGAAGATTTATTTGCGTTAGTTCATGCATTAGTTTATACAGAGAGTGCATTATGTATTATGATAGATTATTAGTGCATGCAATGACCAATCATATATTTTATTGCTTTTGTTTGTTTTTTTGTAGCAAATGAAATTAGATGTGTCTTATTGTTGCAAATCAAAGTGGATATATAAATAATTATTATACTAATAACTGCATAGAGAGATTCATAGCATTGTTATAGTTATTATGCCCATTGCCATGCATAGACTACATTGCAATGTGTATGGTTGCTCACAATGTAGGTGATTGATATGTGGATTGACTAGCGTGCATTGAAAATCTCATATTGTGCATCATGGTTACTTTCATATTAAATGGTTTTTAAATTATAATATATATTGAAAATAAGAAAAATGTTTCAAAAACTGAACATCTTGTTCTTTTGTCTTCACTTTTTATTTAAAAGCAATGGAGAAAAATGTGGGCACAAGTGGTACGAACAAGCCAAAGAATAAAAAAGCTCCTGGCAAAGAGTGGGATTATGCTCACAACATATGCGGCCGATATATGGAGTGGCAATGTAAATTTTGTCACACAACAAAATTAGGCGGTGCACCATGTATTAGGGATCATTTTCTGGGTAGCACTAAAAACCATTTTAAGAAATGTGAACATCCTCCGGCACCTGCAGTTGCAAAGCGTTTGAGAGAAGAGCTCGCCAAAAAGGGTGGCAAGAGACAACAAATATATAGCTCTGTGGCTTCGAGTCAAGAGTTCCCAGAGCCAAATATTAACTCCGCAGATCCTATAGTGACGCCAATTAACCTTGGAGAACAACCTGCGCAAGGAGTGAAAATTCCAGGCAGTGTTCCTTTTAAACATCACAATGAAGGTGGACTTTGTCAAATGCATCAAAAATCATTACATCAAAGCTTTCAAGTGCAGTCTCTAGAAGAAGCACAAACTGCACTTGCCAAAGCAATATTCTTTACTGGAAGTGCTTTGGTCATGGTAGACAACAATCATTGGAAGGCTGCTTGGAAGAAAATCGGTGAGTTTGGTCAGGATTTTCAGCTCCTTCTTATTACACGATAAGAAATGTTTTCTTGGACAAATGTTACATCGAAGTCAAAGAGCGTGCTGGAAAAATAATACTTGGGAATATTTCGCTTTCAGGATGTACGATTGTGAGTGATGGCTGGTAAAATGTTCAGAGAAGACCGTTGATCTATGTAATGCTGTCCAAGGGGAGAAACTTTATAAAGGCGATTTATAGTTCTGGTGCAATTAAAATGGCAAATATATTTTTGAGGTCTTGATTAATGTAATTAAAGAAATTGGTGTTGAACATGTCGTGCAAGTAGTCATGGACAACGCAAAGAATTGTAAAAACGCCAATAAATTAACAAAGAAGTGCTTTCAACACATTTTTGCCCAATGGTTGTAGTACGCACAGCTTAAACTTGATGCTGAAAGATTGGTACACTAGCGAAGAAACCACATGGTTCGCCAAAATAAGTGATACAGCACGTCATGTTGTGAAATTTATCTTGAAACGACAAAGAGTGTTGGATTTGTATAGGAGATGTATGTCAGTGATGTTGAAACTTCTTGCTAAAACTCGGTTTTGCACACACTTTTATACCTTGGAATCACTTCTCCGTAATAAATGCACTGTGATTGACACATTCAATTGCGTGGCCTTTGATGAATGGCAGCTTGAGCAAAAAGAAAAAGTGAAAGATAAAATTACATGTCTCCGTGGCAATGTAAACAAAGTTACTTGGTGGAGGAGTGTAATGGATGCATAGCATGTAATGATGTCCGTTATGTTTGCGATCCGCAATCTTGATCAAAGGGCGCCAAACTTGGGCAAAGTGTGAATGCCATGGTGGTCAGTCCAACAGAGTCTTGAAAATCTTGAAGAGATGAAAGATTATGTAGTAGAGAAGGAGTGGCGATTACCATTCTCTGGCAAACAAAAAAAAAAATTTGGCTAAGTATTTTCATGCAAGGGGGAAGAGCGCTCATAGTCCACTCCATAGCGTTGCTTACATGCTCGATCCAGAGTATTGGAATTTAGATCTGATGTCCAATACAGAGGTGGTAAGCGATTTCTATCACATGGTCAACATGTTCTTCTCCAAGATTCAGGACCAAATTGATTGCATCAAAGAAATGAGTGCATTTAATTAAAAGAAGGTCCTTTTGCGAATGATTTTGTACAGGTAATGACAAAAGAGCAACCTGCATGGAAGTGGTGGATGATGAATGGTGGAGATCATAACTCTACCTTACGTCCCCTTGCAATGAAAGTACTCGCACAATGTGCAACAAACTTAAGTTCAGAGAGAAACTGGAGTATGTACAAGTATGTTCATAGCACTATTCACAACAAACTATTAGTAGATAGAGCAAAAAAATTAGTGTATATATTTTGCAACGATAAGATATTGAATCACATCAAAAGTGTTGGCTACGAGGAGGAAATGCCAACCTGGTTGTATGATTGTCAAAACGAAGATGAAGAAGAGTTAAATGTTGGTGTATCTCAATGCACTGTAGCCGAATTTGATAATAGATGTGGAGGCTGAATTACAAAGAGAACGACAACACTCAGACTTAGAACCAGATAACAACTCAACTGATTCAATATAGCTTGAGAGTAGAACGAGTAAATGTCAAAAACCATTGTAAAAGATCTTATATTCAAATGTGTTTTGAGTAATAACAATGCTTCATATTCGCGATAGTACATAGTTTGTCGATCTCAATTGTATTGCCCTGAAGCAACATCTTGCTCATCAAACAGGTTTCTAATTGTGCTAGGGGTATCTGGGCATGCTTGCTTGAATTTATATTTGTTTTCCATGCCAAATATAATATATATTCCTTGTGGAGTATCTTGTGAACAGATTGCACATCGACTACTATTTTTCATTAAACGAATAAGAAAAACTAAATGATAATAATGACCATATATCAATCTATAATATCCACTCCATCCATCAAAATTCTTGTAGCAAACTGGACAATGGGAAGATGAGGATGCATCTGAAGTAGACAAGGAGACCAACTCCGGATGCATGACAAGGTGGTTGATGTGTGTCCCTTGTACAGGTGTTGGATTCACTCGCTGAGTCAGATTTTGAACGTCCTGACTTAAGTGGTGAATGCTTTTCTCCATCCGGACTTGTGAGGGTTGGGGTGTCTGGGTGGCTATAGAAAGCTGTGTTATTTTTGCATCTTTCTCTGCCAACTGTGTCGTGTAAATATCCTTCTCTCTTTTTAATTGTAGATCGGTGCCTTCCACTATCAATGTCAGCTCCTCTCGTGTGAAAGTGACACAACTCTCCCTTAAATCATGAGTGGCAACAATTGTCTCCTTTGACGAGAAGTCTAATGGTCGCTGTTGCACAAAGTGAACATATAACATGTTTACAAAATATAGCGCACAATCTGCATTGTGCAGGGGATTCCCATAAACCTCCAAATAAATCATCTCAGCGTTTTCTTTGATCGCATCATGGTTGCACTTTGAAACCTTCCACCTTCTTTTCTTGATCTTTGCATCCTCAGATGGCCATATTGTCTTGATCATGTCCTTTGTCACTTCTTTATTGATCTCTTTCCATTGCATATGGTTTGTATTTGCCCACTTTGAGAGTTGGGGAGCAGTACGTGTTGCTTGTTGTGCCGATATGCCGTGTGTCAGAGACTTCATGCACTGAAATGCATTAACAGCCGCTTGTTGTTGATCATTGGGCAGTAATTGGGTGCCAATATCTTGTTCTTCATCGGCCATTTTCTCTTAGAGCTGCAGTCAACAAATAGAAAAATATTCAATATGATTGGCAAATATATATTCTCACGATTCAACAGTCTCACAGATGTAGAATATAGCAACTTCTTATTCACACGGAAAGTGCGCGGAATCCACTAAATCAAACAACAACAAATGCGACTAATTGAACCACAAGGCAAATTTGAAATACTGACAGTTAAATGACAAATTTAAAATGACTAAAGATAATTGACGCAATTAGGTGAACCACTTCAAACCAGATAATACACTTCAATAAAAAAAAGAATACCCTGGACAAGACATATGTATATCATAGAAATGTTTAAATCGGATAAAATGACGGTGCAAGTTCAACAAGTGGACATTGGACAGGGTTAGGGTCTGTCTTTGAATGTCCTTTGAAAAATATCAACACGTCAAAAGCATTCCTTCTTTGGTCCCGCTCTTTTAACTTCATCCAACAATCTACTTTAATTCGAATTGCCCTCATAACATCTTCGTCCGGGTGGTGAAAAACCTCTTTGGGAAAATAAAATTTTCTAGCTGCACCCCATAATCTGTCAGCATGTCGAATAGGTAGCCCAATGCATAAATGTCACTCACTTTTGTGTATGCATCTGTGCACTGTGGATCGTATCGTTTGGGAGCAATCCACGGTCGCTTAGCCATCTCGACATTCTCTGCTCTCTGTGCATTCAAAACTTCTTCTTCCAACTGTGTGCTTGGATGAAGATAATTATTAGTTGCGCGCTTAGGTGGTGTTCTCAGCATCATACCCCAATCAATGATGCCGACGTGGGGTCTATTGGCGTGAGTAAAGTCCAATATTATGTTGAACGGATGCAGGTCACTGTGCACTATACCGACCGAATGGGCAGCAGCAATGCCATCGATTAAGGCATAACAAATGTTTGGCATATGCTCGATCACTGCTTTGATCCGCATCGTGTCTATCTCGCTTACAGGAAGATTTGCTATAGGCAATGACCTCCAACCGTGTTGTAGCCAGTGCATGTGTCGTCTGAACAATCCAAGAGCGAACGACAAGCAACACATCATGTCACCCACGGTACCCCCATTGTAGTATGGGAACATCCTGATCCAAGGAGCTTCGATAGTAAGTCCAATGCTCTTACAACAGAGGGGTGAAGCGTTTGCATTCCTTTCTTTGTCTGAAAGCTGTCAACTTTCGCCTCACTCCCTCCCTTGTAACATTTTCCCACATATGTCATATGGTTTGGAAAAAATGAGATGCCTTTGATGGTGTATAATGTGCACACACCGAAGGAGCCTGCTCCAATCCGCATACCTTCTACCAAGGCTTCGTGAGGGATGTCTACAAGATGAGCGCACTTTGCATTCAAAGCAGTGCGCATGATTGTGCGGGTGCCGTTGACATCGGATCGACCTCCCAAAGCTGCTTGCACATCTTGGCCATCTTCAATCTCTTCGGTAAGGCTTCTTGGTCCTGCGCTTTCACACGCTTCATCTCTACCTTCTATTCTTCCCACAATTTATCCCAGAGCTCTAATTTTGACATGTCGCAGGCAGGTGGGATATCTTCCTTTAAGTCTCTGCAACATACTTTCATATTGCCCAACATTGCCCTAACCTTGTGGTGGGGCTTAAATTATCGTATCCCTGCTGGAAGCAACAACTTGTATTGGCCTTCAAGTCGCAACCTGTGCTCTACGTTCTCCCATATAGCGCTAGTGATGTCTATCGCTTTCACTAATCTGTTGTATGCGATCAGTTGCACATGATGAGATTGCCAAAATACAATCTTTACGAATGGTACGCATAATACATTTCTTTTGATCTGGCATCATATTTGCACTGGATAATAAAAAGAAGCATATATATCAAATACAAATTCATAGTTGCGAATGACACTAACACTCTCACACTATCTCAGGTAAACTCTTAACCACCACTAGAAGACTTTAACAAATGTGCAAGGAAATATTGATAAAAATTAAAAATAATCTTCACTTAAAATTGCAATGTGTTACATGTGTAAAATGCAGTTCAAACAAGTGGTTTATAAGAACTTAATTCAGATCAAACAATACATGTTAGCAGCTTGGCACATTTCAACGTATATTGAATTTTTAACTTATATTTTTTTTCGTGCGCACATACTAATTCAAACAAAGCACACACCGACTTAAAAACTTCAAAAACATTTAAAACATTGAAATTATACAAATTGAACTAGCAAATTGTGTTCACACACTTTTTTACATAGAATTTATGTAAATGTAGCAATCAAAAAGCGATGATAATTGATGCTCTTTAAAAAAATACAAAATAATATTTAACATGCAAATTGTGTGCATTTAGATTTTTTACAGAGAATTTATGTAAATGAAGCATTAAAAATAGCAATAATGCTTGAGAGTCCTTTAAAAATAGTAAAAAGGTATATTTAACATGCAATTTGTCTGCAAATACTTTTTAACATATAATTTATATAAATGAAACATTTAAAATAGCGATGATTGATGAATAAAGTATTCTTTTGAATATGATTAGTTAGTATATAATTTCAAATGGACAGGTAAAAACAACAAAATCAAACAATTCATACATTTTGCATATGAAATACTCTTCACGGCTGCATTACCGACCAAGTATTTCATATACTTAATACTTGAAAAATTAACTACACATGCATATACAAATTATATGACATTCGTACGGCCGGGTTAACGACCTGAACGCCACATTTATGCAAGAACAAATGCTTCTAACAAACGACACTCTATTAGCCGCATTACCTATCGAGTGCCACCTGAATCAGAGGAAAAACAATGTCTTGCATACGAATATCATATAGCCACGTTACCGATTGATGCCCATATGTTTTTTGGAAAAGGGGAAGGGAAGTTGACTTACCATAAGGATACTAGATTCGCCACGTTACCGACGTAGTACCCAAACAGTAAGCCAATACTTACCACAAGGACACCATTTGTCCCACGTCACCGAGGTGATACCCCCGTGATAAACAATGTTCCGTAGAACAGCTTACACACACACTCCCATTGTGTGGTAAGGTACCTTATTACTGCCCCGCAATACGACAAAAGGTACACTACCACAGAACACATACCCGGATCGTGTGGTTATGTACTCTACTGCTGCCGCGCACTGCGGTGCAGAGCACGACCCTCTCTCTCTCTCTCTCTCTCTCTCTCTCTCTCTCTATATATATATATATATATATATATATATATATATATATATATATATATATTGCGTTCACTCTCTCTCTCTCTCTCTCAGAAGATGAAAGCAAGACGAAATAACACCTAGCGGGCCCGATCGGGCCCACGTATATATAATTCTGTGAGTCCGTCGGGCTTTTTAGTATTCTCGATGGGCCCGTAGGGAAAATGATAAACCCGACGGGAATTTAGTGGGTTTGCAAGTCACCCTTAACCATGTTCTGTGTGACTATGTTTAATGTAATCATGTAAATGTGTCAATAAGACCTTGTGATCACACAAAATTTGTCGTAATTACGTAAATATTAAATCCCTGATCCCATGAACTACTCGGTTAGAGAAATCAATAAGAACAAGCTTTAGTTGTGATTGAATAGATCGGTTTAAGAAAACAACACAAGCTACACAATGTCTGTCAAAAGCAGGGGGTACACAACAAAAGGAAAGAGGGGCTACGCAATGTGTTTTTCCTTCTACTGCTATTAGACGCAATCCAATACGATGCAGGTAGTTTCTCTCTCTCTCTCTCTCTCTCTCTCTCTCTCTCTCTCTTACAGAAGGATATCACCTTTGACTACCTCGACTGAATGTATTTGCATAACAGTTATGAGTCGAGCATGCGGATACTCGTTCTTGCTCTGAAACATTGGCACTCTAAATCGACTTCTTCCTATCCCCTCTTTCTACTTCCCAAATTCACATTCCTTGTGGGACTATATTTTTTTAATCCTTTAACAATTCAATTTCACTAAAGCATAGAGGGAACGGGCTCTAAGTAAAATTTGCTTTTCCAAATAAAGCTGCACGCGGAAACTTTGCTTTTACGAAAATAGAAGAGCTATTAATATTTCGAACTTCGGTGTTTGAATCTGCGAAGGATGGATCAGAGATCAGCTACTCGACCTGAGAGCCCGCCATGGTTTTCCCTCTTCATGCAAGCCACCTACTTCAAAGACTGCAGATGCCGGCAACACACGCGCTCTCGAGAGCAGAAATTCTTCTGCGTGGATTGCGCGAATGGGCCCTTCTGCAACTTCAAGATAGATCAAGAGCATGGTAACCACAGGACGTTGCAGGTGAGGAAGTGTACGCGCCAAGACTCCATTAAAACTGATGATCTCGCAGGACTTCTCAGCATAGCAGACGTCCAAGTCTACAGCTTTAACGGAGCAGCTGTAGTCTACCTCCATCGCCGTCCTCAGGATCAGCTCTACGCCAACGATGAGGAAAGAGATGCGCACCATGCAAGGAAATCCTTAGTCTGCTTTAGTTGCCCTCGCGGATTGCTCAGTGGAACGTACCACTATTGCTGCATCGCTTGCAAGTTCTCCATTGAACCTGCAAATGGGCCGGTTCCGGCTCATAATTCCTTGGATATTGCAAGCACATCTTCTCAGAAGCAAGAAAGGGGAAGAACAACTCAAATTAACTTGCAGATACGGCCTAGTCTTCATAGTGAGGCCAATGCAACCCATGACAATATAGCGAATGCACACGATGAAACTGCAGCTTATTACTTGTCTGACCTGCAATATGATACAACACTGCAGTTACAACACCAGCAACAGCAACTCCGACGACGTCATCGACGAAAAAACGATTATACTCCACAGAGAAGCCCAATGTTTTAGTGGGTCGTCTCCTGATAACCAGCTTGTACTCCACCGCATACATTCATGCACTATACTACAAATATTCAATTTGAGGATGCGCGAGGAATTAATTGAATCTTTGTTTGTTTGCCAAAGATGTATATTAGGAATTGAAAATGCATCTATTTGGTCTCAGAGGGTGGTGAGATCAAGTTAGTTATTGGGTTCTGTTCCTATTCTTTTGGCTTTCTAATATAATTTTTCCCTTGCTTATGTTTTCCGAAAAAGAAACTCATTTTAATCCAACTAGTACGGCCGGCCGCCTTCAACGGCCTCTCTCTCTCCCCCTCTCCCCCTCACTCATATAAACGGGAACTCACCGGATGCAACAAACTTTGACACGTGGCACTAGAAAACCAGTCTCCTTAATATATAGTATAGATTAGTTTCAAGGCTTGAACTTATCCATTAAGCTTCCACAAAAAAAAAAAATCACTCGTACATAGTGCAAGGACACTTTAAAGAGATGAAAATAATAAAGGGAAAATAAAGGAGAAGAAGACACAAACGTACCAATGTGAAGTAGACCACCTCTTTATATTGTGGTGTACACAAGATTAGGCTCAAACTGAGTGTGCCTCTCTCGCATCCGGCAGCTCCTTATATTATAACCATCAAGCAGTTACAACCATAACATGTCCGACCACACTAGGTGACCGGACTCTACCTACATGACCACACACCACACCTCCCCCCTTAGGGAGAAAAAAGATGGACATCTTTTTTACAATTTTGGGCTGAGAAATGACTAGACACAAAGGGATCGACTCCGACGCCTCATCCGGGGGGAGTGATTATATAACAACTTTGGGGCTAAGGGACTGAGCTTGGGGGTCTAGATTCGTCATCATGCCGATCATCATCAAGGCATGGAACTCAGACATCTCGCTTATGCCTCATGAATCATAATAAGTGATGGCGTTTTCACATTTTGTTATTTGCATCAAGGTATCCCCCAAGCAAAATTTTCTCTAGTTGTTCAATAAAGAACCATTTCACCAAACCCCTTTGATGAGATTCAATGTATGTCACAAAAAGATCCCATATTAACCAGTGCAGCCTTGTAGTCATTTCTCGTGTAGCCATTAGCATCGGGATAGCGATGGAGTTGATCGGTTGCTTCAAGGAACAAGTAGCACATGGGACATCAAAGGATGTAGTTTTTGAGTAGATGGTCAGTAATTGTAATCTAGACAGAGACAAACTCTTCATATAAAAAACTAGGCTGAATACCTTATGGTTGTAACGTTTTGCATGTGGTGAATGAAGGAGAAGGAGAGGATTGATACCATGTGCAATGTCCAATTCTTGCTTTTTCATAATCATCAGTTTTCAGTTTAGACTCAACAATGCAGTCGCCTAACAAATTCCTAAGTTTTGTGTATGTACTAAATGTTGTTTGTTAAGGGATTTTGTGAATGTAATGGAATTAAAGGCTGTTTTTCTCCATTCTTATCTTCATGTTATGATTCTCCCTCTATTCACCATAACACATGGCCTTGGTTGTAGCCTTTCAATGGAGTCTCTATGCGTGAATCAATGCCTTTCTTAGGATGGATTTTCATGAAGTAGAATGTTACAGACAAGGACTAAGCCAAAGTAGGCTTGTCAAAGGCTATCTTGAGAGATTTGAGTGAGCCTTAACCATGACAAATCATCCATCACCAGGGTTTTCTACTCATCTCATAGACATGCAAACTACAAGAAATGTTGCAACACCTTTGAGAATGAGAATCGACAAAGACCTAGCTAGAGGAGAGCCATCTGCTCATCAACAAACCCAACCTGAGATTCACACTCATTACGGCTTGTATAGATTCACAAACAGGGATCAACATACCTTCTATAAGTGTGTAGAGCCCTATGTTGAAGAGTTGATAGGCCATAAGAATCTCTATACATTCATGTATACAGATGCCCAAGGAAAACAAGTTTTAATGGTAGATAAGTATGGGCGAGAGTAAAAACTTGGTGATCGAATTAACCTAGAGTGATATACATACAAGGTTACTCCACACTCATATAAAGTGATATCCACTACCTTACCTATGAAGGCGTTACCTTGAGCCTCGAGCCAAACCTTTTCTATATAAAGGAGGCCACACCTCATTGTAAAATCATCTCGAGTCAAGCCTAGCTCTTAAGGAGTACATACTCTTAGTAGTCATTTCGATATGAGTCTAGCTCTCATAGAACACATAACCTCTTAGTGAGTCTACTGCGTAGTAACCATAAGCATAGTCTTCCCCTTGTACAAAGATTCTTAATATAAGTTTTCTCCTTTGTATAGCGATCCATTGTACACTTGTATATTTATCTTCTACCTATGTTAACACTATAACAAAAAAGGGGACCTTCGATGTAGGTTTCAACGCATCCCGTCGAAAAGCCTGTCAATATACACGTACCTACAAAAACGTCACTATATACGTCGATATACACGTCGAAAGGTAATATTATCGACGCATATTTCGACGGACTTAGTGACGCATATAGTGACGACCATAACAGAAATTTTTTTTCTTGGGCAGAGGACAGGCAGCATGGCATGTGCCCAGTGAAAAGATGGATACAGCCACAGCCAGACTGCCTGTTCTCTGTCCAAGAAAGCGAGCAGCACCAAAATCAACCGTGCTCCCACAAAAATTTCAGTAGAGTTCCCTTCGTTTTTACATAAACTTTAAAAAAAAAACCATATCATGTATACGCCTCCTACATGCTATCCATGTAGGATCTCACATGAGATTTAAGGCCAATGAAAGAAATGAAATGAACTTTGTGCAAAACCATAACCGTACCAAATTGAAACCATAACCATAACGAACTTAATTTGTGCAAAACAATAACCAAATTAAAACCATAACCGACCATAACCACTTTGATCAAAACCATAATGCAGATAACCATAACCATAAACAAAATTAACAATAACCATAAGCATAACCAGAAAGTTAAACATAACCATAAACAAAACAAGAATCATAACCATGTCTATACAAGAATATGAGAAATAACCATGTCTATACAATGACAATGACAATAACCATAACCATAAGGAAAACAATAACTGTCTGAACAATAACCATAACCATATATGTCTATACAAAAAAAGAGACACAGAAGCATGTCTGTGTCTCACAAAGCATATATATGAAATCCACTGATGAGTAGGTGTCACAACCTGCACATAGGACAAGTCACAAAATTAGTATTGATATTACTTCACATATACTTATTTATTTAAATCAACTCACACATATTAACGTCTCACCTCAAGCGATCAGCGAGATTCTAAGGCCTCCCAGTCTACAGGCTCTCCTGAAGCATCAAGATCATTCAATACTTCATAGATACCTCTACGATATCCATCTGTCTCCTCCTGGCGTGTCGGGGCTCGATGCATCGCAAGATTTTGCGCTTACACAAAAATCAAAGTAATAAGAATACATGATTCATCACGTTTTAAAAAACTCCATAGCTAAGATTGGATTAGAAACTCACAAACTCATAGAGAAAGGTGTCGAAGCCTCCGCTGCCAAGATGAGATGTCCCCCTGGTCATCTGTCGTATCTGCGCGGCCTGACGCTGCTGTCTGAACCGCGTGTCCGCTGTCCGCTCATCCTTCTTGATCTGCTGTCACGTCTCGTGTGGGATGCCCGAAGGCTTCGACGAGCCCCGGCCCTGAAAGCCTGCCAAGCTGCATCTCGTCGATGTTTCACGGTGTCCCGTGCAACACCCTTGATCCACCTCCTCGGAACAGCCTTTGAACCCGGAGCAGGCTGGTACTCTCTCATGATGGTCTCCACTATATAACTAACTTTGCCATCATCCTACTCAGGTCAAGACGTCATAATGCTGGTCAAAAACTGCAGCTCCGCGAGCTGGCGAATCCGCTATCTCATCTCAGTCCCGACTCTATCTATGTCAATAGAACCATCTGCCCGTATAGTATAGAGCTTGGAGGCACTAGGATCGTGTGTCCCCCAAGGTGTCTGAGGTGTGCCAAGAGGTGTGCCTGGGTAGGACGGGGGTCATGAGTGAGGAGGGATCGAAGCATCTATGACCCTCCTCCACAGCAACCACCACCTCCACCTAACGATCGCCGAGATCGGCGAGTGCGCTTGTGCTGCGGAGATGAGGACGTACACGCCTCTGCTGCACCCCTAGGTGTCGAAGCGGCCGTGATGGGAGATCTCACATGCGTCGTACCTGTAGGCGTCCTCCCCATAGGTGTCCCCCCCATAGGCGTCGGACCGTTGGGTGTGAAGCCCGGAGGCGTAGTACCCGTGCCTCTGGCTACCCAGTCCTGAGAAGCCTCTGCCATCTGACTGGGCATCATCCGTATGACGAAGCCCATGAATGCATCTGCAGTCATAGAAGCGGGATCTAGAAACTGGTCTTCCATACTAAAGTCCTGCAGAAAGAAAGTAAAATAAAGTGTCAGAACACCTTTGTTTAAATTAACTTTACGCTTAATTTTAAATCAACGTCTTCACACAAACACTGAGAGGCCTAGGCCTCGACGAGTGAGGCATCATCGATAACATCTTGCATCATATCATCGTCTATCTCTAATTGCAGACATAACTCTGCCTCAACTCGTTCTGGCAGATTGTCTTCATCCATTACATCTTAATCTACAAGTGTCAATTCTGCCTCGTCTGCATCATCCCTCGTATATCTGTTAGCTTCCTCTGCCATACCTTTGTCCATCTCATCTAATGTCATAGTAGTATGGACCTCGTCTAACCTACTTTCCTCCAGGAGCTCTTGCCCTTCAAATACTTGTTTATTTCTTGGAGCAACCTGAACCACAAACCACCATTGTCGCTCTCGAGGGTCCAGTACAAAGACCACTTGCTCGCAATGTTCGAGGAGAGCAAATGTCTCGCTCGCATCTGTCCAAACCTGCCATAATAATCAATATCTAATTCTCTTAAATGATTTTCTCATATTAAACTGATCATTTAATGTGGGGAAGGCCAGGGGAGAAAAAGCTAGAATATTGGTTAAGCTAGCAGACCAGCCACGGGAAGGATCCAAAGGAGGGAAAATAGGGATCCAAAGGGGGGGCCATTTGCAAAAGAGCCATGTGCAACAATGGGCTAAAAATACCCTAAGGTTCAGCCCATTAAGACTTCCAAAATGCTAAGGTTCCAAAATTCAAAGGTTGTGTCCAAAGGTCAACCCTAGGGGAAATTGGATGCTTTGTGTGTGACCAAAAAGTCTTTTCACATCCCTACATAGGAGGGGGCGAGCCTTGGGAGTAGGGGATGAGAGATAAAGTCACACACACACACACACACACACACACACACACACACACACACAGGGCTCCCTTTACACAAAGGGAATTAGGAACACATGTCAGCTCCCTAGCCCAGATGCCCACAAGGTGTGCCCAATTCCTATAATTGGATGGCCTTGGAGGTGGACCAATGAGAATTAGGCTAGAGTAAATCTAGTTTAATTAATTTAAAAACACTTAATAAAAGAACCAATGAGAATTAAGTCTCCTAGATGACTATTGGATAGTCTCCCAAGGGGTCCAATGAGCATTCAGCAGCCCAATGGCTTGCATGATTCCTATTGGCCAGGAGGCAAAGGGGTCCAATGAGAGTTTAGTTTAATTATTAAATTACCTAAATCTCTCACAAAAGGGGAAAGGGGGACACATGTCAGAAGGCTATCACTTATGCTGCTTAATTGTGATAGGCTAGCCTTGGGGAGGTCCAATGAGGATCCTGCAAGAGCAAATAGCAAGAGGGCTAGCCCAAGAGAGAGAGAGGGGGCTGATTTTTGCAAGGCATTATCACACACACACTCGCACAATCTCATGTGTGAAGAAAGAGAAGACTATCTCTTCCCAAGCTTTAATGCAGAGCTCATCACCTGCTCCAAGCTTGTGAGATAGAAACCTACATTGACATACTCTTGGCATGTGGATGCGAATCCAACCAAGAGCCAAGCTTCAATGCATGCTCATCTCCTCTACCATGCTAATTACTAAGCTAAGCTATGCTAATATGAGTGATTATGTGAGGAGATGTACATCTTTCTCGTAAGATACTCCTTCTTCCTCTCAATCTACTCTCATACCCTGCTAGCTCTCACCATCTTCGAAGGTGTGTGAGGTCTTGGGTCTGAGACCGGGGATAATTTAAGTTGTTTTTGCTAAGTGTTTTGCTTAGTGCATGAAGTTTTCATCTTCATTGCACTAGCTAGTCTTAAAGGAACACAAAGAATTGTATTGTACAATGTCTCTCTTGATGGGAGAAACTGTAATACAAAGCCTTTTGGAGGGGGGACCGGCTCCATGCAAATCCGGTCCTCAACTGTTGTCAATAGATTAATTTCTCTCTCTTTTGAAAGTATTGTTGATGCTATCTAACTAGGTGTTATGCTTTTTGTTGCTCTCTCCACCCAAGCACTCTTGTAATTCTCATTAGGAATCTATTCTAATGAAATGCCCACTATGTTCATGCTAATTTCTGCTACACACAAGTTATTAGGCCATTAAATGTTACATTGGTATCAGAGCACAAGTTTTCTCTTTTCTTGCTCAAGAAGGGAGGTCCTCAAGCTAGCTATAAATGGTTGGTATTATTAATTGCCTGTGAGTCAGTAGAATAGGGATTTTTCAGCCTTGCAGTGCGCCTGCCTTTGTGCAGTTAACGGGGTATCACCGTCGAGAGCTATGGTCTTAATAGTGGAGGCCTACGGGGCTTTCCTACGGCTTAACCACTATTGAGCTATTAGAAGCTTGACAATAGCCGGTGTTGTTTTGGTGTAGAAAGACCCTCTATTCTATTCCTTGCAATTAATGGTATTCGAGCCGCGGATATAGTAGCTTGATGCATCTCCTTCCCAAAGAAGAACTCAAGAGCCTCCACCAAAGGAACGAGAAAGAAGTGAGTCTCCCGCCACCTCGGCAGAGATGGCTCCACGAAGACGGAGGGCTAAATGCTCTCCATCACCACCAAAGCGGAGAAGACCATCACACTCTTCTCCACGCCATAATTCAAAGAGGGATGATAAAAAGCAAGAGAAGAAAAAGGCGAGAAAGAGGACACCCTCTTCTCCATCTTCTTCATCCTCTTCCTCTTATGAAAGTGATGGTGAAGACAACGAAGATCAAGACAAGAAAAAGGCGAGAAAGAGGTCACCCTCTTCTCCACCTTCTGAAGAAAGTGATGGTGCAACCTTTGAACCATAAAAAAGAAGAAGCCATAGGAAATCCTATGCCGCATGGAAGAGGTGGTCCAAGTTGAAGAAATTCAAAGAGGGAGGGAAGAGCATCTCTTTCCTTACCTATGATGGTACCTTTGGTGCTATGGACAAAGTCTTGGCCTTTATCCAGCAATTTGATGCGGCGTTTGGAGATGAGGGCTTCACGGAGTCCTCTAAGCTACGCCATGTAGCTATGCACTTTCAAAAGTCCGCCAGGCAATGGTGGTCTAGCCTACGAGCCAATGGTGAAGCTCCACGAACATGGAAAGCTTTAAGAGCTTCCATTATGAAGCAGTTTTTGGCCACCGATGCCAAAGACAAAGTACTCACTGAATGGCGAAGCCTAAAGCTCTCTCCTTATGAATCCATCCACAAATATGTAGACAAGTTTTGGGACTTACAACTCAAAGCCAGTGTCTTCAAAAATTTGGATTTTGGAGAGCAAAAGCAACAATTTTGTGCGGGCTTAACCGAAGAAATGGCGGAGTATGTCAACTCCCAAAGGCCACGTACCATATCGACGGTAATACACCATACTATGGTGGCCTCTCAAATCAATTTCCAAACGGGGGCTAAAAGAAATAATAAGGCCACGGAAAACAAGGGTTCCAACGAGCCTAAGGGGAAGGACAATGTCCAAAAGTCTCCTAAGGGCAACTCCAACAAAGCTAAAGAGAAGGGAGTCTACAAAGGTAAAAACAAACTCTCTCCTGAAGAGCTTGAGCGTTATCACAAGGATAACCGGTGTTTCAAGTGGGGCGAACAAGGGCATGCGTACCGCGCTTGTCCCCAAAAGAACAACCGCCAAGATCCTCCTAGAGCTTCCTTGGTTGAAATCCAACGGAGGAGACTCACCAAACTCACCACAAAGGATCTCCTCTATGCCATGCTTGGGGAAAGGTAAGAGAACATGATGCTTTTATTCTCTTTGACCCTGGTTCTACTCACAATAAGTTATATCTATAGAGTTGGCCACCAAGATAGGCATACAGTCCTACGAGATGGGAGATGTCCTAACCGCAGACAGTGCCTTCAAGGGGCAAGAAGCTTCAGTCACTCCCTTAATTGGGAAATTGAGGCTTCATGTCCAAGGCTATGTGGACAAAGAGGACTTCTTTATCTCTCCTCTCAAGCATGAGGATGTAATCCTAGGGGCACCATGGTTTGACCGCCTGGCCTGCCGATGTTAAAGTTCCTGAAAGGAGAATCTCCTTTAAGTTTAGGGAAAAAGACATGTATATAGATGCTAAGGAAATGGGTAACACTATTCCCATTGTACATACACCAGCTTTCAACAAGTCAATAAAGAGCTCTATTTCCGTGTACATGATTTTTGTTAAAGATTCTCAAAATGAACCTAATGCTTTAGCAAGAAAATAAAAGCAACCAAAAGGAATTAGAGTTATCCAATTTTCTCAAGGGGTTTCAAGATGTTTTTATTGAGGACATCCCTTGTGAGCTACCTCCTAAACGAGGTAATGATGACCATGCAATTGAACTTCTTCCAGGAAGTTCACCGCCTAACAAACCTCCTTCTAGAGTTTCTCAAGCTCAACAAGAGGAGATTATGCGGCAAGTGCATGAGTTAGTTGAGAAGGGCATGGTTAGGCCTAGCTCATCTCCATTTTGCTCACTAGTGCTATTAGTGCAAAAGAAAGACGGCACATATCGTATGTGTGTTGACTATAGAGCACTAAATAGGATCACTATCAAGAATAGGTTTCCCATTCCACGGGTAGAAGACCTATTTGATAAGCTACGAGGATCGACCTACTTCAGTAGGATTGACCTAAAAAGTGGCTATCATCAAATAAGGATAGTTGATCAAGACATTGTAAAGATCGCATTTCGCACCACATTTGGTCTTTACGGATACATTGTCATGCCTTTTGGCTTGGCCAATGCACTAGCCACATTCAACCGCTTGATGGAGAAGATATTCAGGCCTCATCGAACCTTCACTGGAGTGTTCTTTGATGATATTATCATCTATTCTAATTCATTAGACGAACACAAGAAACACCTCCAAGTAATATTTCAAGTTTTAAGAGAGAATAAACTTTATGTTAATCGAAAGAACAGTGAATTTTTCTTGCAAGAGATTCAGTATTTTGGTCACATTATCTCTCAAGATGGCATCCAAATGGATCCATCAAAGTTAGAGGTAATAAAAGGATGGCCTAAACCAAGGAATCTTCATGAACTAAGAAACTTTATAGGTATGTGTGCATACTATAGACGCTTCATAGAAAAGTTCTCACAAATTGCGGGACCATTACATGACCTAACAAAGAAAAATGTTAGGTATACGTGGTCTGCTAAGGAGAACAATGCTTTCGAAAAGCTTATCTCTCAACATGTGCTTACATGCACTACCAGATCTCTCAAAACCATTTGAGGTCCAATGTGATGCTTGTGCTGATTGCCTTGGAGCTGTTTTGATCCAAGAAGGGCACGCCATAGGCTATGAGAGTTGAAGGCTCGACCCTGTTAAGCAAGCTCTAGGCATATATGAAAAAGAACTCCTTGCAGTTCTACACGCCTTAGACTCATGGAAGCACTATTTATTGGGGACTCCTTTCATTCTACGAACGGATCACCAAAGTCTTAAGTACTTCATGATGCAGACCAAGCTCTCTGACAAACAAATGAGGTGGGAAAATTTCCTTTCGCAATTTCATTTTCATATTGCTCACATTGTTGGCAAGCATAATCAAGTAGCTGATGCACTCTCAAGATGGCTGAGAGTGAATGCGGTTTCCATAGCAACTCACAATGATCTATCTTCAATGATAGATGAGTATGCTATTGATCCCGATTTTAGAGATGTGATTTCAGCCCTTGCATTAGGGAAGAAATAAGAACAATTTACTTTACAAGATGGTTATCTTCTCTATGGCAATAGACTATGCGTTACTAACTCACTACGTGAGAAAGTAATGTATGAATCTCATGCTCCACCGTATGCAGGGCATAGAGGGATTCAGTCTACCTTAAAGGGAATTGAAACATATTTCTATTGGCCTACCATGGAAGTGAACATACAAGAGTATGTTTCTAAATGTGTGGTATGCCAAAAGACAAAATTTGATAGAGGGAAGCAACTTGGATTGCTTCAACCTTTGCCAATCCCTCATTCACCATGGGAGAGCATATCCATGGATTTTATCTTTGGATTGCCTAAGTCTATCCATGGGAATACGGGAATATGGACGATAGTAGACAGGTTTAGTAAACAAGCTCATTTTATACCTGTCAAAAAGACTATCAAAGCCCATCAAATGGCAACCCTCTTCATTTCACAAATTTTCAAGTACCATGGCTTGCCAATGTCCATAGTGTCGGATAGAGATCCTAGAATGACCAGTATTTCTGGAAGGGTCTCTTTGAGAATTTAGGGACAAGGCTAAACTTCTCTTCAGCCTATCATCCACAAACGGATGGCCAAAGTGAAATAGCTAACCTAACCATTCTCGATCTACTAAAAGCCTATGTAACGGAAGTAGATCAAATATCCCAATGGGAGAAGTACTTACCCTTAGTGGAGTATGCTTACAATAACACTGTACATACTTCCACGGGAAAAGCACCTTTCGAGGTAATTGAGGAAAGATCAAAAAGTCCCTTGCTACTTAAGGTACATGGGAAGATCTTTGCTGCAGATGCGTATAGCCGAGACCTACAAGAATCTTTTCAAAAGATTAATGATGCTATCTCTATCTCACAGCAAAGGCAAAAGGCTGCTGACAAGCACAGAAGAGTCCAAGCCTTTAAAGAAAACGATTGGGTCTTGTTAAAGTTTCCCAAGGCTCGATTAAGGCACACGACAGGCAAGAATCCTACGGGCCACCAAAAGTACTATGCTAAACTAGCAAAAAGGTACTATGGTCCCTTCCAGATTCTTAGGCCGATCAATGAGATGGCCTATCAACTCAAGTTTTCCAATCATTGGCTCATACACAATGTGAGCCTATTAAAGCCTTACAAAGGAGAGCCACCTCAAGAACCAACTATTGAAGACCCACCGGAGATCGAGGACCAAGAGGAGGTGCTGCAGCCCAAGTCCATTCTCCGACATGAAGACAAAGTATTAAGAGGCGGTAAGACTATCCGACCATATCTTATTAAGTTTAAGAAATATCATTTTGAAGATGCTAGATGGATGCAAGGCATACAATTAAAGGATAACCTAAACCTTGTCAATGCTTACAATGTTTCCCAAGAGTAAGCAAATGTACAAAATGTTAAAAATGAACAAAGTTGTTTTTATCTTATAAGACTCTGTTTTTCTTTATTGTGTACAAAAATGAAGTAGTATGCATGCTTAGATCAAGTTTGCAGAGACGACGTCTCCCAAACACCTGTAGAGCTTGTCACTCTATTATGGAAGACTGATAGGACTAATGTGCAGACATGCTTGCGGCAGCCTCAGGCTCTCAAGCGCCAAATGGACTAGTCATCCATTGTGGAATGATGTCATAGGGTAACATAGGGATCCTCTACCCGCTAAGAAAAGGACTCATGAATATGCTTTATCTTCTCTACACCATAGTCGAGGACGACTATGATTTCAAGAGAGAGGTAATGTCATAATAATCAATATCTAATTCTCCTAAATGATTTCCTCATATTAAACTGATCATTTAATGTGGGGAAGGCCAGGGGAGAAAAAGCTATCTAATATTGGTTAAGCTAGCAAACCGGCCACAGTAGGGATCCAAAGGAGGGAAAATAGGGATCCAAAGGGGGGGCCATCTGCAAAAGAGCCATGTCATGCAAAAATGAGCTAAAAAGACCCTAAGGTTCAGCCCATTAAGACTTCCAAAATGCTAAGGTTCCAAAATTCAAAGGTTGTGTCCAAAGCAGGGATTTCAAAATGACGTGATCACACTATAATTTCAGGTTAATAACAACTGAAATGCAAAATAACAAATATTATGTTAATTGACATTCATCTTTTTTGACCTCCAGGGAGACCTGGAGACCGGCTCGTAGCCCGCCGGGCTAATTTGTTGGCCTGCCGGGCCCGCCGTGCTAGTGAATCTTCCCGGCGGTCATGTCGGGTAAAGCTATTTGCCCGCCGGGCCCGCAGTGGCTATATAAAAGTGACGCCGGTGCTTGTCTTTTCACAAAAGAGGTACATTGAAAAGTCTTCACCAAAATTTCTGGCAGCTTTCCACATTCTCAAAGCAATGTAGCAGTAATTTTTTAAACCCTTCCTTATTTTATTGATGTTTTTTTGGGTTTTTTGCGTTAAAACTTAAAGGTATAAAATTTCTTTTATCAAATCATCGTACGTGGATGCACTGGCACATGGTTGCAATTGCGGCTAGGTGTGTCATTGCAAAGGCGTACGATGATTATATTTTATATTGCTCCCAGTTATTCATGCTTCGGCACATGGTTGCAATTGCGACTAGGTGTGTTGCTGCTAAAATGACAAGAGCATCTGTTTGAAAGAAGTCACCGTGTGTGGATGCACTGGCACATGGTTGCAATTGCGGCTAGGTGTGTCATTGCAAAAACGCAAGATGACTATGTTTTATGTTGCTTCCCGTCATTCATGCTTCAGCACATAGTTGCAATTGCGACTAGGTGTGTTGCTGCTAGAATGACAGGATCATCTGTTTGAAAGAAGTCACCGTGCGTGCATGCATTGACACATGGTTGCAATTGCAGCTAGGTGTGTCATTGCAAAAATGCAAGATGACTCTGTTTATGTTGCTTCCCGTCATTCATGCTTCGGCACATGGTTGCAATTGCGACTAGGTGTATTGCTGCTAGATTGACGGTAGCATCTAATGCATGAATGTGTGCTCAAATAATTTCATAATGCTTCATATGCTTGAATCTTGAAATAAGACATCGTGCGTGGATGCACTGGCACATGGTTGCAATTGCGACGAGGTGTGTCATTGCAAAAGCGTAGGATGACTATGTTTTATGTTGCTCCCAGTCATTCATGCTTCAGCACATGGTTGCAAATGCGACTAGGTGTGTTGCTTCTAGAATGACAGGAGCATCTGTTTGAAATAAGTCACCGTGCGTGGATGCACTGGCACGTGGTTGCAATTGTGGCTAGGTGTGTCATTGCAAAAACACAAGATGACTATGTTTTATGTTGCTTCCCGTCATTCATGCTTCGGAAACATGGTTGCAATAGCAACTAGGTGTGTTGCTGCTAGATTGACGGTAGCATCTGTTTGAAAGAAGCCACCGTGCGTGGATGCACTGGCACATGGTTGCAATTACGGCTAGGTGTGTCATTGCAAAAGCGTAGGGTGACTATGTTTTATGTTGCTCCCAGTCATTCATGCTTCAACACATGGTTGCAATTGCGACTAGGCGTGTTGCTGCTAGAATGACAGGAGCATCTGTTTAAAAGAAGTCACCGTGCGTGGATGCACTGGCACATGGTTTCAATTGCGGCTAGGTGTGTCATTGCAAAAGCGTAGGGTGACTATGTTTTATGTTTCTCCCAGTCATTCATGCTTCGGCACATGGTTGCAATTGTGACTAGGTGTGTTGCTGCTAGAATGACAGGAGCATCTGTTTGTAAGTTGTCGTACGGTGAGGCATTGGCACATGGTTGAAATTGCAATTAGGTGTGTCACTGCAAAAGCGCACGAGATCTATGGTCTATACTACACTTTTTCTTTCACGTAGAAAAGATCCAAATGCAGTGGCACATAGTTATATTTCACAATGTGTTGTTTGCAATAATACCATTGCAGGCAAAATGGATCCTTCTGCTACTTCAATGATAGAGTTCAAAAAGAAAATTAGACAATTGTTGATTACGATCGTCAGTGCACTAGATCCCGACGATATAGCGCAGATTGTTGTAGATGAATCTAGATTGCAATCATTATACAGTGAGATTGCCCGCAAAATGTTGTTGTTATATCCAGACAAAACCACCGAATCAATGAACTCATTACTGAGCAGTTGGGTGGGCAATTTGCCCAAGGTGGCCTCTGATTTGAAAGAGGAATGCCCTCAAGAAGTAGACAAGGGTAAGCTAGAGCATTGGAACACTAGATGGAGAGCTGAAAAGGAGAGGTCAACGTGAGCATCCCACATAGACACACAGTTTGGCCTAAGCAAGAAAATGCGAATGGCTGTCACCAGAGTTGTGGGGAGCAGCCAAGTTGGAGAACCGTTTAATGAGGAGGCTGCCATTGTGGGAACATTGGGTTCTACTGCTTCTGCCAGTCACCTGGAGAGCAGTATATACAATTCCGAATGTAGTATGACTCTGGGAATTCCAACTAAGTCCATTAAGAAGATCAAGAAACTTGGGTCAGGGGCTTATGGCACAGGGTGGCAAGTTCAAATCAAAGGGATCAGTTTCCTTCCTGCAATGAATACTTATTGTGCCAAGGAGTTCAAAGGACAGGCCAAGCATCAGTGGAAAAGCTTTGCATCAGAAAGTGTGGTAGATCTCAACCATAGAGGGATTGTGAGGAGTATTGCCCACTCTGTAACATTGCCATGGTTTTTGATATTCCCCTACTTCAATCGGGGAACTTTAGGTGATCTTATGGAGATAGTGCCCCTTCCACATGGCTCTTTCACGACACTTGTAGTGCATCAAGAGGGGAAAGGAAAGATCCCTGAAGACTTTAAATGGGAGCAGCCCTCTGAAGACAAGAAAACACGTATCAAGAGCCTGTGCAATCATGCTCCCTTGTTGATCCATGCCTTGGTGAAGGCATTGCGATTCGCACATGACGAGGGAGTGATCCACAATGATTTCCATCCATGGAACATCATGTTGGACTTTACCAAGGATCTCACTCCTCATATTGGAATAAATGATTGGGGATTGGCTCTGCGTGTTGACTTAGAGACACAAAAGACCAACAATACCGATGAAAACTGGCAAAAGCTTCATCCTTGGCGAGCTCCTGAGTTACTAGATGGCAATCACCCGTGCCCATGGACCAAGGCCACAGATGTACACGCCATAGGATGGGTGATATGGCAATTTTGTAAGTTTTGTGGAGAGTTCTCTGACTACTACAGCACAGATTGGTTCAAACATAAGGTTTCAGTGGAGGTACAAGCTATATCTAGGATTGTTGTGGAAGGTTGGGTGAGGAAGAAATCCACAGACAGAAAGACCTTGGCACTTTTGGACGAAGAATCAGAAAGATTTGAAGCCTAGCCAGAACGATGCTTACGCCCTCCCTCTGAAATGAGTGTAGCCTTTTTTTGATGGATATATGATGTACTTTATAAAGCAGGGTTTTCTGAGACTTTTGACTTATAAAATCACTTTTAAAAATTGGGTTTTATGCGCCATGGATGATGTATGAGTAATAAAAACACTTTGTTATATCTCAATAGACAACAAATTTTCTATGAGTTTTGTTTTTTCTCTTAAGTTTCAAGCAATAAGCCACGTGGAATCACTGATTGTCATCCATTGATTTAAAAAATGGTGGTTACTCTTATATCAATTGATGTCGTAAGATGTTGGTTATTCTAATATCAATTGATTGTCGTAATATGTTGGTTAAAATTATAGCAATTGATTATCGTAAAATGGTGGTTACTCTTATAGCAATTGATTATCATTAAGTTTGTATGCCGTAACTGAAGTATAGTGTTTAATCAGGATATGGATAATGATAATCAAAGGGCTAAGCACGCTTTTGAGCGTCTCAGATCCATGTGTCAAGGCGGTGGAGTGAACGACACCGCTCGAATTGCAGCTCGTTGCTCCCAGTGGGCCAACCCAGTGGGTACATAATGGAAAGAGCTGAATACTAGGATTGACTGAGAAATGGTCAAATCCATATGGCCAGGTGTTGCAGATGACAACATCAAGAAAGGCTGACTCAAGCTATCACAATGCATTAATGCAGACATACGAGACAATGGAGAGAACATATATCTCGATGTTACGGGTCATCCTATGCATCATATGGATTGTCCATTGTGGTTTGCCAAGATGTTATACATGCATTATGTCTTGGGTGAAGCAGAGGACTTCAGCTCAAGGACACCTCACATGACGGTTGAGGACATTCGTAGTAGTGCAATCACCGTCACACGGCAAGAGATGTCATTGGCACTAGAAGGTGCATCAATGGAAGTGCACCAAGTTAAGGAGGAGCTTCAAACTCAACTGAGGCAAGCATCACAAGCTACACAAGGCTCTCATGCAGAAGCAACCCTAAATAGAGACTTGCAAAGGGAGGTGAAGGTGCTATCTCGCCACGTAAAAGAGTTAGAGGCGACTATAAAAAAACAAAATGCTGCCACATTGATTGAGCACCCAACATCTATTGAGGCCCCTCCAGCTTCTGGTGAGCAAGGTGGTCCTTGCCCCATAT
Organism: Adiantum capillus-veneris; assembly: GCF_014529385.1. Taxonomy (NCBI): domain Eukaryota; kingdom Viridiplantae; phylum Streptophyta; class Polypodiopsida; order Polypodiales; family Pteridaceae; genus Adiantum; species Adiantum capillus-veneris. The sequence goes on along the minus strand of NC_140933.1, from coordinate 38,535,630 downwards.
GTAGATCATTCTTTCATGAGTGGTGTGGTCACTTCAGCTTGCCATGCGGACATATGTACCATATATCATGCTTGATGCAAAGCATGATGAATAACTTTCATTGTGCTAGATGTGAGTATGAGATATCCAAAAATCTATATACAATGTTCAAAATGTCTGAAGACTATAATAAGCTTAAAGGTCAGGGTGAAGAGGAGAATGAAGATATTCTCACAAATATTTCACTATCACTTGGATAGTTTTTGTAACATTTGAAAACATTTACTCGTTGTCTTGCGAGAATTTATTAGTGAATTGTGAATTGTCCTCACTTCAGCTTCAATTATGATATGTGATAATGCAAAGATTTGTTAGGGCTTTGTATATTATGAAGCTTTAATAGTGATTTGTGGCCTTGTAAAGGTTTTTAAGAGCTTCGTTTATTATTAAGCAAATGTCTAAACCTTAAACTAAATATAAAAAAAAGCTTATAAGATAAAAAGTTTTTGAACTTAAACAAAAGTCACTCAATGGATTCGATAATCTATTAATTAAACCACCGTCGCTTTCTGCAACGGGTCAAAGTTGGTTCAATCTCCAAATTCTCTTCAATCTCTTCTAAAGTACATGTAGTTTCTACTTCATGAGATTCCCCTTGCAGCTCACTATCTTCGTCCACCTCATCGTTGGTTACATCATAAGTCCAGCGTGGCATCTCCTCTTTGTAGTTCTCAGCTTGCACTCTTGCTAATAGCCGATGGTTGCAGTACATATACACCAATTTTTCAGCTCTTGAATTTAGAAGGCGGTTTCTAATGGTGGAATGTACATATTTATATGTACTCCAGTTTCTCTCAGAACTTGAATTGGATGCACATTGGGCTAGGATTCTAATAGCTGGGCGTTTAAGGGTGGGTGCACTACCACCATTCATCATCCACCACTTCCACGCTGGTTGCTCTGTGGCAAGTTTCTGCACAAATTCTGTACCAAACTTACCCTCTTTGAGTTTAAACTTCGAAAGATCAGTAACAGCTGATGCATGCTCATCAGGATCATCATAAAACCTGCGTATCACATCATAAAAGTCTTCCAGCACCTCCTCATCAAGTTTGTCTATTTCCATTGCCCAATACTCTGGATCCAATAAGAAAGCTACGTTGTGTAGTGGACTATATGCTCCAACCCATCGACCATGCACATACTTTCTCAGAATTTCTCTCCTCTTTTGAGTGAATGGTGCCTTCCAAGGCTTCACAATTGGCTCCTGGGGCTCCTCTGCAAGGATTTCTTGAACAGCCCACCAAGCCATCCACACCTTACCTATGTTAGGCAAGGCAGAATCCAGTTGGCGTAATGCGAGCATAATTGGCATCATCCGCCACATCATCCCAGAAGTGGCGATCAGCTAGTAGATCTCTGATCACCCCAATTTTGCAAAGTTTTAATTTTTTTAAAAGACTATTCATTTTTTTACCTTTAGTTTTTCTTCTAAATTTTAAAGGATAACTAAATTTAGAGGAAGAGGTGATGTGATGTGATGTCTACTACAAGGTTATATAGAGCCGCCAAATATGGAGGGGGTACATGAAGAGTCCGGCGGGATTCTTGCTTGTCCCGTCGGGCCCGCCAGGTTTCGTCATAAACCCGTCGGGCCTGTCGGGATTGTTGGTTGTCCCGCCGGTTCTACGTTTTCTACCGGTTTTCGTAAGTCATGACATTAGATATGTTATTAACATGAAAAAAATAGTGATAATAACAATAATTAACATTTAACAAAATGCGTCATCGCGTAATTAAAATCCCTGGTCCAAAGGTCAACCCTAGGGAAAATTGGATGCTTTGTGTGTGACCAAAAAGTCTTTTCAAATCCCTACATAGGAGGGGGTGAGCCTTGGGAGTAGGGGATGAGAGAGAAAGTCACACACACACACACACACAGGCTCCCTTTACACAAAGGGAATTAGGGACACATGTCAGCTCCCTAGCCCAGATGCCCACAAGGTGTGCCCAATTCCTATTGGATGGCCTTGGAGGTGGACCAATGAGAATTAAGCTAGAGTAAATCTAGTTTAATTAATTTAAAAACACTTAATAAAAGAACAAATGAGAATTAAGTCTCCTAGATGACTATTGGACAGTCTCCCTAGGGGTTCAATGAGCATTCGGCAACCCAATGGCTTGCTTGATTCCAATTGACCAAGAGGTAAAGGGGTCCCATGAGAGTTTAGTTTAATTATTAAATTACCTAAAGCTCTCACAAAAGGGGAAAGGGGGACACATGTCAGAAGGCTATCACGTATGCTGCTTAATTGTGATAGGCTAGCCCTGGGGAGGTCCAATGGGGAGCCTGCAAGAGCAAATAGCAAGAGGACTCGCCCAAGAGAGAGAGGGGGCTGATTTTTGCAAGGCATTATCACACACACACTCACACAATCTCATGTGTGAAGAAAGAGCAGACTATCTCTTCCCAAACTTTAATGGAGAGCTCATCACCTACTCCAAGCTTGTGAGATAGAAGCCTACATCGACATACTCTTGGCATGTGGATGCGAATCCAACCAAGAGCCAAGATTCAATGCATGCTCATCTCCTCTACCATGCTAATTACTAAGCTAAGCTATGCTAATATGAGTGATTATGTGAGGAGATGACATCTTTCTTGTAAGATACTCCTTCTTCCTCTCAATCTACTCTCATACCCTGCTAGCTCTCACCATCTTCGAAGGTGTGTGAGGTCTTGGGTCTGAGACCGGGGATAATTTAAGTTGTGTTTGCTAAGTGTTTTGCTTAGTGCATGAAGTTTTCATCTTCATTGCACTAGCTTGTCTTGAAGGAACACAAAGAATTGTATTGTACAATGTCTCTCTTGATGGGAGAAACCATAATACAAAGCCTTTTGGAGAGGGACCGGCTATCCGGTCAACTGTTGTCAATAGCTTAATTTCTCTCTCTTTTGAAAGTATTGTTGATGCTATCTAACTAGGTGTTATGATTTTTGTTGCTCTCTCCACCCAAGCACTCTTGTAATTCTCATTAGGAATCTATTCTAATGAAATGCCCACTATGTTCATGCTAATTTCCGCTACACACAATTTATTAGGCCATTAAATGTTACAAAACCTTTGTAGAATCTATTTGCACAAGCTTGTTTCCATCTCTTCGTACCATTGCATTGCGACAAAAAATAATCACCTTGAACCACTTCACATCCAACAAAAACATCTCAAACCGCCTGAAGCTGACTTTCAGGATATCTGACACCAGACCACAGTAATCTAGGTTGCTAGTGCTCTCATTCGTGTCTTTGGCACTGGCCCTGCTCTTTTTCATGAAACTAACCATTACCCCACTGTCAAATGTGTTTCTTCTGCTGTCAATTTGTTGTGTTCTGAAATGCTCCATGCGACCATAGTGCCATGTATGTATGGTACTTCCAGTCACATCCAATAGCCAGCTCTTCCTCTTCTAGAGATATGGGTTCTCTGATCTATCGAGTTTCTCTCACTGTCTTGTCCAACCATGCCATTGTAGGGAATTCAGGTAGAGGAGTGAGATAGTCTGGCAAGGGTAAGCCTCTAGTTGTTCGGCTTTGCCTGAAATCGTGTCGCTCCCTATTGCGTCTCTCTTTCTCTTCTTCGTACCTTTCAAGCCATTTTTGCATCGGCGCTGAATTTAGTATACAGAACTTCATGATCTTTTCTCGTATGGAGTCGTTCATTTTCTTCGGCACCCCTACCCCTTGCGGCTCCTCTCCCACCACTCTTGCATCCTCCTCATTGCTCGACAGTCGAGGCATTTCTAGGTCAGAAACGGATAGAAATTTGGTCGTCAAGACAAGAGACTCTTGCACCGGCCATCCTTCTGCCATGCTCCCATCTGGACGTGCTTTTTGGCGAACAAAACCCTTAAGTGTTTTCATGAACCGCTCTAGAAATAACATCCAACTGCTGTGGACTGTACCTGCCACTGCAACCTCATCTACTACATGGACGAGCAAGTGCATTTGGATAGTTAGGCAACTCGTGGGTAGATGCTTCTCAATCATGCAAACTGCCTCAATGGAGTTAGCCCTTGTGACAGCAATAGATTCCTCCCGTATCTCCTTGGAAGAGATCCACCACACTAGCTCAGAAATCTTGTATATGCAAGTCCGCACTTCCTCCGTTAAACACCCCTTGATCGCAATTGGAAGAATGAATTGCAAGAACTTATGTCAGTCGTGCGATTTCAGTCCTGACAGTTGATCGTCACGGGTGAATGCTGTCTTGAGACATCGCATATATCCTATTGGCGTCTTGAACTCTAAAATCACCCTTTTAACTTGTCACTCTTCGCTTTTTAGCAATACCCATGGCGCTCTTGAAAGTTTTGTTTGACCAACTGCATTGGTGAAAGGCCACAGCTCTGGCATCTTTCCAACTGACTGCAAATCATCTCGTGAAGCTTGATTGTCTTTCATTTCCATGATTGTCTTCCAGAGGATCTCTCCCACATTCTTGAATATATGCATTGGATCCAGAAAATGGTTAATTAGTAGATCACCCCAGTATGGCAACGTATGGAGAATGGACAAACGTTTCATTCCTGGAATAGGTTGCCTCTCATGTTGCTCCCATCGACGACGCCACTCTTGTATATGCATAGGATGACATTCGACACAAACAAGCTGACCTTCGCGCAAGTGATGGCCTTCTGGAAGATAACAGTGGTGGCCTTGAAAAATTGTCTTTAGAAGAGAGGCATAATAGCGCACATCCAAAGACTGCCCGCAAATTGGACATGCATTGTATCCCAAAGTTGTTAGCCCTGCATATATTAAAGCATGAATTAGGCCAAGGCAAAGTGCTTGTGAATAGCGAGAATTTTGTAAATCAAGAACCATTACCAGAAGCTTCTCCGTATCCTGGCCAATCATGCATAGTCCACATAAGAAGTCCATGGATCCTTGCATGTTGTTCTCCTACTGGTTCAGCCGCATCTGCTATGTCGATCCCATGCCATAACTCCTAGAGCTCGTCAACTAGTGGAGCTAGATAAACATCCATGTTTTTTGCCTTGAACTTACTAGGTACAATCAAGCTTAATATCAAATGACCCTTCTTGATGGCAATCCACGACAGGAGGTTGTAATTGATAAGGCACACGGGACAAGTGCTTCATGACGAGCTTCTCAAGCCAAATGGATTGACTCCATCCATTGCCATGCCCGAATGCAAATTCCGTGGTTCACTCTTAAAATGTGGCCAGGTATCTTCAATGTGCCTCTAGGCCTTTGAATCAACGGGCATCCTAAATGTTGCGTCAGTGGATCTATTCGTAGAATGCCACCTCATCAACTTTGCAATGGAACCACAACGAAACATGATTTTTATCCTAGGAATAATAGGGAAATGCCGCAACACTTTAGCTGCACTGTCTCGCCAACTGCATCTTGTTTGTAGCACATTGCTCCGCACTTAGGACACAAGAGACAATCTGTGAATTCATTGTGAAAAAGAATGCAATCATTTGGACATGCATGAATCTTGTTGTAGTCCAAGCCAACTGAGGTCAAAAGAGTACAAAAGTACAACTAGCTCGAGAGTCATAACTACAGTAACAATAGATCCAGCAAAATGAGTAGTGGGCCCTATTTATAGGCGTTGAATTGGCCCTCTGACGAACTGTTGACTGTTTAGTTAGTCAGAGGCCACTGTCTATAGATGACATGGAAATGTAGGATGTTGAAGTGTCGAAAGATAATGTTTTGGTCATAAAAGCGGAATTGAAGGGGCAAATGGAACAATTGTGGTAGGGTTTGAGTGAAAAGATAAAGGAATGGGTGGCTCAAACATATGCTGATGCTCGAGGATTGCTCAAGTAGAAAATGTAGATTCACCGATTCGGATCATAGAACGGGAAGAGGACAAAATCGAGTCAGATGGTGCTAGCTGAGACCATGAAGGGTTAGCATGTTGTGACATCGGAAGGTCTAGTATTGAAAACACTTGATGTGGTGCCAATTGTGGTTTTCACCATCTTGTGGAAGGAGTTGAAGAAGAGGCATTAAACGAATCAATGGATTTCCTTGAGGTAAAACAGGTTGACTAGATGGATCAGAGTCCAGAGAGAGAAGGGGAAAATCATTTTGATCTTCTTAGAGGGAATCTTCTTTGGGTTTGGTGGAGTGGTGTTGTAACGGGATGGGCACCATGTGCCAACAGAAAAGAACAGACTGAACAACTTTAAGCACTTTAAATAACACTAAATTGAAAGAGATGCACGATACACAAGATGGGGAGTGGCATAGTTCCATCCCAAGAGAGCATTGGTCCCAAACCTTGGCGCCTCGTTCTATATTTCTTTATATTGCTTCAACATGGTACAACTCCCATGGCTTACTTACCCTTAGTGGAGTATGCTTACAACAACAGTGCACATACTTCCACGGGAAAAGCCCCTTTTGAGGTAATAGAGGTGAGATCAAAAAGTACCCTGCTACTTAAGGTACACGGGAAGATCTTTGTTGTAGATGAGTATAGCCGAGACCTACAAGAATCTTTCCAAAATACAAGGATGCTATCTCTATCTCATAGCAAAGGCAAAAGGCTGCTGCTCACAAGCACAGAAGAGCCCAAGCCTTTAAAGAAATAAATGATTGGGTCTTACTCCAATTTCCCAACGCTTGATTAAGGGACACGACAGGCAAGAATCCTACGGGACACCAAGAGTACTATGCTAAGTTAGCAAAAAGGTACTATGGTCCCTTCCAGATTCTTAGGCCAATCAATGAGATGGCCTATCAACTCAAGTTGCCCAGCCATTGACTCATACACAATGCTTTCCATGTGAGCCTACTAAAGCCTTACAAAGGAGAGCCACCTGAAGAACCCACTATTGAAGACCCACCAGAGACCGAGGACCAAGAAGAGGTGCTACAGGCCAAGTCCATTCTCCGACATGAAGACGAGGTACTAAGAGGAGGTAAGACTATCCGATGATATCTTATTAATTTTAAGAATTATCCTTTTGAAGATACTATATGGATGCAAGGCATACAACTAAAGGATAACCTAAAACTTGTCAATGCTTACAATGTTTTCCTAGAGTAAGCAAATGTACAAATGTTTAAAATGAACAAAGTTTTTGTTTTATAAGACTCTCTTTTTCTTTATTGTGCACAAACGTGAAGTAGTATGCATGCTTAGATCAAGTTTGTGGAGACGACGTCTCCCAAACACCAAATAGAGCTTGTCATTTTACTATGGAAGATTGATAGGACTAATGCGCAGACATGCTTGTGGCAACTTAGGCTCTCAAGCGCCAAATGGACTAGTCATCCATTCTGGAACGATGTCGTAGGGTAACATAGGGATCCTCTACCCGCTAAGAAAAGGACTAATGAATATGCTTTATCTTCTCTACTCCATAGTCGAGGACGACTATGATTTCAAGAGAGAGGTAATGTCATAATAACTAATATCTAATTCTCTTAAATAATTTTCTCATGTTAAACTAATGATTTAATATGGGGAAGTGCCAGGGGTGAAAAAGCTATAATATTGGTTAGGCTGGCAGACCGGCCATTGTAGGGATCCAAAGGGGGGGCCATCTGCAAAAGAGAAATGTGCAACAATGGGCTTAAAAGACCCTAAGGTTCAACCCATTAAGACTTTGAAAATGCTAAGGTTCCAAAATTCAAAGGTTGTGTCCAAAGGTCAAACATTAGGGAAATTGGATGCTTTGTGCGTGTCCCAAAAAGTGCATCCCTACATAGGAGGGGGCAAGCTCTAGTTGTAGGAGATGAGAGAGAAAGTCACACAGATACACAGAAGCTCCCTTTACACGAAGGGAATGAGGGACGCATGTCAGCTCTCTAGCCCAGATGCCCACAAGGTGTACTCAAATCCTATTGGATGACCTTGGAGGTGGACCAATGATAATTAGGCTAGAGTAAATCTAGTTTAATTAATTTAAAAATACTTAATAAAAGAACCCATTGAAACTAAGCTCTCTACACTACAAGGGATCACTTGGTTACCGACGCCATTTTTTCGGCATCGATGGCAGGCGTCGGTATAAGCGTTGATAAAGATGGAGGGAGACATTGCTCAATTCAAAATTCAAATTTTAAAATCCACTACAACAGGTCACTTGAATTCCGGTGCCACATTATTGGCGTCACTCGCGGGCGTCGGTATATGTGTGTGTATTTATGGAGGCAGCTAAGGTTTTTTTTATTAGAAAAATTTCAAATTTTCGATGCCTCTTCTGGTACGTATTTCAACGGCAGCACGAATGCGCATTTCGACGCCCCTTCCAATGACTGTACGGACGGCTGTACCAATAGCTATATTGTCCGTATATGCAAAAACTGAAACTGCGGGCTTTCTCTGCGCATTTCTCTTAGTTCTTGTGCCACATCTCAAGCTCTCCTCTTCACCATCTCTCACAGATCTGTTGCGACACACGCCGTCGGAGGTGCTAATCTTGCTTGTGGGTTAGCGCATAACACTAAGGTAAGATTGTTTTCATGTTTACTTGTAGATTTAGGGTTTAGGGTTTAACTTTGTGTTTGTGTGTGTGTTTTTTCAGGTTCCAAGACTTTTACAACAACTTTCATTGCTCAAATAGGAGGAATGTGAGTGCTCAAACCTTTAAATGCATATTAAGTTTATTTAAATTACTTTGTATATTAAGAAAAGAAAATTTCATGCTTTAAACTTTGAATGCTTTAAACTTTCAATGCTTTAAAAGAAATTAGGATTTGTTATGTGAAATTTCATTTTAAATTATGGAGAAAAATTGTTTAAGTTTATGAAAAAATCTTGTTTTGAAGAAAAATTTTATTGAATTATGTCTTTTTTCAAATTATGTAGTTTATGGGGTTTATGTTTTAGGTTAAGTTTAGGTTATAAGTTAAGTTAGATTAGGTCAAGTTAGGTTAAGTTAAGCTAATTTGTTATGTTAGGTTAGCTTATCTTATACGTTAGGTTAGATTAAGTTAAGCTATGTTAGGTTAAGTTATATTAGGTTAGGTTAGGTTTAACTACGTTAAGTTAGGTTAGGTTAAATTAATCTATGTTAGGTTTAGTTACGCTAGGTTATGTTAGGTTAGGTTAGGTAAAGCTACATTAGGTTAAGTTAAGCAATGTTCGACAATACCGCAAGCCATAGAGCTTACCCACAACGCATATTAAAAACAACACAATGGCGATCCGTTCGTCAATACGGCAAGCCATAAAGCTTACCCACAACACATATGCAGTGTGGGCAAGCTCTATGCCATTGTGTTGTTTAAATGTCCGTGAGCGGTTTTCAAGTCCTAAAATAGCACCATGGTAAGCCGTTTGGCAATACGACCAGCCATAGATCTTCCTTACAAGGCATATGCATTGTGGGAAAGCTTTATGGCTTGCCGTATTGATGAACGGCTTGCCATGGTGTTGTCTATATGTTTGTGAGCAGTTTTCAAGTGCTAAAATTACCTCGTGCCCCTAAAAACAACACAATGGAAATCCATTTGGCAATACGGCAAGCCATAAAGCTTGCCCACAAGGCGTATGCATCGTGGGCAAGCTCTATGGCTTTCCATATTGCCAACGGCTCGCCATTGTGTTGTCTATATGTCTGCGAGCGGTTTTCACGCCATAAAATCACTTCGCAACTCTAAAAACAACACAATGGTGAGCCGTTTGCCAAATTGGCAAGCCATAGAGCTTGTCCACATTGCATATGCATTGTGGGCAAGCTGTATGGCTTCTCATTTTGCTAAACGCCTCACCATTGTGTTGTTTTTATGTTAGGTTAGGCTTAGGTTATATGTTAGGTGAGATTATAGGTTAGGTTAGAGCTATCGATGGCATAATAGTCGAGAAAATACAAACGGATTTCGAATATGACTCGTGTACTTCTAAAAACACAAACGGACTTCGGTTAGGTTAGGTTATAGGTCAGGTAGATGTTATAAGCTAGGATACATTAAGTTAAGTTAGGTATAAGTTTTACGTTAGGTTAGATTATAGGTTAGGCATAACGATTATAGATTAAGTTAGAGCTAGCGTCAAATTAATAGTAGAAAAAACACAATTGGACTTTGAAGATGACTCGTGTACTTTTAAAAACGCAAACGGACTTCGGTTAGGTTAGGTTTGGGTTATAAGTTAGGTTACATTAAGTTAGGTTAGGATCATGTTATAGGTTAGGTTAGATTATAGGTTACGTTAGAGCTAGCGTCAAATTAATAGTAGAAAAAACGCAATTGGACTTCAAAAGTGCTCACAGACTTCAAGAACCTTAATATATAGTCATTGACCAATAAAGACGAGATTATTACCCTGTGGTCTTAATCTCCGTGCACCGCTAGACCGAGGTATGCTGGGCCTGGCTAGAGAATGTGAGGTTGTTAGAGCTAGCAGAAAATAGTTGAAAAAATGCAATCGGACTTCAAAAGTGCACACAAACTTCAAGAACTTTAATATATAGTCATTGACCAATAAAGACGATATTATTACCCTCTGGTCCTAATCTCCATGCATTTCTAGACCGAGGTGTGCGGAGATCGGGCCTGGCTAGAGAATGTGAGGTTGCTAAAGCTTGTCATGTACTTAGTAGTGTGTAGTTATAACAACTAGAGTGTTTTAAATATTTGTTGCATCATTGGTAGATAAAGTATGGACGATAGGATGGCATGTCCTTGTGCGCATTGCAAGCATGAGATCTTTCAAAAATGAAAAATTTGCAACCAACACATACGCAATCACCGTCTCTTTCCGATAGAGTAAGTACAAGACCTACATTATCGATCTCATGGTCTAGAGATTGAAGGACGAAGTCCACAAGTAGATATTGCTCCAACTTCATTGCAGAGAACACAATTTTCAAACGAGCAGCCATCGATTGAGTCCTCCCAACCAATACCTGAAGCAGCATTTCAAGAAGTAGAGATGGAGTAGATGTTGGATGCATTCTTTGACAAATATTCCAACATAGAAGATGACAATATTGAACGTAGTACTGCGGACCAACCTCAGCCATCCCGTTCATATGGACAACATGATAGAAACAATGAGGAGGGAGAGATGATGCAAAGTCTTGCATGCATGCCGCTCTACACTGGTGCAAAAATCTCAGTTCTCCGTACCGCATTGGCAATGCTTAATTTGCAGTATGTCTACGGTTGGTCTGACGTCTCAGTCACAGAGCTTTTCAGGTAAACATATTTATCCTAAGCATGGTAAAGTGAAAATTACAGTTCATAAAAAGTGATCAAAGGGCTGAATTGTTTATGTAACGTCAGGTTGCTAAATGAGCAAATCTTGCCAGAAGGGAATCACATGCCCCCTACCCGTCCAGCTCCTAAAAAGCTTTTTACTAATCTGGGCTTGGATTCTCAAAAAATACATGCATGTCAGGTAATGATTGTATACTTTTTTGCAATGAGTATGAAAACCTGGAACAATGTCCCAATTGTGGATCAAACATGTACAGGAAGGAGACATAAGAAAATTTATCCCTGCAAAGGTCCTTTGACACTTTCCTATCAATCGAAGAATAAAGAGCATGTTCAGGTGCAAGTCCATAGCTTCTTTGATGACATGGCACTCAAATACTAGATTGATAGGTGATGTTATGCGGGTACCTGCTGAGTCTCGTGCATGGAAGCACATAGAGGAAAGTTGGCCTACATTTAAGAATGAGCCTCGATGTATCCACTTTAGTCTGGAAATGCACGGAGTAAACCCATTCGGATTACGGAGTTCTTCATGGAGCATGTGGCCAGTTTTTTTGGTTAATTATAATCTTCCACCATGGCTCGCTATCAAGAAGGGCCATCCGTTGTTGTCATTGATCGTCCCAGGAAAGTACAAAGCAAAGAACATGGATGTCTATCTGGCACCACTTATAGAAGAGCTCAAAATCTTGTGGACAAGAATCGATGTGGTTGATATATCCCAACCAATCGGACGACAGAATGTACATGTGCAAGGCATTCCCATGGGACCATGCACGATTGGTCAGGGCAAGCTTCGTCCAAGAGAATAGGAGTAGTGCCAAGGATGAGAATACAGAGACTAGCCATCTTGAATACTTTGGCTACATCAAATACATCTTTAAGGTTAGCTTTAGAAATTTTGATATGTTTATCTTTGATGTCAAGTGGTTTAAAGTTATTACCAGTGGCCCTAATGCAACTGTGCACAAAGACAAGAGTGGATTGATTCAAGTGAACTCTAGGCGGGTGTGGACAGATGTGCGGGATACATTTGTACTTCCGTAGCATTGTGAACAAGTTGTGTTCATACACGATCCACTATGGACAGAAAATGATGAGAATGATCTGTCTAAACCCTACTAGCTCTATGTCGTTCAAGCTGCTCCACGTAGCAAGCGTGTGAAGGATTCGATGTTGAGCTCAAAGGGGTGATTCATGAACAAAGCACAGGACCGACTTCAACTTTAATTTAAGATTTTGAGGTGGATGTCAGCATTGAGCAATTGTCTGAACCTAGAGATGAGGTGTCAAATAGTGAAGCTGATGGGAAGAGAGACAAAGAAGTAGAGTTTGATGACAAAAATATGCAGAAGTACAGATTGAGATAGATATCTTTGGTGCATCAGATCTCATAGAGGATGAGAGATTAACTAATGAATTTTTCTTGGAAACCTTTTGTAAAGATCTTTTGGTGATTTATGTAGCAGTTTCGTTGATTTGTTATTTGTATTGATTAAGAATTTCTTACATAAGATAACATATTTTGTGGGTGTTGTTTGTGTATGATTAGCCATGGCCGATAAGGATGAGCCATACTCTCCTAGTTTTAATTTTCCAGTCACTCAGACTGGCATGTCACCCGAGCAGATGGGCTCATTTTTGTCTCAGCTCACACCAGAGCAGATCATGATGGCACAACACCTTTGGGGTGCAGTTACCTCTAGACCTACTACGGCCGACCCTACGTCTGGGACTAGTGTGGTCCCTACATCGAGCGGCCCCACATCTGAGTATAGCATGCCCCCTACGCCTAGGACTCGGTGTCCTCTACACCAACAGGTGGTTCATCCTTGAGATGACCTAGCCATCATTCTGGAGGTGGTGGTTGTTGTAGTAGTGATTCTACCGATGTGTCCACACCACCGAGAGAGAGTCCACCACTCTCTTCAGTAGATAGTTCACCGATGGACACACAACACCACGTACACCTTGGGGATCACACGAGCATGATCCTAGCAAGGTGTATAGGATGAGGGATGGGGCTGTTGTGGCAGATAGGCTAGGAAAGGAAATGTGACAGGATTCGACAGCTTTGTACGATTCAGTTTGGTCACTCTATGATGGAGAGTTGGAAAAATCTGGATCTTGAGAGAAAGAATTACATCGTTGAAGCCATTCAGAGAGAGTGCAGGACGACAGAGGGGTAGGATCAGGTCTCAAACGCCTGGATATTGAGCGTGGCAAGGTCCACAATGTCACACCATTGGTCAAAGTCTAGAGACAGGTTCAATGAAGGCAGTCCCGAGCTTGCATGGCTGGACGCAGAGGAGTGGACGGAGATTTCACGAGAGACACAAGACAATCCCAATAGATTTCAACAGTAGAGAGGTGCAGCGAGAGCACGTTTGGAGTCTGTTGGAGCGTCACAGCTTGGGAGTGGAGGCTACGATACGCTTTGACATGAGTTTGTAAGTATTATACATATGCTTTAAATTATTGATAATATATATGTTATCTGAAGATTTATCTAATGATTAAACCATAATTTTACAGAAAGTTGCCGTGAAGCGCATTCCGACACACCAAGAGGAGATGTATGGGTACAAACATGGACTTTTGTCTCTTTTGACCCAGCTACAGGAGGAGGGAGAGGACGTCGATTGGGAGACATTACCATGAGGTCTTCTCACTCAGTGATTATTTTCATATGTACAATTTTGTAGTACTTATATTTATGGTTTATGGTTATGTTTATGGTATGGTTAAGGTTTGATAGTCAACTTAAGAGTATGGTTTTGCTATGATGGTATGAAAATCATCTGATGGTTATGGTTATGGTTTTTCTATGGTTATGGTTTTGCTATGGTTATGGTTGTGCAAAGTTATGGTTATGGTTTTGGTTCAGGTGATGGATATGGTTTTGCTATGATGGTATAGCAATCGTGTGATGGTTATGGTTATGGTATGACAAGCAAGTTATGGTTTGAAAACAAGTTTTGTTTATGGTTTTATAGTTTTCGACTCATGTTTTAATTATGTTAACAAGTTATGTTATTCTTACAATTTTGCTAATTGCCATACACTGGCTCTTTAGCGTCAGCTTGTAGGTGGAGTGCGGTTGCTTGTGCACTCTTCCTTTGGGCAGAGAGGGATGTTTTCTTTTGCTGCAGTACATGCAGCATTAGTTCCCAGCCCTCTCTGTCCAAAGTTTTTTTTGCAGGTTTTGTTCTTCGGTACAAGTGACGGTATCACCGTCGGTAGAGCCAACGGAATAAGCGTCAAAATTTAATATATTAATACCGGTTCTTATTACATTAATTATTCCAATGCCTATTCAAAGGTCTATTTCGACGCCAGCCATACCAATGGTCATACTGGCGCTACGATATCAGCGTCTCTTCCGAGGCTTATTTCAGCGCTTTTTAGGTTAAAAATTAGCGTTATTTCATCGGTACCTACTCCGACTTCTGTGCAAAGTCTTGTAGTGTTCCGTCGTGTATATCTACACCTATACCGATGCTCATACCAACACCTATATCAATGCCAATACCGACGCTCATACCGACACTTATACGAACGTTTTTTTATATCGATGCTGATACCGACGTCTATATCAGTGCCTTTATAGACATCTGTACCGATGACCTGCTGCTTTACAATACCCTAGAGCTCATTTTCTGTGTTTTCTCTTCTCCTCACCGCGGTCGCCTCCATAGCTCCTCCCCGTCTCCTCCCCCCTACATCCTTTCATGGAGTTGCCTCTTCTGACTTCTAGCTTATCTATGCTTCCACATATTTATACACAAAGAAGGTACATATTTTTTTTGGTTGTATTTGTGTGAGAAAATTTGTGTTTTGGTGTGTGGATAACAAAATGTTTATGCTTTGTTTTTGCAGGTATTTGCTTGATCACTTCTCACACATTCACATTCTTTAAATGTAAGTGCTCCTTCTTTTTATTTCATGCACACACATACACATAAATATTTTTGTTTCTATGTGTGGGTAAAAATGTTTATGCTTTGTTTTTGCAGGTATTTGCTTAACTCTTCATAGTTCTCCCACACTCACATTCTTTAAAATGTGAGTGCTTCTTCTTTTTGTTTCATGCACACACACATGCATACATAAATATATACACACATAATCACTATTTATGATTTTGATTAATCTTATGATGCACATAATGAAAATGTTTATGGTTCTAACAATACCTTTATTGTTATGCTTATGCTTATGGTTATGGTTTATGTTTTGCTATGTCAGTAACAATGGTTATTGTTTATTTTTTATTATGCTAGCAACAATGGTTATGGTTTTGATGACTCTTTTATGATTATGGTTATGGTTATGTTTATGTTTATGCTTATGCTTATGATAGTGGCAACGGTTACGATGTTAACAACAATTTTGGATATGGTATTTATATGGTTATGTCAGTGGCAATGGTTATGGTTTTGATACCCTTTTATGGTCATTCTTATGCTTATGTTTATGGCTATGATAGTGGCAATGGTCATGCTTTTGTTTATAACTATGTCATTGGCATCGGTTAAGAATATGTGTTTTTTATGGTTAAGCTAGGTAATCATTATGTTTAAATTTAAGGTTATGGTTTTTCTTACAGTTATTATTATGTTTATTTATGGAAATAGTAATAGTTATGGTTATCATGGTTTTGATTATTGCAATTTCTAGTTTCATATATATGGTTGTTTGCTTAACACTTCTTTATTTTTTTATGATGCACTATCAATCTATGTTAATGCAATCTGCGATTACATTTGCCTTCTTCTTTTGAGTAGAGAGGTTGTGCCTTTGTCACTCCAACACATGTAGCAACAAATGGCACTACTCTCTGCTCAAAAAAAAATTGCAGGTGTAGACGTCGGTATGTGCGTCTGTACAGGCGCCTATACAAATGTATCTACAGACGTCGGTACAGATGTCTGTACATATGTCGATATAGGTGTTGGTATGAGCGTCTATACAAGCACTAGTATGAGCATTGGTATACACGTCGGTATAGAAAGTGATTATATTGATGCATATACCGATGCTACAAGTCCAACGCGCATAGAGATGCTTATTCCGACACATTTTAATTTTGAACCACGTTTATTTGCGTCGGTATAAACGTCGATTTTTGTGCGACATGTTGTAGTGCTAGGAGACTATTGGACAGTCTCCCAAGGGGTCCAATGAGCATTCAGCAGCCCAATGGCTTGCCTGATTCCTATTGGTCAGGAGACAAAGGGGTCCAATGAGAGTTAGTTTAATTAATTACCTAAAGCTCTCACAAAAGGGGAAAGGGGGACACATGTCATAAGGCTATCACTTATGCTCCTTAAATTTCATTGGCTAAGCTTGGGGAGGTCCAATAGGGTGTGAGCATGAGCAAATAGCAATAGGGGTCGACCAAGAGAGAGAGGGGGGCTGATTTTTCAAAGGCATTATTGCACACACACACACACACAAGTCTATGTGTGGAGTAAGAAGACTCTCTCTCTCCTTCTCAAGCTTTAATGGAAAGCTTAGCACCTACTCCAAGCTTGTGAGAAGGGAAGCCCACACCAACAACTCTTGGCTTTGTGATGCAAATCCAACCAAGCGGCAAGCTTCAATGCATGCTCATCTCCTCTACCATGCTAATTACTAAGCTAAGCTATGCTAATATGAGTGATTATGTGAGGAGATGTACATCTTTCTCGTAAGACTACTCCTTCTTCCTCTCAATCTACTCTCATACCCCGCTAGCTCTCACCATCTTTGAAGGTGTGTGAGGTCTTGGGTCTGAGACTGTGAGGGAATTGATCTTATGTTTAACAAGTGTTTTTCTTAGTGCTTGAAGTTTCCATCTTCATTGCACTAGTTAGTATTGAAGGAACACAAAGAATTGTATTGTTAAATGTCTCTCTTGATGGGAGAAACCATAATGCAAAGCCTTTTGAAGGGGGGACCAACTCGATGCAAATCCGGTCCTCAACTGTTGTCATTAGCTTAATTTCTCCCTCTTTTGAAGTATTGTTGACAAAGTCTAAGAACTCTAGGATATCTACACAACCAAATTTTAAAAAATTATTGCCTCCCCATATGGCTTCCATTTTGTTATTTTGGAAGATCTCGGTGATTTTAATGAAATGCATTAGATTGTAAGAAGGGATAGATGTAAAAGATCTATTAACTAAAGATGCAATAGGTCGATGCATGAAGTTTAAACGAATGTTTATATTGATAGACTTGTTCGGGTTTTGACTGTGGTATTTTCCATTGAGCTAATGGTTCAACTTCTTCTATTGCTAATGAGAGATGTGCAAGAGACTTGGTCACTTTAGATGCATGAAGTTTAAACAAATTTTTATATTGATAGACTTGTTCGGGTTTTAGCTATGGTATTTTCCATTGAGCTGATGGTGAAGCTTCTTCTATTTCTAATGAGAGATGTGCAAGAGACTTGAGCACTTTAGATCTATTCAAAAATGCCATTGAAGCTTACCTAGGGATTACAACGGGCACATTACATGGGACTTCCCATGAACTTTACGCAGGAATTTATCAAGGACTTTATGCCCATGGCTAAGTGGCTTTTTTCTTACAGTAAAAGGCCAACGACTACCAATTTGTAACTTTCTACCTCACTACCACGATACCGCAACCTTGCTTGTCGTTGTAGATTCAAGTGAACATCAATAACCGTGCTGGACAAATAATGTATAAAGGATTAGTCCTGACTAATCACTCAAAGCAAGTAGCCTTCAACAAAGATCTTGTTGTAACTTTAGCTCATGAACAATTGAAGTATGATACCACATATAACAAGAATAATAAACACAAAGAAAGAGAGAGAGAGAGAGAGAGAGAGAGAGAGAGAGAGAGAGAGAGAGAGAGAGAGAGAGAGATCATTAGGCTTAACTAATTTATTATAAGCTTTGATACCAAGAAATGCATATAAAGAATTTACAGGTGAAAGGAGTGTATTTCTATTACACTACAACATAACCCAAAGTTATCGACGCCCGTACCTTTCCACGCGGATATCGAAGTTCTTTTACCCCGTCAATATACACGTCGAAATGTCCGTCGATATGCGCGTGGCAAGGCATAATTTTCCACGCGTATATCGACGGAAATTACCACGCGTATATTGATGCACTTTTCGACGCTAAAAATTCGCGTAGGGGCCATTTTCCCCTTCAACGCGCGCGCTCAAATCTTGGCCGAAACCTACTGTGCAGGTATTATGAATCTCTCCCCCCCCCCCCCCCCCCCCCCCCCCCCCCCCCCCCCCCCCCTCCTTCAACCCCTCTCTCTCTCTCTCTCTCTCTCTACATCGTGTGTGTGTGTGTAGGAAAGAGATAGATAGATAGATAGAGAGAGAGAGAGAGAGAGAGAGAGAGAGAGAGAGAGAGAGAGAGAGAGAGAGAGAGAGAGAGAGAGAGAGAGAGAGAATTAATGTATGGGTAGGAAATTAAAATTAAAGAAAGAAATGAAATGAAATGTTATATTAACGTCTTCAAAAGGCCAAAGTGACCTATGAGACTAGAAAGTTACAATGTGGTGGATCTGATACAAAGTCAGAATAACAAGATGAAAAAATGAAAAAATAAAACATTATGGAATCCTAAACTGCTGGGTGTGGACTAAGCAGCTAAAACAGCTAGCTAGGATAGGTAGATCATAGGAGATCCAGCATCTGCCGTTGCCGGACCTCATCAATCTCCTCCATGGTCAGTAGTCTGACCTGGCGTTGTGCATGTCAAGACAAAGTGACCTGGATCCTCTGATGCAGCCTCTATCAATGTTGTGTAGTCTAGCCTCCGCAGTCGTGGGCGTCTGGATCTCCCTAGCTCAGTCGCTCGTTCAATCAGTAGAGACATAGGGAAGTAGAGAGAGAGAGAGAGAGAGAGAGAGAGAGATACACACACACACACACACACACACACATATATATATATATATATTTATATATATATATATATATATATATATATATATATATATATATATATATATATATATATATATATATATATATATATATATATATAGAGAGAGAGAGAGAGAGAGAGAGAGAGAGAGAGAGAGAGAAGAGAGTGATATATATATATATATATATATATATATATATATATATATATATATATATATATATAGAGAGAGAGAGAGAGAGAGAGAGAGAGAGAGAGAGAGAGAGAGAGATAGGAAAATAGGGAGAGAGAAAAAGATCGGGAATAGAGAGAGTAGAGAGAGAGAGAGAGAGAGAGAGAGAGAGGGAAGTGGAGAGCGAGGCAGAGAGAGAGAGAGATAGGGAAATAGGGAAATAGAGAGAGAGAGAGAGAGAGAGAGAGAGAGAGAGAGAGAGAGAGAGAGAGAGAGAGAGAGAGAGAGAGAGAGAGAGAGAGAGAGAGAGAGAGAGATAGCGAGAGCGAAATCGAGAGAGAGAGAGAGAGAGAGAGAGAGAGAGAGAGAGAGAGAGAGAGAGAGAGAGAGAGAGAAAGGGAGATAGGGAGATCGAGATCGAGAGAGAAAGAACGAGAGATAGGGTACGTAGACAGAGAGAGAGAAATAAAGAGATAGAGAGTGATATATATATATATATATATATATATATATATATATATATATAGAGAGAGAGAGAGAGAGAGAGAGAGAGAGAGAGAGAGAGCGAGAGAGAGAGAGAGAGAGAATTAACTAGAGGTAGAGAGAGGGAGATAGATAGTAGATAGAGAAAGAGAGAGAGAAAGAGTTAGGTTGGCTGACCAATTGTGTGAAAAGGACAGAAACTCTCTCTCTATCTCTCTCTCTCTACCTCTAGAAGAAACTATGGAACTAAAAGAGGCAAAGCGGTTTTGCCCGCTACATGCATTGCCATGTACATGTGGGAGTGCACGTATGTGTCTACCCATATAGGATTTGACCAATAAAGATGAGATTTTGACCCGGTGGTCCTGATCTCCGTACACCTCTTGACCGAGGTGTACGGAGATTGGGCAAGACTAGGGAATGCGAGGTAGTTTACATTGTGAGCAGTATATATATTAAAACAACATTCATAATCATTGTAGATGGCAACGTCATCAACTAACATGGAGGAAAAGATTGCATGCTCGTGCACGCTCTGCAAGTATCAAATCCTACGCAAGCATAGGATATGTAATGAGCATGTGCACAAGTACAGAGAGTTTGCTAGAGAAACCGTATAGAATCTACGATACGATTCCTACGGAACGGGCATTGATTTTCGTGACATAGCACCTACATCTGAGAGAGAGAGAGAAAAAGGATTATGCGTGAAGGTCCGACCAATATAGAGCCAAGGATGGAAGCAGAAAAGGGCTTAGAGACAGAAGACAAGGGCATGGAGGAGATGTTGGATGCCTTCTTCCAGACAAGCGAGGAGAACGCTAACGAAGTAGCACCAGAAGCCATGCGCCTATCTCTTGAAGACATGTTGAGGAAGTTGGCACGTCAACCAATCTATGAAGGTGCCAAAATATCTGTGCTTCGTACTTGTCTGGCGTCTTTGAATCTTCAACCAGTGTACGGGTGGTCAGATGCAAGCGTCACAGCTTTGTTTATGTACATAATTTACAAAAGAGATTTTCCGATTGCAACAGTGACGTGCTTGGAGAGTTTTTTAATTTAATGTGGCTTAAACAGGTTGTTGCGGAAGCAACTTCTCCCGGCTGGCAATGAAATGCCCCTCTCCAGGCCAGACGCATGTAGGGATAATTCTTAGAAATGCTAGAGATGTAGCATACCTTCGTCATATCCACATGCTTTGTTCTCCTCCAAAGTGGATTTATGTTTTGGTACCTTTTTGGCTGCTCCTTTGCAATGTTTCACGGCATCATTGGTAAGTTTCACCAAACCATCTAGATTCACAGGACCAAGAGAAATTTGCTAGTGTCTTCTCTCAAGGATGAAGTATATCATATTGAAATGAAAAGGCCATATTTAAAAAGCAGTAACTATGAGGTGATCATAGGCGAGAAGAAGACCAAGGCAAACCTCATAGCCTACAGACACCTGCTGACCTTTCATTGATTTGATAAGCTGCAGTTTCGCATAAAAATAAGCTTCATTAATAGGTTGAAAGTAGACGCGTAACAAAAGAAAAGATTTTTGCTTTTTGTAGAATATATTAGATGTGATTGATCAGGCTACATAGACTCAGTTGTATGCTAATTTCAGCAGCTAATTTCCACACATATTAAGGTACAAGTTCACAAATGCTCCGCAGCTTACCTTAGAGATGATTGGAAACAGCTTTTTCTGGCTTATTTCATACACGAAGCCCTTAGTGCCAACTGATTTCACACTTTGTTTGCTTCTTTACGAGAAAACACTTCTGGCTTATTTCAAAAACTAAAGGTGCAAAATAAGGGTACTGACAAGTCTAGAAGACAACAAAAAAGAATTTTATAGAAAAAACAGACTACTCCCATCAAGCATTAACTGTCCTCATTTACAAAAAACAGAGTGTATCGACTAACTAGTTACAAAATGTTGTCTTCTCAACACCACCAATGTGAAGCGCAACTGGTGATAGACATGGTACAGAATCAGATAGACACTAATCCAGAATACCCCTTCCTACTTGCCTGGTTGTGCTACTACTTGACTTATTGGCTCTAGGCTTAGGGAATGTTCCTTGGCCTTTAGAGAAATGAAATGAAATGAAATGTTATGTTAACGTCTTCAAAAGGCCAAAATGACCTATGAGACCAAAAGGTGACATCCATGTGTGACTCTAGTACAATGTCTAGGCAACATAAAAGTAAACATAGATGACACTACCTAAAGTGGGTAGGTATGTAAGCCTACCCTACAGCCTCATCATCAGCATTGCATAATACATCATCTCAAAACATACAAGGAGGGGTACAATCAAATGAGGACTAATGAGGTGTACAATGGAGAAAGTATACAATGGTGATCATGCTAGAGTTATGGCATCTCTTTGGATTCGTCCAATCAGTCCCAGTATCTCCCACGGAAGCTGTCTGCCAACCTGATCTGCACCTGAGGGGCTGCCCCATGCTAGGCTCGAGTACTGCAGCATCTTCGAGAAGGTAAATCTCCCTTCCCTGTCCTCCCTCTATGCACCTATATAGGTACTAAGCTGGCTGCCCGACCCAACATCTGCATCCCACAACCCAAGGAAATGGGAAACAAGGGCAGTAGAGGGTACTAGTGCCTGGAGAGAAAATAGGGGAGGCTAGGATAAAATATCTCAAGCATACACAAGCCTAATGGCCCGACCCAACATCTGCATCCCACAACCCAAGGAAATGGGAAACAAGGCTAGTAGAGGGTACTAGTGACTGGAGAGAAAATAGGGGAGGCTAGGATAAAATATCTCAAGCATACACAAGCCTAATGGCCATGGAAAGAACCAAAAACCCCACGCTGCACATGGTTGGAAAATCCCGACATGAGAAAACTGCCTCACTGTGGCTGGGCATAGCCACAAAACAGCTCTCACTCCGTAGTAGGTCTTCCTCTAGCGTTTTTGGCTCAGCCCGCTGGCATTTTTCAGATCAGCCCCAACATTTTTGTTGGGCTGCAGAAGCGGTGACAGGACCATGCCCATGACTATCCCCACAAGATAGTACATTCCCATAGCATGTAGTCCACAAAATCACACACTTAGTTCACATTGAACACTTGTGGTTCAATCATTCAGCCATCTCATCCTTCCGGAACTCTTGATGCACTAGAATTTCATTCACTTAGGCATCACATCAAGATCGCACCTATCTATAGCAGGTGTCGAGATGCACTAAGTACTTAGCCATCACATCCAGATCTCACCGATCTCTAGCGGATGTCAAGATGCACTAAGTTCAAATCATTCATCAGAAAAAATGTTGCAGACACTTCATGTTTCTCTACATGCCTCTAACGAAAACACACATAAAAGAGCACATGTTATCAGTTCAATCAAGAAAAATTCAAATTCAGTGCACTTAGTTCATAAAGTCATTCCGCAAAATACTATCAGTCCGTGAGTACCATAAATCTCAAAGAGAAATTAGTGACTTTATTAGGCAATCTGTGACAAAGGAGCAGAGCGGCTCCCCTTTAGTGCAGTCTGCACCGCACCAGATTAAACCTTGCTGATTTTATCGATAACTTTTGGCATAGACACTGCTAATAGCCCAAAAGCTTCAAGGTACACCTCTCTCTGAAGAGAACTTGCGAGGTTCTCTTCCACCATCCACTTTGCATCGAGGGTCAAAAAGTACCCTTGACCAAATTTTCCGGTGTACCTAGCTTACCTTTCTGTTCTTTTCTAGTGGCCTTTGACCTGTTGGTAGCCCTGCTAGTCTCCCTGTCCTTGGCACCACAAACTCGATCTGTGGAATTCTCTTATCTACCAGTTGATTCCATTTCCTTTCTTTCCTTGTGCCCTAGGACCTATGGGTAGCCTCCCTAGGTGCCCTTGTTTGTTGGCACGTCACTCTCAAAGAATACTATCAACCCATCAGTACCCCTGAAATCTGAAAAGAAATCAGTGACTTTAATCCATCTGTCACATGACGAATACCACGTGCCAATAGAAAAGAACAGACTGAACAGACTTTTAGCACTTCATTAACAATTGAACTAAGAGAGAGAGAGAGAGACGACACACGACACGGAGTGGCGGAATTCCACCCAGAGAGTATTGGCCCCAAACCTTGGCGCCCCTTTCGGTATTTCTTTATATTGTATCAACTCAGTACAAGTCGGTACTCCAAACTCTGCACCTTCTCCAGGAAGCATGCCAGAGAATGAGCCCTAACCTCATATTTAAAGGCCCTTGGCCTAAAAAGCAATTACAATGAAAAGCCTTCAAACTCAAAAGCATCTGGTCCAAAAGCAAAGCCAAAAAATTGTCAGCACAATTTACGGAAATCCATACAGTCTTGCCACGTCAGCACCGTCAACGTGAAAAGCAGAAATCCGTACAGTTCTTCCACATCATCAGCGAATGTGATTTTTGAAAATCTGCCACGTCATCAGCCTGCTTCGCAAGTTCTTATGTGTGTGTGTGTGTGTGTGTGTCCTTCTTTATTTCCTTTATGTCACTTGGGGCCCCATCGGACGGGGTCCCCATAAGTTGGTGGGACTCCTTCTTTTGTTACTTGTTCTTCTTAGGGTTTAGGGCCCTCGGCCGGCATCTGCAAGTTGGCTCCCTTCTTTAGAGCTTTGACACGTCAGCAGTTTGTGACATCTTCCCTTCTTGAAAGAGAGTAATCGTCCGCGATTACAGCATATCCTCAAGTTAGCTCAAAAATTTCCGAGGGTCATTCCGAGGGACAATCAGTTTGCTCTTTTTGTTAGGAGTTAGCTTCTCCTTTCGGCTCTTTTGATCAAGGAATTAGCTTCTCCTTTCGTCCGGATCTGATATTCCGGCGTACTAAAATTAGCCATCACACCCAGACCGTACTGATCTTCCACGGGTGTCTTGATGCACTCAAATTACATACCCAAGCAATCTCATCCAATTAGGAATATTCAATAATTGGCACATAACAATGCAACACAAATGCTTACATATGCATGTTTTTTTTATAGAAAAAGATCCTTCTATTAGTTAATGAAAACTGCCCATAGGGCTACAACCACCTCTGCAAGAGAGGGCTACAACAAGCATGATGGAGAGACTCTCCCAGTGAAAAAACAACATATATACAGTGAGGCTAAATCAAGAGATGGGAGGAGGGAAGAGCCACACAGGTGGACAGTAGTGCCGTCTGAGCACCCCCTGGAATATGGTGTAGAAAGCCCAGGGCGCCAGAGTTGAAGGAAAGCCTTGCGACGCTCCCACATGCGGTCGGAGATGCTCTGTAGTCCCTCAAGCTATTCTCTGAGAGTATGGATCAGCTCTAGCCAAAAGTCACGAACAGTCTCTGCTGGTGGCACACGGCGAGCCTCAAAGATGCGGAAATAGCGGGCCCGCCAGATGAACCAAAGTGTCACGCCACTGATGAGCTCCCAACACTCCTCTCTCTCACTGCACCACTCCTGTGGAGTAAGCTCTGTAGATAGCAAGCTGAAGTGTAGGCCGCCCCCCCTGCATCACTATCATCCTACTGGTGGAAGATGGCTCAAACTGCAGTGCCGGGCCCGTGAGGGTGGACCAAGCCGCTGCCCCCCAAGTGTACTGTCGAGCCGGGGAGAGAGCAGGCATCAGCCGAAGAACTCGTAGCCACACCTGCTGGGCCAAGGGGCAGTCCCAAAGACAGTGACGCTGACTCTCCAGCAAATGGTCACAAGCTGCACATGTGGCCAAGAGACCACTATGCACTAGCCAGCTCCCTACTGTTGTGCCTCTATGTGCGACCAGCCACTAAAACAAGGTGACTCGCCTCGGCTGTCTGGAGTCCCACAATCTCTCCCAAAAGTTTGCCAAGAACTCGACTGTGAGACCCTCCTCCTGCCAATGACATGCTGCAGTGGGGAGGGCCTCTCTCTGTGCTGCTAGTATATGACATCCCAATCGAACAGTGTCCTGAAAGAACGGGACTCTTGGGTGGTCTGCAGAAGAGAAGGGGTCCCTCCATAGCCACTCACCAGGATCTGACTATACTCGTGCCAACGGACAACACTCCGAAGCCCATAGCCTCCAGTGTCATGTCTCAAGAACTGCTGAGTCAAGGTCTATGACGCAGGTCCGCCCACAGATGCCCACTACTCCGTTCCTGTAAAAATAGCACTTTGCTACCTGCGGGGCCTCTACTGCAACTCGTTGTAGTTGTCCCCCACCCTGAAGCTCGAAGAACAGGGCTAAGACAGACTCTAAGCAGGCCCTGGCTGAAATGAGAACCTCCAGTTGTGTGAAGGCTCCCATCCACCGGGGTGCTACTGGCTCGAGAGGCGTGAGCCACTCAGCTGGAACTGACTCTCAAATGTCCTGACACATGCTCTGCACCCCTCTCATGCCCTGTAGCTAGAAACCCTGCACCTCCTCTGACAAACCTGTGAACTCTAGCCAGTCACCTAGAGAGAGCGTTGGACCTGTTTCCATGGGACCCCAAGAAACATGAGGCCGACTACCAACCAAGTGGCCTCTCTGAGTGCTAACCATGGGGTTCCAAACGAGGGGCTCCCGTAGGCGCTCCTCTGTGCACGTCGGCTGTCTCTGCTGTAGGCCACGCCGTAAGAGCTCCCAAGATCGAAGCAAACTCACTGCGAAGCGGTCCTCCAGTCTCCTACTCAAACCAACTCGGCGCAACTCTGTAAAGACCCATCTGGTCGAAGGTTGCCAGGGGCCTCCTGACTCAGGCACCCCGTCACAAAGCCTCTACAACAAGAACTCCTTCCAGTGCTCCTCTCCTAGAAGAAGTCCTCTGACTACAAACTTCCCAAGAAGGGCTCTGCTCTGCTGCGATGGATCAATGATCCCAAGCCCTCCCCGAGAACAAGGAAGTGTGATGACCGACCAAGCCACCTTGGCTCGGGCAATCTGAGTGTCACGACCTGACCAAAGGAATTTCTTGATTAGCCTCTCTACCTGGCTGATACAAGAACTCAAGAAGATCTAGCAAGAAGTGATGTACCACATAGTCGCCAACAACACCTGGTTGGCAATTACTACTCTACCAGCCAGCGAAAATCGTGCTGAGCTCCTATGTAGCAGCCTTCTCCTGATGGACAGGAGAAGAGGAGCAATCTGCTACTGGGGGGACAAGTCCAAACCAACCTGACAACCCAAGTACCGAACTGCAGTCCCTAGGGGAATCCACCCGAAACCCTCTCCTGGCATCCAATCTGGCACAGGAGCACTGCCAACCGAGAAAGCCACTGTCTTTCTCCAATTGATCAGTGCGCCCGATGCACAACAGAAGGTCTCCAAAGCTTGCTCACATCTGTGCAGATTTGCCTCCTAGCCCTCTAAGTACAAGGCTGATTCATCGGCAAACTCAGCGTCTAGTAGCTCATCTCCCCGAATAGGGAGTGCTAAGCCACTCAGACCAACCTGATGTGACACCAAAAATCTGCTCATCGCCTCCGCATAGAACAGAAAGACAAAGGGGGCAAGAGGACAACCCTGTCCGACCGAGCGTGTGAGCATGAAGCGCTCACCTCTACCTCCTGCCAAAAGCACCTGACTGTGAGCCTGTCTGTACAAAGCTGCCACCCCTCTAATCCAAGCATCTGAGAAGCCCATCCTACGTAGAGTGCCCTCTAGAAAGTCCCAGTCAACTTTGTCATATGCCTTCTCAAAATCGAGAAGAAGAATCACAAGGTCCTCCCCACGGAGCCGTGCCAAGGCAGAAAGCCTCCTAGAAAGTGAAGATGTTGTCAAGGATACTGCGTTCCTTGAAAAAACTTGTCTGAGTCCCATGTATAAGGCTCTCCAAAAGTGGCTGAATCCTCAAACTCAGAGCCTTGGCAAGAATTTTGTAGGCTGAGTTGAGGATGGTGATGGGGCGCCACTGTCGAATCTCATCCAAGGAGCCACCCTCCTTTGGAATGAGGTAGATCATGCCCTCATTCATGCTATCAGTCATCACTCCTGTGTGAAAAATGTACTGAAAGGCACTACAAAGATGTGGGCCAAGCAGGTCCCAGTACTCCAAGAAAAAGCTGGGAGTCAGCCCATCCTCACCTGGACAACTACCACGAGGAGGGCCCTAAGAACTGTGTGCATCTCCTCAAGATGAAGTGGCATCTCTAGCCTCTGGCGCATCTCCTCAGTCACAAGACAAGGCATCTGTGCCCAAACCTGCTCCCTGCATGCATCCTGCCGCTCTGACTAGGGCTCAGCCGACAGTAACTCACGGTAAAAGTCAGTAGCAACTGCACGCATATCCTCGGGCTCACAAAAAACTGACCCATCGAGTCTCCTCAACTGATTGACCTTGGCACGCAAGTGCTGAGGTTCCACAGTCTCAAAAAAAGCTCTTGTCACTCTATCGCCCACCTGAGTCCACTAAGATGCTTGTCGGTGAAAGGCAAACTCATAACGCCTCTCCTCTGTGCTAGCAAGCTCCTGTCGAGCCTACTGTAACTGCTCCTCCAACCATGGACTGTCTGGATGCTGCTCTTGCATCCTCTATAGTGAATCAATGCCTCGTTTGAGACGCTGCTCCTCCTCTCTCGCTGCAGCCTGGAGAGCCAGAGACTCCTGGAGAAAAAGTGGCTAAGCTGAGCTAGGCCTAAGGCCACTTTGTCTGCAGGTAGAACTTGGTTGTCCATGACCTCTGTCCAGAGAGCCTCTACCCTCTCTCTGAGTGCTAAGTTCAACAAGACCCGCTCTGGGATGCAAAGCATCGTGCTCCCACTCCTCTGCCTGTCTTCCACTGTGAGGATCACTGGCGCATGGTCCGAGAAGGATGTCCCTGCCAGGATGCCCACTGATCCCCCTAAGTCACTCAAGTGGTCACTAGTGTAGAAGCGATCTATCCGCGATAGATTCACTCCTCTCACTTTGCGGTCCGATCTAGAGAAGGCAAGACTGGCTGGAGGCCTCACAAAGCCAGAGTGCTGCCATGTATTCGAGACCCTCAAAGTCATACACAACCTCTCCCAAACTGCTAACTCGACTCCATGCACAATAGCATGGCTGCCTCCAATCCTGTCAGAAGGGTCCTCCAACATGTTGAAGTCCCCTCCTACACACCAATGGTTAGCCTGCGGGCAAAGACTCAACAATCTGTGACCAAAACTCTGCACGAGCACTTGCCACATTGGGCGCATAGATGTTCAGGAAGCCCACAAGGCCACCCTGAACCTGCATAGTAATCCATTGAGCCCTGCCTGGCACAATAATCCCTCTGCCCACAATGGCCTGCTACAATGAATCCGCAATAGTCATACATACCCCACCTTGGATGCCTCCAGGTCCAAAAGCAGCTGACCAAAAGGTATCATATCGTCCACGCAAAATCTGACCACATCCCCTAATGCGGCTCACACAGATGGTGCTCCTGAAGCATAAGGAGATCAATCTCTCCTCCCACAAGGCAACGCTGAAGCTCCTGACGCAATCGGCCCCGTTGTCGCTGAAACTGGGGCCCACCTAGTCCCTACACGTTCCACGAGACGATCCTCATGGGTAGCGAGAGAGAACAGATGCTTCCGCAGCAACAAGATGGGCTATCTTCGAGGCTGGCTTGGATGGGGAGTAATCCGCATCCGAGCGTCCTCTAGATAGGCGAGACTGCAGTGAGTGCCTAGCCCAAGCCCTAGCAAAGCGAGCCGTGCGTAAAGCAACCTCCTCTGTCTAGGAGGTATCAACAAAGAAGTACACCACAATGTGACTACATCCTGCTGAGTCTGGGGGTGTCACTGCAAACTTGGCCAATGGCCACAAATTCTGCAACAAATCTCTAACTCCAAGTTCTCCCATGTGATGAGAGAACTCGAGAACCTGTGTATGCAACCATTCCAACACTGAGTCGAGGGACCACTCTATCTCGGCCCTACCACAGAGAGGGAAGGAGAAACCAACTACCAAGTCCAAGGCCTCTGTCCCCCTAGCGGCGAGGAACAAAGCATGGACCCTGAAGCAGGCTGCCTCGTGGTAGGGCCAGCATCGCTGAGAAAGCGAGTGAACCCGTAGTCGAATAAGTCCCAGTGGCGTTGGAGGTCAATGCTCGTCAGACCACGAGGGATAGCTGCAAGGGAGGATGTCTGAATCTGCAGAGCGGGCCGCAAGAAGGGTTGACTCTCTCTCGCTAGGCGACTTGTGGCAAAGGTGCTGCCAAGAGATCTCCTAGCCGCCGGCGAGGGACCAGTCTCCTGAGTCGACTGTGGAACTGGAGCAGGAGGAGGGGCAGAAGGAGCTGGGGGGAGCGGGGTGGGGTGACAGAGGTAGAGAGGCGAGGTGGAGAGGCGACGGGAGCAGAGGGCGGGGAGGAGGATGAGGAGGACGAGGGGAACTAAGAAGGGGGAGCGGCTGTCGAGGGTGAAGCGGAGGTAGAGGCTGGCGTAGGGGACTCCTCCTACTCAAGAGGACCAAAGCGGTTCCCCGTGGGAGCCCACTACTGCTGAGTAGGCACCTCAAGGCCACTCTAAGTGCCAGGCTGTCGCTGTGGCCCCCGACGTCGACGGCCACGGGCCTGCTGTCACCCCTCCTCCGCTGGAGCCCTAGGCTCGGAGGGTGGCTTTGAATCTATGCGTTGTGCCAGTGACTGTGGCTGCAGCCCAGCCTTGGCAGGCTGGGGCTGAGGCTGAGGTGCATGTCGTGGCCTCCTCCATGGACAGGCCTTCGCTAGGTGGCCCATCTGTCTACAAATGAAGCACTGGTTCGGGAGGCCCGAGTACTCCACACTCTGTCTAAACCAACCCCCACTCACCCGAGGCAGAAGGATGACCTTCGGGAGCGTGTGGGTATCTCTGACCAAAACTCGAACTGAGGGGATGCCAGCCGCCTTGGCAGCTACTGATGCTGCCGTACGAGGTGTCTCTAGGACAGTCTCGATGGTGGAGCCAATCCTAGAAATAAGTGGTAGGTACTCCCTCCGTAAACCCGGAAAGCAGACTGAGATGGGGATGTCTGCCTCCTCTACTAGCACATCCGAAGTCATGTCAAAACCATGTCGCCACTGTCGAAAGTGGGCGCGTGATGCTCGGATGGCCAGTGGACTCATAGCTATGACCTTGAAGCCATCTCGGAGGTCTCGAACTCGATCTGATAGTACCCCCATTCGAGAATCTGGACATCCAAGATCTTGCCCACCTCTACGAGAAGGCGGGCCTGGAGAAGGTCTCGCAACTCGCCTCTACTAGGTCGGGTACTGAGAATTTTGCAGATGACCGAAGTCGCCTGCAATCGCTCTACCTCAACGGGTATGTTAAGTATGAAGCCTGATTTACCCTTGTAATTTTCTGTGGTAAAAGAGCACATTTGTAAGGCCCCCATTATGAGGAGAAGCCATGGTGCGTGAAGGAAAATCACTCATCGGAAACCAAAATTTTCACGGACAAGAATCAGGGGCAACTTTAGAGGCCTCGGGGATGGAGGTCCCCAAGACTTTTTTTGTCGGAATATTCCTTTTCGCCGGAATATTATGGCCGGACGGCGGCCGGAAAGTGGTCGGAAAACAACCGGTCAGTTGGCCGGTGGCCGGTAGTCAATGGCCGATGGCCGGTGGTCGGAAGTCAATGGACGGTGGCAGAACTCAAAAGCGGACTTGTCTTCTCAAGGGCGGCCACACATGGACAAATTGGAGGGTCCGATTTGGACTTATTCGCACAAGGGCGGCTACACATGGCTGTCTCTCATAAGAGAGGGCAGCCCTTTTGGCCTATAAAAGGAGGCCATTTCTACACACATTTCATTGTGTGAAGTTGATGCAACAAGATGAGTTTGAGGTGGTGAGAGTGAAGCAAGGCGGGAGCTCTATCAAGGGTTTAATCCCTTTGTAAACTACTTCTTCTTTTGAAGTGCTAAAGCCATTGAGTGGCTGCTTTCCCGTGGACGTAGCCCACATTGGGTGAACCACGTATATCGTGTGTACTCTCTCTCTCTCTCTCTCTCTCTCTCTACTCTAGTATAATCTCTTGTGTGTGAAATCTATCTCTCTCCATTAAGTAATCTACTCAAAAATCTAGCTAGCTACGTCTTATTTTCTAACAGGGTAGGCTCGCTTGCTCTGTCGGCGAGAGAGCAAGTCGAATGGTGGGCTTAGCGGGGTCGGGCGAGGGGGCTTCATTGGAGTCCCTCTGCGGTGGAGCATGAGCCTCCATTTGTGTCTGCAACTGGTAAAGAAAAGGCGGAGGTTCGTCGACAAAAAAGGGGGGGAAGACCTGCTGGACCGAGCACGTCAATGGTGTTGGCGACGCCCATCAAGCAAGAATGGAGAGGGAGAAGGCTAACGTCAAAAAGCAGGTGAGGCAGGCGGACAGTGGGAGGGGGCGGGCTGGCGTGGTTCACTGTGGGAACGGCTTCGGGCTGGCTGGGCAACGGGCAACAACGGGGGGCAGCGCGGGGGGGGGGGGGGAGCGGCAAGGGGGGCTGGCTGAGCTGCGGGCAGGGGGAGCTATGGGCTGCGAGGGCAGTGGGCAGTAGCAGGGGTAGCGCGAGGGGCAGGGGGGAGCGCGAGGTGGACAAGCGGGAGAGCAGCGCGAGGGTGTGAGGGAGGGCGATGGCGCAGGGGGGGAGAGGGGGCGGGTGCGAGCAGCAGCGAACCAGTCATTTCTTGTCCTTACATATGCATATGTAACATATGCATGTTACAAGACATAGAAATATAAAGCCGCTGATGAACACTCCTCCGGCATAACCTAACAAGGTCCGGGCCGGGAGATATTGAACAACTCCCTCATCACTTCTCCCGCATAACCTAAAAAGGTCCGGGCCGGGAGATATAGAGGCCTTTTACAACCAAATGCCCCCCAGACCGTAGTCTGCATCATTTGGAGGTGCTGAGAGTATAACTATCCAGGTCCACTCCGGGAGTCACAACAACAATACTTGTCACCAGGAGGTGTATTTTGCCTTCCATAAATATGTACTAGATATTTTTATTAATTTTTATTTTTACTTGTTTCCCCGGGACCCTTGAAAAGGTGCAAGTGGACATTGCATGGCCAGTGTGAAACGGCTGTGGCCAAATAGGTTTCTCACATCCAAAGTCTAGGTCGGTCAGTATGGGACTAATCAGTGGGAACTAGAGAATTAACTCAAAAGGGACAAACTAGACACATGGCGGCTCCTGGTAGATTTTCCAGATCCAGCATGCAGAGGGGGCGCCCAATTTGAGAGAGGAGGCTGATTTTTGACTTTAAGTAACCTACAGTGTATGTGTGAGTAGTGGGTGCAGCTCTACAGCTTTAATGGAAAGCTTGCCTTCTCCTCTGTCTCATGTAGCACGATGACTTGCTCTCGTGCATCTCTCTCTTCCCTTTGGCACATATGGTAATGCCCCACTAGTTGGGCTACTCAGATGAATATGTATAGCTCTGGGGGTTTATGCACGTTTGCCAAGGCTAGAGCCTTTTGAACAAGAACCGGATTAGCTAATTACTAATCCTCAATAGGTACGCACAGTTCCATCGCGAAAGATTGCAAGTTCCGAGAGTTTTCTCGCGTGAAAACTCGCCCAATTCACAGGGGAACTGTCCCATTGCGTGCGGGAGCCCTTGGGACACGCGTAGGCGTGTTCGCTCCGCTAGAAACAATCTGAAACAGGGAATTACAGCCTGCTGTGTTTTTTCTGCAGGTTTAGGGTTTTGCACCTAAACTACAAGGGAACACCATGGGAGCCTCGTGAGAGCCTTGGGATGCGTGTACAGGCTTTTGGGCACCCGGCAGTGAAAAACACAGAATTACAACCCGCTGAATTTCTGTGACAGCTCACCAGAAAGCTTCAAGATAGCGAGGGAATCCGCCCTAGATAGGTACTTTTGACCTACAGGGGTTTTTGCGCCGTTATGCTGCCGAAATTAGATTGGAAACCTGCATTTTCAGACCTGGCCAGGTTTGGACAGCTTTGTGAAAGCGTGTACTAAGTGGTCGGATCGTCTACCTTAAATTGAATAAAGAAATACCGAAAGGGGCGCCAGCCTTTGGGGCCTACAGGGTGTCGGTCTAGTGTGCGCAGTGACATTCTAGTTGTTGGACATAACTGTGTTCTCTTTCCTTCTCAGTGCTCTGTGTAAAGTTAACAGGTAATTGAAATAGTAGCTCCCTCTACGTTGTACAGGCCGGTTACATGGTTCCATTGATGGGATAGTCACTTTTTCTTCACAAAGTGCAGCATGGATTGTTGTGGGTGAAAGCAAAACACAGAACTTGTCGTCATGGCAGAGAAGAGAGACCAAGTACCTGAAGAGGGATCTTCCTCACATGGCACATAGAAATTTCCTTCAACTCTTCAAGAAGAGGACAGGTTGTTTAGAGCTCAACTGCGTTGCTACATGGACATGTCTCAGTAGTTGCTAGCAACCCAAGGATGCAGGAGTTCTTACACGCTCCGACACAGGTTTTCAACCTCCCACATAGGGCATACCTGAGCCGTTGCAGGAAAAGGAGATTTCCAATGCGCAGAGGACTCATGATTGTCACCAGCGTGTGACTACTATCTATCCTTTTTCTTTCTTATTATTTATTTACTTTCACTTTTTGGAAACACCCCTCGGGAAATCTAACTGCCCTGCATTGCATAGCTAGTGTGGAACTGTCCAGAGGGAGTCCAGGCCTGAGGGCAAGAGAGCACTAAGGTTAGACAAAGACTATGGTTAGCCAAAGTGGGGTCATTGACTAGCCAAAGTGGAATCCTTTGCTACAGAGGCTACATTTCAGTTTTGGGTGTGGCTGCAGTGTACAAAGGGGGTGGGATGACCTAGAAAGATACAATGGCAGCATCTCCTAAAATTTAGGGAACTGCTATTTTGGGACTTAAAAATTTCTTCGCGTCATTACGTGCAGTTTGACATGGGGATCATTTTATTACTCTGCCGTGAAGTCAATCGGGCAACCGGTCGGGAGATTTTTAGGCCGCAACCCTGAAACGGGAAATAGCTTGTAATGTGCCAAGTGGCACATTTCTGTGCACTTTCCTCATGCAACAAGAAGTGGCGCTGAATTTATAGCTGGGAGGCTCATTTTGCAAGTTCCTGTCTCACAGGTTAAGAGCTATGGAGTGCTTCCTTTCCCTCCTATGTATAGTGCGGTGCCAGGAGTGATGCCCTGCACGCTACGCACTACCCTCTCTCTCCCCTATGGCAGTATGTTATGCCCCTCTAGTGGGCTTTTCAATTGACCAATGTACAGTTGTGTGGGTTCCTGTCTCACAGGTTAAGAGCTATGGAGTGCTTCCTTTCCCTCCTATGTATAGTGCTTCCTTTCCCTCCTATGTATAGTGCGGTGCCAGGAGTGATGCCCTGCACGCTACGCACTGCCCTCTCTCTCCCCTATGGCAGTATGTTATGCCCCTCTAGTGGGCTTTTCAATTGACCAATGTACAGTTGTGTGGGTTCATGCGCGATTGCCGAGGCAAGAGCCTCTTGCACAGGTACTGGATTAGCTAGCAGCTAATCCCTCGTAGGTACAGGTGAATTCGGAGAGGTTTCATGCTAGAAATCTCGTCCGATTCAAAGGGCAAGTAGTGCTACAGGTGCGGGAGCTCGAGGACTTGCTACGGATGCGACCGGCACGCAAAACGGAGCCTGAAACAGTAAATTACAGCTTGCTGTGTATTTTTGCAGGTTTAGGGTTTTGGCTCTAAACGATCCCTAATACCCCTAGGAGGTTCGGGGACGCGAGGGGACCGATGTACAGGTGATCTGGCGCATTTTTGGGGCTAAAAACAGAGAATTCAGCGTGCTGCAGATTCTCGCTAGGTTTTGCAAAGTGCCCGTATGCGTCGGGAAAGTCATTCAATGCGTGGGAATAGTGACTGTGAAGGATCCTAGTACAGTTATGCTGCCGAAATCCAGCTGGAACAGTTGAAATTCAGCGGAGCTTGTGTGGAGCAGCTTGTAGGGAACCACAATGTTTATTCCCTCTTTTTAACAATAAAGAAATACCGAAAGGGGCGCCTAAGTTAGGGGCCAATCTGTTGTCGGTCTACTCATACAGGTGCAATCTAGCAGTCTATATCCCTTTCCCCCGTGTTGTGTCTTGAAAGTACAGGTAGAATAGACGACTAATAATGGGTGAAAGCTAAATCAAGGTTTGAAGTAAATTCTACCACCCTTTTTGAAAGTACAGGCCGGTTTCATGGTTCCATCGACGGGATTAAATCACTTTTTCCCATAGAAGTGAGCCTTGGTCAGTTTGGGTTTGAAGACACAGGGGATCATAGACCAGACACAGGGAATTGCAATTATGGCTGATAGACCAGATGATGTGACTGAAGAGGTTTCCTCTTCACAGGGTCAACAGACACATGAAGTGGGTGAGTCTTCAAGACCACCACAGACGGATGATGATATATTCAGGACCCAGTTGGCTACTGTTGTGGCTATGTGCACACAAGTAATGCAGAACCCGAGGTTTTTAGCCTTTTTGCAACCTCCTCTTCCGTCTCAGCAAGTTGGGTCACTGGATCATATTCAAAAGCCTGTTAAGGCTCTAGCACAGGTGATTCATACTGCACAGTCAATGGAAACACATGTACACTTGACGGAGAACATGCAGTCTCCACAACCTGTGCCTAAGGTGCAAGAACAGGTGGCTCAGATGCCAATCTTTCAATCTGTACCAGTTCAGCCAGCCACTTTTCAACAGCCTATAGCTGGTTCTAATGGGCAGGGAAGCAACCTACAGGCTATGCAACAAGTCTTCCCACCACCTTCAGTACACCCTGGCTATTTTGGAGGTGGATCGGTATTCCAGAGCATGGCTGGTCATGCACTTGGAAATCAGTTTTACACGCCAGGAAAAGTATTTGGGGGTGCTCAAACGATGATGCCTAACCCCATGTATTGTGTCATGCTACCAGGGTTTCAAAGCACTCAGGGCCAATTTGGGATGCCACATGCAAATTTTGGTATGGCTGGAATTACAAATCAACAGCCAAATATGGAATTTCCATGTCAACTTAATAGCGGCCAAGGAACACAGATGAACCCTAACAGTGTTCCCATGTTTCAATCACTTCCATATGACAATTTAATGCCGTTGGAGAGGCCAACTCCGTACAAAAAAGGTGGCAAAGGTGTGACATTCACGACCTTTACAGGATTTGATGACAGAAAGAAGCCCATGGCTGGTCTAGTGCCAGATATGGTGGGCGACAAGCCAAATTCAGATGAAAGTGAGCTTTGCAGAGCATGGGGAAAGGTCAAGGATCAAATAGTTCTTATCTTCTTTCATCCAGGTGCCAAAGCCAACTTCATTTCCCAAGAATTGGCTTCAAAGTTGGGAATCAGACGTGAAGAGATGGGGTATACAGCAGATGAGGTTTGGTGCATCAAAGGCGTGATTCGACGTTCAAATCTTCGTCCTTCCATTTGTGCAATACGGTTTGGTGAATTGAAGGTGACTTGTGTAT
Organism: Adiantum capillus-veneris; assembly: GCF_014529385.1. Lineage (NCBI taxonomy): Eukaryota > Viridiplantae > Streptophyta > Polypodiopsida > Polypodiales > Pteridaceae > Adiantum > Adiantum capillus-veneris. Next base: position 38,498,514 of record NC_140933.1, on the reverse strand, counting down.
TTGAGTTTTTATCTGTTGATCTTGATTTTAGAAAGTGTTTTAGTGTGTTTTTTCATTGCCAGTTTTGTGTCCATTGTAAGAGGGTATTGTGGTGAGAGGTCTTCCACACCCTAAGACAGTGTGTGTGTGTGTGTGTGTGTGTGTGTGTGTGTGTGTGTGTGTGTGTGTGTGTGTTTTGGCAATGTTTAGCAATCACTAAGCATTGAGTGAGTTTTGTACAAGTTCTACGATAGCATCATAACGAACCATCTCCATTTTCAAGTCACAAATAAGGTATTACGCAAGATCCATTCCTGTCTCTCTTCCCTTTGCTATAGCTCTCTCTGGTCCATTTTGTGCGTGTCTTGGTGTGAGGTTGCTTGTGTGTGTTGTGTGGTGCATCTTCTTGGTTGTGCCAAAATCTCTCTTGCGTCCTAGTTCGCATACCATAACTAGGTGGTGCCCCTATCTTGTTTGGGTTTGGATGTGTGTTTGTTGTTTTGTTGTGCTTGTGGTTGCCCCAGCCCCAATTGAGCAGCACGGGAGCCTTGAGGGGTGTTTAGAGGTCGCCTCTCTTGTTGCCCGCCCCAGACCGCCTCAATTTTGGTGCCCCCACTGAGGACTGACTTTGTGCTTATTGTTGTTGTATTGCATGAATGCTTGAATTTTAGCATAATCAAGTAGATTATATGAATCATGAAAACTTGTATGACCGAGTTTAATTTCAAGGCAACAAAAATTGATCTAGAATATGGTTTGGATTAGCATAACATAAGAAAGGAAAAAAACATTTTCACATAAGAATCTAAAATTCATGTTGAAAGACCTTTCAAAACTTTGTGTAGTTAGTTGATGTCATGAGAGAAAATGATTATTTGGAACTAATCTTTGTGTGGTTCTAGCATTGAGAGACTATGACACGCTATACCTTTGAGGATATCCCAATCTTCTTCGGGAATCTAGAAGAAGATGTTGATGATTTTCTTGTTGATTTTAGAATGGTTTGTCGTATCCTTGGTAAAAGGGATGACATTGAAAAAGGGGATTTTCTATTCCTATGCCTTAGAGGCAACGCTGAGCAATGATTTTGGAGTATGTCTTCTCAGATTGAAGATGGGTATACCCAAATTTCCAAAGCTTTGAAGGCCAGATTCTCTAAAGTTCCAACAACGGAGAAAGCATGGGCTTCACTACGGAGACTTCAACAACATGGTGAAGACTACTATGCTTATGAGGATATTTTTTCTTGTCAATGGGAAGGATGTGGATTTAGTTCTACATTTCCAGATTATGTAAAAATGGATCAATTTATTTCGGGTTTGTCTCCTTTCCTAAAGACTAAGGTTACTTGTAGTGGACCCTCTACCTTTGAAGAAGCGGTCACTATTGCCCGAAGGAAGTTTCACAAGTACTTCTACATCAAAAATGGTTTCCATCATGCTGAAAGAACCAACCATCATGAAAGTGTTTCTATCAAGGAGTCATCTCCTTTGCCATACTTGTCTCCTTCTACTCCGACAAATGTTGAAGAAGTTACTTACATGCCAACTGATTATTCAAGTGCTAAAGTGTGTGGCCAAGATTCAAATGTGGAATCTCTTTCTTCTACCTTTATCACAAGCATGCAAAAATCGACACAAGATATCTCAAATGGCATTGATGATTCAATAGTGGATACATCCAACCTTTTGGCGGAGGATCAATTTCTAGTCGGAGCAGACGAAGCTTTTGTGCAACATGACTCTATGGAGAATGAATAACTTGAAGGTAACCTTGATCTTATGGAATGTTCTGAGAGTGTATCTTGTCTAAAAGAAGAGAGTGAAGAAGAAGATGAAATCATAGGTGGAGAGATCATAGACCACATTGATCATAAAGAGATGATTGTGTACATGGAATGCCAACTCCAAAACAGAGTAGAAGAGTGTGAGTTGAATCCAGGTGAGGATAATCTTGAAGAAGTGTTTGAGGATGTTGAAAAGCATTGGTATGACCCATGTATGTTAATCATAGAGGAACCTATCGTGCAAGAAGCCAAATGTTTCACAAAATCAAACAGTATTCCATCAACCTTTGAGGTGGTACAATGTGAGGAGTTACAACCTTGCCAAAGGGGGGGCTTAGAAGGGGATGAAGAACATGGGAGAGTAGTAAAAAATAAAATCATTAAAGGAAACTATCAGAAGGGTATCATTCTCTCCAATGGTGTTTTAGTGGGTGGCTCTTCATTCATGGGACAATCTCTTAGCAAGAAAATCCAAGCTTTTGAAGCCCCAATCATCTTCACATTGGGTTTCACCTCTTCAAGGTCAACTTCTCCTCTCTTCACATATACCTTTCATCGGGGACACCATACCTTCTTAAGTGGAAGAGGACATGAATACTTGGTGATAAACGGATGTTTCCAAATCTTCTTCACTTGGTTCTTTGTTGTATGGAGGTCGCACATTGTGATGCTTCTGGTATTCATCATAGATGAAAAACTTGTTGATTGCTACATGTGGATATTTCATCAATCAATACCAAAATCTATTCTCTTCCAATGTGTTGGAAGCAATAGAAACCTTCATCTATTATCTACTTATGTGGTAAACTATCTGCAATATCTTCCAATAGCAGCTAGAAGCATGGATCAAGCTTTCCTAAATCATAAAGGTCATAGAAATTTTTACTTGATAAGCCTACCCAGGTTGAATGAAATTTTTGAGCTACAATTCAGGAATTTGCTCATACAAGATCTTGAAGATCGTAGAAAATACATCAACTTTACACAAGAGGAAGAGCAACCAATCTTTTATACCACATTCATAGTGATAGATGCAATGATGGACAACAGTAAAATCTACAAGTTTCTTCAATCAAAATCAATAAGTGATTCCATACCATACATCTCGCTTTGGGAAAGATATTTCAAGATCTTTGATCCTGGGGGGTGCTTATGGAAACTTTCTCGATGGAGGAGGTTTACTCCGTCACTTCATTTCATCATGCTATTGGCTCGAGAACCTTTCATATCACACAAGGTTTTTTAATCATACAACAAAGGTTCTTCAAAGATGAGAGCAGACAAAGACAGACGTTACACAATCTACATGTTGTATGATCGGATAAATGATACATGAATGTACCATTATCTAAGGGGGGGGCTAATGATAGCCGTTTTTTGGCTTTCCATAATTGCCATACTAAGCTACCTCACCCTATCAAATTCACCCAAACACTATGGCTATCCCTACCATTTCACTGTAAATAGGCGTGTGTGAGTTAGGGGGCTTTTCCCATATCTTCTTAAAATCCTCAGCTAGCTAGTCACTGGGCTAGTTGAGTCAAAAAAATAAATAAAATCAAAAAAATAAAATATATTATGGCCCATTTGTGTGTAAATATTGCATTATGGCCTAAATAAAGAGATTTTTATAATTATTCTGGTATTTTATTTAAATATTCATACTTAGGTGTGTGTTTTATTAAACCTGTGTATGCCTTCTTTCATCCTCTTACACCATAAGTATATTTTTTGCCAATATGTACATACTCTAACCTTATATTTTTCCTTTATACAAATCACTCCCACATTTTCACCTTCACCCTCGTGAAAACAAAAAATTGATTTCTACTCATTGGTCATGTTTATTATATTATTTACTTGCATACCTTTTCCTCTTTCACCCAAAATAATTCAAAGAGGGACCATATCATATGATTCCAATATCTTTCCATATCCATAACTCCTCCATATTTTTATTATTATTTTTACTCATTATTCTAACACCATGTGCTCATTGAGCTAAAGTTTGAGCTAAAGTCCATGAATAGTCCATACACTAGTCGCACCATGTATATATTTCTTTATTCACCAATAATCCTCCTCCATGCATGGGTCAAGGGAAACTTGGATGCTTTGTATTATAATATGACAAAGGAGGGGCTCACTCTTGGATACATTGTACAAATTCAACAAAGCAGGGGGCCACTAAAAGACTTTTGCAGGCATAAAAAACAGGCTTTTTGGTGAGAATTTTGGCACCTATCTCCACTCCGAATTTGGAGTGGTGGTCAAAAGAGAAAATGTAGCCCACGCTCTGAATAATGACCTCAAATTTTTTCATGATTTTTGGAGCTACCAGCAGTGAGCTATGATTTTTTGAGTGGACCCCAGTCTGCCCACTTTTCTCACAAGTAGCCCATAGTCTTCTCTCACCTCTTTCCACACTTCTACACACACACACACACACATTCCTCTCAATCCCTCACTCAAACCTGCACCTTCAATGATTTCTCTCACCTTCTTCAGCATTAACCTCCCCACTTACTCCCATGGCTCTCATATGAGCTCTCCATGTACATACACCATCTCTATGCCTCTCTCTATTATCTCCAAAGTACAATTCCATCTTACTCCTTATATATATACATAGATTCAGCATGTGTACCATGCTTAACCTCTGCAAATCAAAAGATCTCATCAACGGAATTACCATTTTCATCACAATGATCAACCTTGGCGGCGGTGGCGTAAAGAAGAGAAGACGAAGAAGAAGATCGATAGTCATTTTGAGAACCTACACAAGTAAGTCCAAAACTTCTTCAAGCTTCACCATCACAAGGGTTTTCTCACTTCATTCAACCATCTTACTCCAACCATCCACCCCATTCTACCCATTGTAAATATATCATTAACTTTCTAGTGATTACTAACACTAACCACTAACATACTAACACAAAATAGCATTGACCTAACCATAAAAGACACCTCACCTCAAGACATGTACAAAGTAACTCTCTCTCTCTCTCTCTCTCTCTCTCTCTCTCTCTCTCTCTCTCTCTCTCTCCTTACTTACTTTCACCTTATCTACCATGAATAATGCTCTCTTTCTAGCCCACACCCATGACTCAAGCAGACAAAGAAGGCCCACAATGTTCTAGCTCTCTTCCCTTTGCTCTAGCTCTTTCTGGTCCATTTTGTGCGTGTCTTGGTGTGAGGTTGCTTGTGTGTGTTGTGTGGTGCATCTTCTTGGTTGTGCCAAAATCTCTCTTGCGTCCTAGTTCGCATACCATAACTAGGTGGTGCCCCTATCTTGTTTGGGTTTGGCTGTGGGTTTGTTGTTTTGTTGTGCTTGTGGTTTCCCCAGCCCCAATTGAGCAGCACGGGGCCTTGAGGGGTGGTTAGAAGTCGCCTATCTTGTTGCCCGCCCCGGACCGCCTCACCGGCTGGGCTAAAAAAATAACAGAGAGCGCCCAGAAACTCAGATCTCAGATCTGAGTTTTTCGGCGCCCTCAAGCAAGGAGCAGGTAACGCTCTCCCTCTCTATCTCTCGCTCTCTTTCTTCTCCACACACACACACACACACACACACACACACACACGAGGAGAGGAAGGAGAGCCAAGTATGCTCCTTCCCTCTCCTCACTCTCATGTTCCCTTCCCCTCTTTCTCTCTCCCTCTCTCTCTCTCACACACACACACACACACACATAGTGTTTTTGAGAGAGAGAGAGAGAGAAAGAGTACAAACATAAACAAAAACGCACACACACATACATAAATAAAGAATGCACACACACATTGAGAGAGGAAAAGAGAGAGAGAGCATGCATAAACAAAAAACGCACACATTGAGAGAGGAAAAGAGAGAGAGAACATGCATAAACAAAAAACGCACACATTGAGAGAGGAAAAGAGAGAGAAAACATGCATAAACAAAAAAATGCACACACATTGAGAGAGAAAGAGAGAGAAACTAATTTAACGTCGTAGGAAACTAATTAAAATTAAAAGACCTAAAGATCTAGCCGACGAGAAGTTGAAATCAAGACCTATTATTCAAGAGGGAAATGGCATAACCAATCTATCATACTTGGCATGGATGATAGAAAGGTTATTCCATTTATCTCTTTTTATTGGCACACACGCGCACACACACAAGAAGAAGAGAGTTATAACGTCGTAGGAAACTATCCTAAAAGACGTTAAAGATTAGGTTAGATGTAGACTTACGTTAAATTAGATTTAGGTTTATTTAAGTTAAATTAGATTAGATTTAGGTTTATTTTTAGTTAGATTTACGTTTATTTACGCTAGATTTAGATTTACGTTATATTAGATTAGATTTAGGTCTCCATAGACTGCGATGCCTGCATGAAGCGGGTGAAGAAAGCCCTCAATGGAATATAGCGTATTGCTGCCTTCACTCATGGTGGGCTCCGTCGATCCAAAAGTACTGGTGAAATGTCTTCAGAAGATAGGGAAGAAGGTGGATCTTCAGGGCGGCAAGAGTCACTACATCCCCGACACAATGACCATCTAGACAACCTCTAGTCATTCAACAGCAACTTCAAAGTTAGTAACAAGAGCAAGAACGGTCCAAAGGGCCAATTTCTCTCGTCAGATGTGGATGGAGATGAGGCAGCGTCACCGCCGGAAGTTAACTCTCACATCTTTAGTGATGAGAATGCCAACTCTTGCCGAGTTTAGGGAAAAATTATGTGTTAAATCAGTTTTAAGGTTCTTATAATCCCTGTTAGTTTAGTTCTTTGTTTTTAATATAACATAATTTACGTTAGATTTAGATTTATGTTACATTAGATTAGACTTAGGTTTATTTAGGTTTACCCACACACACACACACAAGAAGAAGAGAGTTTTAACGTCGTAGGAAACTATCCCAAAAGACGTTAAAGATTAGGTTAGATGTAGACTTACGTTAAATTAGATTTAGGTTTATTTTTAGTTAGATTTACGTTTATTTAGATTTACGCTTATTTACGTTAGATTGAGTCCACGCAAGAATTACTTACGGTTTAGGGTTTAGAGTTAGACGAACAGTGAAAAGATCTACTGTGAAAAGATGTTAAGATGCTGTGAAGTGCTACAGCTAGAGAAGAGGCAAAGGGGTTTTGTCCACTACATGTAGTATCATGAAGACGTGGGTCTGTAGATTTCTTGTACCCACAAATATAGGTATTGACCAATAAAGACGAGATTATAACCCGGTGGTTCTGATCTCCGTGCACCTCTAGACCGAGGTGTGCGGGGATTGGACATGACTAGAGAATGTGAGGTAGAGAGAGAGAGAGAGAGAGAGAGAGAGAGAGAGAGAGAGAGAGAGAGATAAGACGAAGAATGCCAATAGAATATTAAATTTTTTGTCCAGGTTATAAGATTTTTATCCTCATTATGAGTAGTGACGAGGATGTGGGACCGTCCAACCGAAACACCTATCTCTCAACGAGGGTCTTATGTCCTTGTAATCAATGCAAGCATGCTGTGCGACGGACAAGACGTGTTTCTTTGCAGCACGTTCGCGAATTTGGCGAGTTCGATCCATCTATTATAGATCGAGTTGTTGCCAATTATAACTCGTCGGACTCTGACGCTGGCCAACAAGCAGCAATCTTGCAACCTAATAGACGTGTTCGCAGGCGCTTTGGTCAAGCAGCATATGTGAGGTCATAGAGGTAGCCCCTCGTAATGCAAGGACGTATGAAGGATACCATGTGCCAATCACAACGGCATCAATGGAGGAGATCAGAGAAGATGCTCAATCAGAAGCCGCTGCGGTGGTGCCAGACGAGCATCAAGATGCTACTACTCTATATGGGGTGCATGCAGAGGAGCTACAAAATGAAACAGAGGATATGTGTTTAAACGGAGAGCTCTATATAGATATAGGAAGTTATGCTGAGTTATGCGAGGATGAGAGAGAGATCTCTTAAAGCCACAAATATTGTATTTGAACAATTTTGCTCCGTGTTGTAAAAGCTCTGGCTCTCTAAGTACCTTCCATGGTGTATAACGCTCTTTTCTACTCGCGCTCACATCTTTTGATTGAAAATTCTGAGTTTTCGACTTGCCTCTTCTATCACTCAATTCATTGTGTCATTATGTCATTGTATTTAATGGTCTTTGCGTCATTGTCTACTCTATTCATTCAATATTAGGTTTAAATATTCGTGTGTTTAATGTAGGTATGGATGATGAGGAGTTTCTTTCTTCTTTGTCACCGCAGCAGAGACAGTGGTACGTGGAGCGTCATCGATCTGGCGCATCATTGCGCGTTCCTACTCCATCCGCATCTCCCTCTCTTTCGGAGCATTTGGCGCGCTCCGAAGCTTCGGCGTCGACGAGACGATCTTCACACTCGTCTAGACACCGGCGCTCTAGTGGTGGTGGTGGCGGTTGTTGTGCGGATTCCGCCGCCAATGCCTCCACACCGCCTCGTGTTCGACGAGGCTCTTTACCCTCCCCTTCTTTGCCCGCCCCCACACCAGCCACAACATCGCCATCTATGCCAGGTTTTGCGTGGCTGACTGTTCCTTGCAGCTACACACCTCTACCTGCTCCGCCAGGAGCCACCCCACTCGACACTCCTCGCTTCGGGGCCTAGACGCCGGTGGAGACACTTGACGTCCGTACCCCCATCGACACGCCGCTAGAGACCCCTGTCGGGACACCCAGGTTCACGCGTCACCGGCCAGAGGACTTGCCTTACTCCGTCGACTTCAACGTCGGCATCATCATGGATGATGACGGCAAGAAGGTGATCTCGCGCATGCGTGGTCTTTGCTCTCAGCTGTTTAGACACTACATACTAAAAAAATGGAGTGAAGTACCAAGTGATTTAAAAAACAGAGTCATCAACATACTTCATGATGAGTTTCCCGTTCCAACACGGGATCAGCGCTTCAATGAAGACCTGATGAAGATTCGAATGCGCGAATACTGCAAACACAAGCGTTCCGAAGTGCAAAAAGCAATCAAGCATGGGTGGAACAGGCTAGATTGGCTGGCCAAAGAAGATTGGAAGAATGCGAAGAAAGCAGCACGCGAGAATCCCGACAAGTGGAAGCAACAAAAGGATGCAGCCAGAGCGCGAGTAGAGGCAGGGAGCTCGCACCACTTGGGGAGCGGTGGATGGGCATCATTTGAGGCCGATTTTGTAAGTGTTTTCGCATTGCTCTTTATGTTCGATAGTTTAGGGTTTATGAGTTTTTTAATTCTAACATAATGAAATCTTTGTATGTTTTGACAGTGGTCGATGACAGGATGTGATCCCACACCGTACGAACGCGAGTACGCAGGCAGGAAGGGCTTAAACGCCCTGATGGACATTCTTAGTTCTCACGGCGGTATGGTTAGTATTAGGGTTTACTCTTTTCTATTTTTTGTATTGTTTTATAAATGTAGTTATATGTTTATACTTACTGAAAGCTGTCTTATTGTCTTTTTTTGCAGAATCCGACAGATACGCCGCTTGGACGCGATGAGATGTCTGACTAGACGACGTCAGTTTAGCCGTAGCTAGATAGCATTAGTTTAGGGTTTCTCATAGCTTATGTATCATGAGACGGATTTTATACGTCTTTTTGAACCATGTATATTATTACATTTGTCACCGCAGTTCATTTTGCCAATCAATTCTTTATGCCTATGATGTTGTACAATTGTCATTATTACATTTGCCAATCAATTCATTTTGCCTATGATGTGTACAATTGTCAATTTTACGCTTGTCAATTTTGCAAACAATGCGTCTTGTGGGTGACTATTTTAGGTCTATTATCTACCCTTGCACTTTTTTAAAAAAGTGAATCAAGTACAATATGCTTGATGGGTGGCAGGGCATTCAATGCCCTGTCACCAAAAAAAAAATCTCTCGGGCGTCGCTATAACCGTCGCTATTTATGGCTCTATAGCATCGCTATAGACTTCTGTGTAAACGTCGCTATAACCGTCGCTATGACCGTCGCCTATAGCGTCGCATATAACGACGCTCTCGTAGCGACGCTATTAGCGACGGTTTTAGCGACGCCGGGGGTTATAAAAACCCAGTGTATTTCCGTCGCTAACAGCGTCACAAGAGCACACAACCTCTTGTAGTGTTACTTGGTGAAGTTCAGAAACTATCCACCAATGGATGCTAAGTGGATGGAAGAAGGTGAACTTATAGAGTCACCAACTGTGTTATCACTTTACCTTGAAGCCTTCGATTTGCAACCTACCTTGACCCCATGACTTTCAAAGCTACATGGATTGTCGGTGTGACAATGGCTTCTGAAAGAAATGATGTACATGGTATTTAAAGTGAGCTCAAATGAAATACCTGTTACATGAATGATAGAGCGCGCTGTACAGATTGTCAGTTTGGCAATTGCTCTTATGGAATGTCCAAAAGTGTGCTTAGTGCTATAGAAGTGAGTATTTCTTGTGAGTTTGTCAAGAATACAGTAATTCATTCTATTAAAGAGTACATGTGTAACTGCATTCTTAAACTATCGGTTTGGGTATGCTCGAAAGTGTTACGGGATCCAACGTGTACTAAAAGACAGTGGCAAAATGTGTGGCTACCATTTTGTCATTGGAAAGCTAGTGACTCAAAGAAATGGCAGAGTGCGAAGCTACCACTATGTCATGGGGACAGGGTTCACACGCAGGCAATACATGTGTCGACGAGGTGTTGAATTCACCAGGGTTGACAATGAGCATGTATGCATCGTACATGTGTCGACAGGTGTTGAATACATCAGTGTTGACTGTGAGCATGTACGACATAGATGCAAACGAGGACGTTTGAGATTTCAATAGGGGGGTATGTCACCAACGTGTGACTACTATCTATCCTTTTTGTTGATTTCTTTCTTATTATTTATTTACTTTCACTTTCTGGAAACACCCCTCGGGAAATCTAACTGCCCTGCATTGCATAGCTAGTGTGGAAGAAGTTGCGCTTTCCTCATGCAACAAGAAGTGGCGCTGAATTTATAGCTAGGAGGCTCATTTTGCAAGTTCTAGTCACAGGTTAAGAGCTACGGAGTGCTTCCTTTCCCTCCTATGTACAGTGCGGTGCCAGAAGTGATGCCTTGCACGCTACGCACTGCCCTCTCTCTCCCCTATGGCAGTAGGGGAGAGAGAGGACAGTGGGCTTTTCAGTTGACCAATGTACAGTTGTGTGGGTTCATGCGCGATTGCCGAGGCAAGAGCCTCTTGCGCAGGTACTGGATTAGCTAGCGGCTAATCCCCCGCAGGTACAGGTGAATTCGAAGAGGTTTCACGCCAAAAATCTCGTCCGATTCAAAGGGCAAGTAGCCCTATAGGTGCGGGAGCTCGAGGACTTGCTATAGATGCAACCGGCACGCGAAACAGAGCCCGAAACAGTAAATTACAGCATGCTGTGTATTTTTGTAGGTTTAGGGTTTTGGCCCTAAACGGTCCCTAATACCCCCAGGAGGTTCGGGGACGTGAGGGGACCGATGTACGGGTGATCTGGCGCATTTTCGGGGTTGAAAACAGAGAATTCAGCATGCTGCAGATTCTCCCCAGGTTTTGCAAAGTGCTCGTATGCGTCGGGAAAGTCATTCAATGCGTGGGAATACTGACTGTGAAGGATCCTAGTACAGTTATGCTGCCGAAATCCGGCTGGAACAGTTGAAATTCAGCCAAGCTTGTGTGGAGCAGCTTGTAGGGATCCACAACGTTTATTCCCTCTTTTTAACAATAAAGAAATACCGAAAGGGGCGCCTAAGTTAGAGGCCAATCTGTTGTTGGCCTACTCATACAGGTGCAATCTAGCAGCCTGTATCCCTTTCCCCCGTGTTGTGTCTTGAAAGTACTGGTAGAATAGACGATTAATAATGGGTGAAAGCTAAATCAAGGTTTGAAGTAAAGTCTACCGCCCTTTTTGAAAGTATAGGCCAGTTTCAATGATCCTCGAGGAAAATCCCATGTGGTTGAGCAATTAGCGGTGTCCAATGATCCAAAGCAACTTGCTTTAGCTGGATAGGAACCGTTTGTGAATGGTCAAGGGAGTAATGAACAGGCTATGCGTCAGACCCTTCCATTACCTAATACTTATCCTGGATATTTTGGAGGTGGTTCAGTGTTTCAAGCTATGGCTGGACCTTCCACAGGTTATATGCCAAGGAATGTGTTCGGAATAATGCAAACAGGCATGGGTGACCCTATGTACGTGAACATGGGTGTCCAACCAGGTTTTCAGGGTGCCTATGACCAGTTTCGAGTGCTTGGAACACAATTTGGTATGGCTGGTTTTTCGCAGCCATACGTACAAAATGCAGATACGACAAGTAAAACAGTTGATGCGAGTGCTGAAATGAACAATCATGGAGCACCACTGTTACAGGCACCTGTTTATAACAACGTGGCTCCTTTGAGTCAGCCTAAGGATTACAAGGAAGGTGGGCAGGGAGTGAGGTTTGAAACTTTCAGAGGAACTGAGGATCAATTGAAGGCTTTGACCTTCATACAGCGTTTCGATGCAGCGTATGCTGGAGGAAACTTCACGGAATCTTCAAAGATACACAAGGCTACCACTTTCTTGAAAGGGAATGCGCTTCAATGGTGGACCGCATTGTTGAACCAGGGTCAATTTGAACCAGGGTCAAGCCCCAACAACGTGGGTCCAATTCAAACAGCTTTTTGCATCTGCATGGTTGACAAACACTTTTGAAGTGGATGTGATGACAGAATGGCACGAGTTGAATGCTAAACAGTGTGCAAATCTAGAAGAGTACAATAAACAGTTTTGGGCTGCACTGTCGCCAGTCACCTCTTACAGGTTTGTGCCATTGTCAAAACAGATTGAGAAGTATTGTTGCGGATTGCCCAAGAAAATCAAGGACTACTGCACAAAGACTACTGTCATGAATATGTTTCAGTTGATAGAGAATGCAAGAGTGGCCAGCAATCTGTTGAAGGGAGATTCCAATGGATTTAATAGCCACAAGAAAGGGTCCCAGGGTAAACAGTTTTCAGCCAAGGGCAATGTTGCAGCAAAGCCTTCTGAGCCTCCCACAAAGAAGCCCTCCACTGAAGAAGCTGATATGTCCAAGAAGCAGTCTAAATCTTCTTCGGGATGAGGACAAGGACCAAAAAGGCATTTTTCTGGCAAAACCTTTGAAGAAGGGAAAGCTCTTAGGGAGGCCAAGAAATGCTACATTTGTGAACAGGAAGGAATTTTTGCAAATGAATGCCCACAGAAGAATTCACAGGATAAGGATGACAAGTCAGATCATAAAGGCAAGAAGCCAAATCCGAGTGCAAGACTTGTCCCAGATTTGGTTGGAGACCAGCCAAACATAGATGACATGGAACTGTGCAGAGGTTGGGGAAAAGTTAGAGACCAGGCAATGCTGGTTTTCTTTGATCCAGGAGCCCGTGCAAATTTCATATCAACCAGAATTGGTATCAAAGTTGGGCATTCGTGTAGAGGAGATGGGTATGACAGGGGAAGCAGGTTTGGCATGCCCAGGTCATTCAAAGCCTGTTACTCCCATTTTGGGGAAGCTTCGTCTGCACAGTCAGATCTATGTGGATGCAGAAGAATTTCATATTATGCCACTTGAGGGTTGTGATGTCTTACTTGGTATCCCATGGTGTTACAAGTTGCATGCTATGGTGGATATTTACAACAAAAAGATTACCCTTGTACATAGAGGAAAGACTCGTGTCCTTGATGTAAAGCTTCAAGGAGAGTCTATTCCAGTTGTTTCTGCTTCTGCTATTTCATCTGTAATAAAGAATCATCTTTCTGCGTACTTGATCTTTGCAAAAGAAGTACCTGAAGTTGTACATATTTGTCTACCTTAGATAAAGACAGGTCAACTTTTTTGAGTGGTTTCAATGATTGTTTTTCGGACTCTTTGCCGGGGGAGTTATCTCCTGAGAGACGTGAGGATCATACCATAGATCTTGTGCCAGGTTCCAATCCACCGAATAGACCACCATATAGGGTTAGTGCAGCCCAGTAGAAAGAGATTATGAGTCAAGTCAACGAGCTTTTAGAGAAGGGGCTGATTCAGCCCAGTTCATCCCCTTTTTGTTTCCCAGTACTCTTAGTGCAGAAGAACGATGGTTCATGGCGCATGTGCATTGACTATCGCGCCTTGAATAATAATACCATCAAGAACAGGTTCCCCATACCGAGGATAGATGACATTCTTGATCGTCTTGAGGGAGCGTCATTGTTTACAAGGATAGACCTAAAGAGTGGATACCATCAGATACGCATTAGGCCAGAAGATGTCCATAAGACTGCGTTCAGGACAACATTTGGTCTCTATGAGTTTCTTGTCATGCCATTTGGTCTCACAAATGCTCCTGCCACGTTTAATAGAATGATGGACAAAATTTTCAGACCACATAGAAACTTCGTGGATACCTTCTTTGATGACATGATTGTCTACTCAAAGTCTGAAGAGGAGCATAGGGATCACTTGATCACAATTGTCAATGAGTTACGTAAGAACAGGCTATTCATCAATGCTAAGAAAAGTGAGTTCTTTTTGAAAGAGATTCGCTTCCTTGGGCACATTGTTTCAAAGGATGGGGTACCCATGGATTCTCCCAAAGTGGAAGCAATTAGGTCATGGCCAGACTTGAATTCCGTACATGACATTTGAAGCTTTCTAGGCTTATGTTCCTACTACAGGAGGTTCATCCAGAATTTTGCTGAGATTGCTTCTCCACTCCATGCACTACAAGGAAAAGGAGTTACTTTCAAGTGGACAGCCAAGGAAATGTTAGCTTTCAAACACTTAAAAGAGAAGCTGACTTCAGCTCCGGTAATCATTTTGCCACATCTTTTGAAACCTTTTGTGGTTCAATGTGATGGGTGTGGCCATAGTCTTGGCACATTTCTAATGCAGAATGGCCGAGTAGTCACATATGAGAGCAGAATTCTTTTGAAGACCGAAAGGAACTTGCAAGTCTATGAGAAAGAATTTTTGGCAGTAATTCATGCTCTCACTAGTTGGAAACACTATCTGCTAGGGGCTGATTTTGTTGTCCAAACGGATCATCAAACCTTGCTCACACAAACGAAGTTGTTTGAGAAGCACATGTGATGGGCAAACATCTTGTCAATGTTCCATTTTCAGATTGTGCATGTGCAAAGGAAAAAGAACGTGGTGGCTGATGCGTTGTCACGAAAGCCCCAAATTTCAGCAGTGTCAATTCCGTACCATTGTGAACTAGACGAAATGAAGACACAATATGCTGAAGATTCAGATTTTGCAAGGATCTAAGACCAGCTTGTTGATGGAAAACATCATGAGCACTATATGCTTAAGAATGACTTTCTCATGATGCATGGAAAGTTATGCGTCACTAAACAGTTACGGCCAAAAAATTTGATAGAAAGTCATGCTCCACCTTATGCTGGGCATCGCGGAATTGTTGCGACAGTGAAAGGGGTTGAGGCATTCTTCTATTGGCCAACTTTGCGTCAAGATGTTGACACATTTGTAAGATCATGCTTAGTTTGCCAAAAAAGTCAAATTTGACAGGCAAAAGCAACTGGGATTGTTGCAGCCATTGCCGATCCCTAATAGGCCATGGGAAAGCATAGCGATGGACTTTATCTTTGATCTTCCAAGAACGCAAACATGCAATGATGGGATTTGGACTATCATTTGCTGGTTCAGTAAGCAGGCCCATTTCATTCCTGTTAGGAAGAAGATAAAGCCAGAAAACATGGTCAAGATATTTATGAGCAATATCTTAAAGTATCACAGGATGCCTCAGTCAATTGTGAGTGACAGGGATCCACGTATGACGAGTCTTTTCAGGAAGGAATTGTTTGAGAACATGGGCACTATGATAAAGTTCTCTTCTTCGTTTCATCCACAAACTGATGGACAGTCAGAAGAGGCAAATGCTCAAATGTTATGTGTCAGACCACAAGGCAAATTGGGAACACCATCTCCCATTGGTTGAATATGCTTACAATAACACTGTGCATATGTCAATAGGTAAGGCACCATTTGAGATAGTGGAAGGAGGGAAGAAAGTCCCGCCCATTTTGCAGACTAAGGACAAGATTTTTGAGGCAGACAAGTATGTCCAATATTTGGATGAAACATACAAGAAGATAAAGATTGCTCTTGAGAAGACTCAGGCTAAGCAAAAGAAAGCTACTGATCGTCACCGTCGTGAACTTGTATTTTCACTTGGTGATTGGATGCTTTTGCGCTTTTAAAAGGCCAGGTTAAGGAAAAGGAAAGGCAAGGAACGTTTGTTTCCTAAGCTCAGTATGTGATATTATGGTCCTTTTTCAGAGTTCAGAAAAGATTAGCGATGTAGCTTACAGGTTGAAGCTACCAAAAGGCTAGAAAATAAATAATGCTTTTCATGTCAGACTTCTAAGACCCTTTATTGGTAATGTGCCAAAGAATATACTTGATGAGGAAGAGCCCGAAGTGGAAGAATTGGATGAGACCCTTGTTCCTGAAAAAATATTGGCACATAAAGAAAGAAAAGTTAGAGGAAAGGTTGGAAGATGGTATTTGGTGAAGTTCAAGAACTATCCATCACTGGATGCCAAATGGATGGAAGAGTTTGAATTGGTTGATTCACCTCAGCTATTGCGATTGTATCTTGAAGCCTTTCAGATGGAACACACAGTGACTTGATGTAGCTTTTTTGGAGCAAGGCAAGAGCACGGTTCATGATGCTCAAGAGAGTAGTTAAGCAATTGTATCTACTCTTTCCATACAAAATTTAGCTAGAGAAGTTTGTGCTTGAGAGTACACTAGAAGACTTCTATGCTCGATATGTGTGTCATAGCCAGGTTGTTGGGATTGTTAATTGTCCAATGCTACATTTCTGGAAGCATGTATATCTTGGATTCCCATTTACTAGCATGCAAGAGAGGTCGCTTGCAATATTTCAAGGGTGGGGTGTGTCGTCATGAGGTGTATTTTTCCTGTTGCCTTCCAAAAATAAGTACTAGATATTTTTATTTTTACTTGTTTCCCCGGGACCCTTGAAAAGGTGCAAGTGGACATTGCATGGCCAGTGTGAAACGGTTGCGGCCGAAGAGGTTTCTCACATCTAGACTCTAGGTCGGTCAGTCTGGGACTGATCAGGCCAGTTAGCACTGAATTCTGATGAGTATGGAAGCCTGTGTGAGCCAAATGAGGTCTGGGCCACTCGAAAAGTCACTTATAGCTTTATAAGTCAGTGGGAACTAGAGAATTAACTCAAAAGGGACAAACTGGACACATGGCGGCTCCTGGTAGATTTGTCAGATCCAGCATGAAAAGGGGGCGCTGAATTTGAGAGAGCAGGCTGATTTTTGACTTTAAGTGACCTACAGTGTGTGTGTGTGTGTGAGTAGTGGGTGCAGGTCTATAGCTTTAATGGAAAGCTTGCCTTCTCCTCTGTCTCATGCAGCGCGATGACTTTCTCTCGTGCATCTCTCTCCCTCCTTTGCCACATATAGTAATGCCCCACTAGTTGGGCTACTCAGATGAATATGTACAGCTCTGGGGTTTTATGCGCGTTTGCCAAGGCAAGAGCCTTCTAAACAGGAACCGGATTAGCTAGTTACTAATCCCCGACAGGTACTCACAGTTCTATCACAAAAGATAGCGAGTTCGGAGAGTTTTCTCGCGTGAAAACTCATCCAATTCACAGGGGAACTATCCCATTGCGTGCGGGAGCCCTTGGGACACGCGTAGGCATGTTCACTCCGCTAAAAATGATCCGAAACAGGGAATTACAGCGTGGTGTGTTTTTCTGCAGGTTTAGGGTTTTGCACCTAAACTGCAAGGTAACACTAGGGGAGCCTCGTGAGAGACTTGGGATGTGTGTACACGCTTTTGGGCACCTGGCAGTGAAAAACAGAGAATTACAGCTCGCTGAATTTCTGTGATAGCTCACCAGAAAGCTTCCAGAAAGCAAGGGAATCGGCCCTAGACATGTACTTTTGACCTACAGAGGTTTTTGCGCTGTTATGCTACCGAAATCAGGTCGGAAACCTGCGTTTTCAGCCCTCACGAGGTTTGGACAGCTTTGTGAAAGCGTGTACTAAATGGTCGGATCGTCTACCTTAAATTGAATAAATAAATACCGAAAGGGGCACCAGTCTTTGGGGCCTACAGGGTGTCCGTCTGCGCAGTGACAATCTAGTCGTTGGATGCAACTGTGTTTTGTTTCCTTCTCAGTGCTCTGTGTAAAGTTAACAGGTAAATGAAATAGTACCGCCCTCTACATTGTACAGGCCGGTTACAATACTCCCCCCGTAAATAACCACAAGGGTCCGGGCCATGAGTATGAACAAGCATTCTCAAACATCATTTCTCACTACTCCACCCGGGAGTAAACTTACCAATCATTGAAACCAGTATTACAACCAGAGTCAAAAACAATTCAAATCGGCACCAAGACAGGTTCAAAACCGATACCATCCATTTCAAACAAATTCCAAACAGGATCACCAAACAAGTTCTCAAATAGATTTCAAAATTAAAAAGCAATCTCGACATCAGTCGAGCTCAAAAAGTCGACTGACTTTCCAACCTAAAACCTGCACCAAAAATTTAGGGTTAGGTTCATACCATAGGGTCGTAGCCGAGCACAGCATGGTCCATCAGCTCTTGGACAAACAGTGTTTCTTTGGCGGTGATGGTAGTCCCAAGAGAGCAATCGCACTGAACCTCCAAGGTCATCTGATCGTGAAGAGACATCTACTGGGAGATGTTGAGAAACTTCAAGTTATAATCTGCTAGGGTTTCCATGGCAAGCATTTCAGGATACCCCACTTTGCTAGAAGTTGCACTCCGAAGGAACATGTCAGAAACCATATAACTTCGGGCAAAAAAAATTTCTTGAAAGCTTGCCAAGTCCTTGGAAGTGTATGGCTTGGTAGCTATAGACATCTGCATGGTATTGTCTCTGAGAAAAACAGTAGCTCGAAACAAATCTTGGATCCTTCTCTTGCAAGTGGTCGTAATGGCTTATGCCCTGTAAGACATGAGCAGTGAAGACGGGAGCGCGCCCGATGCCCGATGAAGTAAGAGTGGGAGTCCGGGTTGGAGGGCGAAGATACCTCGAATAAATTCCAAAAGTCTCTGCTTTGCTCTGTCTGCTCTTTTGTGGAACCGGTATGCTTTCAGAAAAGCACACGCCTGATGCTCTGATACCAGTGTCGCAAGACGGACACCACGTGCCAATAGAAAAGAACAAACTGAACAGACTTTTAGCACTTCTTTAACAATTGAACTGAGGGAGAGAGAGATATATATAGAGAGAGAGAGACGACATGCGACACGGAGTGGTGAAATTCCACCCCAGAGAGTATTGGCCCCAAACCTTGGGGCCCCTTTTGGTATTTCTTTATATTGCATCAACTCAGTACAAGCCGGTACTCCAAACTCTACACCTTCTGCAGGAAGCATGCCAGAGAATGAGCCCTAACCTCATATTTAAAGGCCCTTGGCCTAAAGAGCAATTATAGTGAAAAGCCTTCAAACTCAAAAGCAAAGCCAAAAAGCTACCAGTGCAATTTACGAAAATTCGTAGTCCTGCCACGTTAGCACCGCCAGCATGAAAAGCGGAAATCCGTACAGTTCTGTCACGTCATCAGCCAGTGTGATTTTTGGAAATCTACCACGTCATCAGCCTGCTTTGCAAGTTCTTGTGTGCGTGTGTGAGTCCTTCTTTATTTCCTTTATGTCACTTGGGGCCCCATCGAACGGGGTCCCCATAAGTTGGGTGGGACATCTTCTTTTGTTACTTGTTCTTCTTAGGGTTTAGCCCCTCGGCCGGCATCTGCAAGTTGGCTCCCTTCTTTAGGGCTTTGACACGTCAGCAGTTTGTGACACCATCTCGGTAATCTGTGACAAAGGAGTGGAGTAACTCCCCTCGAGTGCAGTCTGCGCTACACCAGATTCAACTTGCTGATCATCGGTATCTCTTAATATAGTCAAAGCTAGACCAAAAGCCTCAAGGTAAAGTACCAAATCTCCCATTGGGATCTTTGATCTAATTCTGTAACATAGGCTTTTAGTAGATCGAGAATTCTTAGGTTAGCTATTTCACTTTGGGTGATAGGCCGAAGAAAAGTTTAGCCTTCTTTTTGAATTCTCAAAAAGACCCTTCCAAAAATTATTGGTCATTCTAGGATCTCTATTCGACACTATAGTCATTGGAAAGCCATGGTACTTGAAGATTTGTGAACTGAAGGGGTTGCCATTTGATGGGCTTTGATAGTCTTTTTGACAGGTATAAAATGAGCTTGTTTACTGAACCTGTCTATGATCGTCTATATTCCCATATTCCCATGCCGGATCGACTTAGGCAGTCCAAAGATAAAATCCATGGATATGCTCTCCCATGGTAAATTAGGGAATGGCAAATGTTCAAGCAGTCCAAGTTACTTCCCTCTTTCAAACTTCATCTTTTGGCATACCACACATTTAGAAACATACTTTTGTATGTTTTCTTTCATGGTAGGCCAATAGAAATATGTTTCAATCCCCTTTAGGGTAGACTGAATCCTTCTATGCCTCGCATAAGGAGGACCATGTGATTCATACATTACTTTCTCATGTAGTGAGCTAGTAACCCATAGTCTATTGCCATAGAGAAGATAACCATCTTGTAAAGTAAATGGTTCCTCTTTCTTCCCTACTCCAAGGGGTGAAATCACATATCTAAAATCGGGATCAATAGCATACTCATCTATCATAGAATATAGATCAATGTGAGTTGCTATGGAAACCGCATTCACTCTCGGCCGTCTTGAGAGTGCATTGCCTACTTGATTATTCTTGCCAGCAATGTGAGAAATATAAAAACAAAATTGCAAAAGGAAATTTTCCCACCTCATTTGTTTGTTGGAGAGCTTGGTCTGCGTCATGAAGTACTTAAGACTTTGGTGATCTGTTCGCATAATGAAAGGAGTCCCCAATAAATAGTGCTTCCATGAGTCTAAGGCATGTAGAACTGCGAGGAGTTCCATTTCATATATATATGCCTAGAGCTTGCTCAACAGGGTCGAGCCTTTGACTTTCATAGCCTATGGTGTGCCCTTCTTGGAGCAAAACAGCTCCAAGGCAATCACCAGAAAGCATCACATTGGACCTCAAATGGCTTTGAGAGATTCGGTTGTGTAAGCACAGGTGAGAGATAAGATTTTCTTTAAGCTTTTCAAAATCATTGTTCTCCTTGGCACACAATGTATACCTAACTTTTTTCTTTGTTAGGTCATGTAACGGTCCTGCAATTTGTGAGAACTTTTCTATGAAGTGTCTATAGAATGCACACATACCTATAAAGCTTCTCAGTTCATGAAGATTCCTTGGTTTAGACCATCCTTTTATTACCTCTAACTTTGATGGATCCATTTGGATGCCATCTTCAGAGATAATGTGACCTAAATATTGAATCTCTTGCAAGAAAAATTTGCTTTTCTTTGGATTAACATAAAGTTTATTCTCTCCTAGGACTTGAAATACTACCTGGAGGTGTTGCTTGTGTTCGTCTAATGAATTAGAGTAGATGATGATATCATCAAAGAACACTCCAGTAAAGGTTCGGTGAGGCTTGAATAGCTTCTCCATCAAGCGGTTGAATATGGCTGGTGCATTGGTCAAGCCAAAAGACATGATAATATATTTGTAAAGACCAAACGTAGTGTGAAATTCGGTCTTTACAATGTCTTGATCAACTATCCTTTTTTGATGATAGCCACTTTTTAGGTCAATCCTACTAAGCTTATCAAATAGGTCTTCTATCCTGTGGAACGGGAAACCTATTCTTGATAGTGATCCTATTTAATGCTCTATAGTCGACACACATACGATATGTGCCGTCTTTATTTGCACTAAAATCACAGAAGAACAAAATGGAGATGAGCTAGGCCTAACCATGCCCTTCTCAACTAACTCATGCACTTGCCACATAATCTCCTCTTGTTGTGCTTGAGAAACTCTATAAGGAGGTTTATTAGGCGGTGAACTTCCTGGAAGAAGTTCAATTTCATGGTCATCATTGCCTTCGTTAGGAGGTAGCTCACAAGGGATGTTGTCAATAAAGACATCTTGAAACCCCTTGAGAAAATTGGATAACTCTAATTCCTTGTGTGTGTGTATATTTTCTTTTGCTAAAACATTAGGTTCATTTTGAGAATCTTTAACAAAAATCATGTACATGGAAATAGAGCTCTTTATTGACTTATTGAAAGCTTGCGTGTGTACAATGGGTATGGTGTTAGCCATTTGCTTGGCATCTATGTACATATCTTTTTCCCTGAACCTAAAGTAGGTTCTCCTTTCAGGGAATTTGACATTGGCAGCCATGCAATCAAACCATGGTGCCCCTAGGATTACATCCTCATGCTTGAGAGGAGAGATAAAGAAGTCCTCTTTGTCCACATAGGTTTGGACATGGAGCCTCATTTTGTCCATTAAGGGAGTGACTAAAGCTTCTTGCCCCTTGAAAGCACCATCTGCGGGTAGGACATCTCCCATCTCATAATCTTGTATGCCTAGCTTGGTGGCGAACTCTGTGGATATGAAATTTTGAGTAGAACTAGGGTCAAAGAGAATAAAAGCATCATGTTTCTTGCCTTTCCCCAAGCATGGCATAGAGATCCTTTGTGGTGAGTTTCCTCCTCTTGGATTTTGACCAAGGTAGCTCTAGGAGGTTCATGGCGAGTGTTCTTTTGGGGACAAGCGTGGTACACATGCCCTTTCTCGCCGCACTTGAAACAACGGCTATCCTTGCGATAACACTCAAGCTCTTCAGGGGAGAGTTTGTTTTTGCCTTTGTAAACTCCCTTCTCTTTAGCTTTGTTGGAGTTTCCCTTAGGAGACTTTTGGACATTGTCCTTCCGCTTAGACTCATTGGAACCCTTGTTTTCCATGGCCTTAGAATTTCTCTTAGCCCCTGTTTGGAAATTGATTCGAGAAGCCACCATAGTATGGTGTATAACCGCCAATATGGTGCGTGGCCTTTGGGAGTTGACATAATCCTCCATTTCTTCAGTTAAAGCCCACACAAAATTGTTGCTTTTACTCTCCAAAATCCAACTTTTTGAAGAAAGTGGCTTTGAGTTGTAAGTCCCAAAACTTGTCTACATACTTGTGAATGGATTAGTAGGGAGTACTTTGTCTTTGGCATCGGTGGCCAAAAACTGCTTCATAATGGAAGCTCTTAAAGCTTTCCATGTTCGTGGAGCTTCACCGTTGGCCTGTAGGCTAGACCACCATTGTCTGGAAGACTTTTGAAAGTGCATAGCTACATGGCATAGCTTAGAGGACTCCATGAAGCCCTCCTCTCCAAATGCCACATCAAACTGTTGGATAAATGCCAAGACTCCGTAGTACCAAAGGTGCCATCGTAAGTAAGGAAAGCGATACTCTTCCCTCTCTCTTTGAACTTCTTGAGCTTGGAAGACCTCTTCCACGTGGCATAGGATTTCCTATTGCCTCTTCTTTTTTATGGTTTAAAGCTTGCACCATCACTTTCTTTAGAAGATGAAGAATTTGAAGAAGATGGAGAAGAGGGTGATCTCTTTCTTGCCTTTTTCTTGCCTTCATCTTCTTTGTCTTCACCATCACTTTCATAAGAGGAATGAAGAGGATGAGAAGATGGAGAAGAGCGTGTCCTCTTTCTTGCATTTTTATTCTCTTGCTTTTTATCATCCCTCTTTGAACTATGGTGTGGAGAAGCATGCGATGGTCTCCTCCGTTTTGGGGTGATGGAGAGCGTTTAGCCCATCGTCTTCGTGGAGCCATCTCCATCGAGGTGGCAGAAGACTCACTTCTTTCTCGTTCCTTTGATGGAGGCTCTTGAATTCTCCTTTGGGAAGGAGATGCATCATCAAGAAGCAAATTCTTGAGCCCTTTGTATGGATCCTCTTCTTCTTCCAAAATCGGAGAGAGGCCTCTTTTGGAAGTCTCACAAGGAGGCTTCCTAGGTACTCTCTTGTCATGGTGGGGATCTTGGAGAAACCCATGAGCACGAAGCTGCCGTTGCACTTCACTTTGCAAGGATGGATTGCCCATGGCTTGTTGAAGCCTAGAAACAAGGTAGCTAACAAGCATAGGGGCATCATTAGTAGCTTCTCATTAGGAAAATCAAAGTTATCAACATTAATTTCACTCTCTTTACTATTGTCAGCCATTCTAACAACTTTTAGGTGTAAAGTTTTTAGGTGCACTTTGGCACTTCAAGCCTTAGTTGCTACTCATCTTTACCCCTTTAGAAAAAGCACTCAAGCTACTATACCCGTGGTTCAAATACCATTAATTGCAAGGAATAGAAAGAGAGGTTCGTTCAACACCAAAACAGCACCAGCTCCTGCCAAGTTGCTAATATCTCAATAGTGGTTAAGCCGTAGGCAACCCCGTAGGACTCCACTATTAAGACTAAAGCTCTCAACGGTGATGCCCCGTTAACTGCACAAAGGCAGGTGCACAACAAGGCTAGAAAATCCCTATTCTACTTACTCACATGCAATTAATAATACCAACCAGTTATAGCTAGCTTGAGGACCTCCCTTCTTGAGCAAGAAAAGAGAAACCTTGTGCTCTGATGCCAATGTAACATTTAATGGTCGAGTAACTTGTGTGTAGCGGAAAATAGCATGAACATAGTGAGCATTTCATTAGAATAGATTCCTAATGAGCATAACAAGAGTGCTTGGGTAGAGAGAGCAACAAAAAGTATAACATCTAGTCAGATAGCATAAACAATACTTCAAAAGAGAGATAAAGTAAGCTATTGACAACAGTTGAGGACCAGATTTTCATGGAGCCGGTCCTCCCTCCAAAAGGCTTTGTATTATGGTTTCTCTCATCAAGAGAGCCATTTTACAATACAATTTTTTGTGTTCCTTCAATACTAGCTAGTGCAATGAAGATGGAAACTTCAAGCACTAAGAAAAACACGTATTAAACACAACATCAATTCCCTGACGGTATCAGACCCAAGACCTCACACACCTTCAAAGATGGTGAGAGCTAGCGGGGTATGAGAGTAGATTGAGAGGAAGAAGGAGTAGTCTTATGAGAAAGATGTACATCTCATTACATAATCACTCATATTAGCATAGCTTAGCTTAGTAATTAGCATGGTAGAGGAGATGAGCATGCATTGAAGCTTGGCTCTTGGTTGGATTTGCATCACAATGCCAAGAGTTGTTGGTGTAGCCCTTCCTTCTCACAAGCTTGGAGTAGGTGATAATCTTTCCATTAAAGCTTGAGAAGGAGAGAGAGAGAGTCTTCTTACTCCACATTTAGATTTGTGTGTGTGTGTGTGTGCAATAATGCCTTTGGAAAATCCGCCCCCTCTCTCTCTTGGTCGACCCCTCTTGCTATTTGCTCATGCTCACACCTTATTGGACCTCCCCAGGCTTAGCCATTGAAATTTAAGCAGCATAATTGATAGCCTTCTAACATGTGTCCCCCTTTCCCCTTTTGTGAGAGCTTTAGGTAATTAATTAATGCAACTAAAATCTCATTGGACCCCTTTGTCTCTTGGCCAATAGGAATCAAGCAAGCCATTGGGCTACTGAATGCTCATTGGACCCCTTGGGAGATGTCCAATAGTCTCCGAGCACTACAACACGTGCGCAAAAATTTGACGTTTGTAACAACGCAAATAAACGTGGTTCAAAATTAAAATGCGTCAGAATAAGCATGTCTATACGCCTCGGACTTGTAGCGTCAATATATGCGTCGGTATAATCACTTTCTATATCGATGCATATATCAATGCTCATACCAGCACCTGTACAGATGCTCATACCAACGCCTATACCGACGTCTGTACAGACATATGTACCGACGCTTGTAGAGACATTTGTAGATACGCTTGTACAGATGTACATACCAATGTCTGCACCTGCAAACTTTTTTTGAACAGAGAGTAGTGTCATTTGTTGCTATATGTGTTGCAGTAACAAAGGCACAACCTCTCTACTCAAAAGAAAAAGGAAATTTAATCACACTTTACATTAATATAGATTGATAGTGCATCATAAAAAAATATAGAAGTGTTAAGCAAACGACCATAAATATGAAACTAGAAATTGCAATAATCAAAACCATAATAACCATAATGATAACTGTAAGAGAAACCATAACCTTAAATTTAAACATAATGCTTACCTAGCTGAACCATAAAAAACACATAATCTTAACCACTACAAGAGGCTATTCATATTAGCGACGCTCACACAGCGACGCTCAAAAAAAAAAATCCCGGCGTCGCTATGAGCGTCGCAACTTTCTTCGTAAATTTGCGACGCTCATAGCGACGCCGGCTAGGCTAAAAAAATAACCGAGCGCGCCTAAAAACTCAGATCTCAGATCTGAGTTTTTCGGCGCCCTCAAGCAAGGAGTAGGTAACGCTCTCCCTCTCTCTCTCTCTCTCTCTCTCTCTTTTTCTTCTCCACACACACACACACACACACACACACACACACGAGGAGAGGAAGGAGAGCCAGGTATGCTCCTTCCCTCTCCTCATTCTCATGTTCCCTTCCCCTCTTTCTCTCTCCCTCTCTCTCTCTCTCACACACACACATACACACACACATAGTGTTTTTGAGAGAGAAAGAGAGAGAGAGAGAGAGTACAAACAAAAACAAAAACGCACACACACATACATAAACAAAGAATGCACACACACATTGAGAGAGGAAAAAAGAGAGAGAGCATGCATAAACAAAAAACGCACACATTGAGAGAGGAAAAGAGAGAGAGAACATGCATAAACAAAAAACGCACACATTGAGAGAGGAAAAGAGAGAGAAAACATGCATACGATCCAAAAAAATGCACACACATTGAGAGAGAAAGAGAGAGAAACTAATTTAATGTCGTAGGAAACTAATTAAAATTAAAAGACCTAAAGATCTAGTCGACGAGGAGTTGAACTCAAGACCTATTATTCAAGAGGGAAATGGCATAATCAATCTATCATACTTGGCATGGGTGATAGAAAGGTTATACCATTTATCTCTTTTTATTGGCACACACATCCACACGCGCGCACACACACAAGAAGAAGAGAGTTATAACGTCGTAGGAAACTATCTTAAAAGACGTTAAAGATTAGGTTATATGTAGACTTACATTAAATTAGAGTTAGGTTTATTTTTAACTAGATTTACGTTTATTTACGCTAGATTTAGATTTACGTTATATTAGATTAGATTTAGGTCTCCATAGACTGCGATGCCTGCATGAAGCGGGTGAAGAAAGCCCTCAATGGAATATAGGGTATTGCTGCCTTCACTCGTGGTGGGCTCCGTCGATCCAAAAGTACTGGTGAAATGTCTTTAGAAGATAGGGAAGAAGGTGGATCTTCAGGGCGGCAAGAGTCACTACATCCCCGACACAATGACCATCTAGACAACCTCTAGTCATTCAACAGCAACTTCAAAGTTAGTAACAAGAGCAAGAACGGTCCAAAGGGCCAATTTCTCTCGTCAGATGTGGATGGAGATGAGGCAGCGTCACCGCCGGAAGTTAACTCTCACATCTTTAGTGATGAGAATGCCAACTCTTGCCGAGTTTAGGGAAAAATTATGTGTTAAATCAGTTTTAAGGTTCTTATAATCCCTGTTAGTTTAGTTCTTTGTTTTTAATATAACATAATTTACGTTAGATTTAGATTTATGTTATATGAGATTAGACTTAGGTTTATTTAGGTTTACCCACACACACACACACACACACACACACACACAAGAAGAAGAGAGTTTTAACGTCGTAGGAAACTATCCCAAAAGACGTTAAAGATTAGGTTAGATGTAGACTTACGTTAAATTAGATTTAGGTTTATTTTTAGTTAGATTTACGTTTATTTAGATTTACGCTTATTTACGTTAGATCGAGTCCACGCAAGAATTACTTACGGTTTAGGGTTTAGAGTTAGACGAACAATGAAAAGATCTACTGTGAAAAGATGTTAAGATGCTGTGAAGTGCTACAGCTAGACAAGAGGCAAAGGGGTTTTGTCCACTACATGCAGTATCATGTAGACGTGGGTGTTTAGATTTCTTGTACCCACAAATATAGGTATTGACCAATAAAGACGAGATTATAACCCGATGGTTCTGATCTCCGTGCACCTCTAGACCGAGGTGTGCGGGGATTGGACATGACTAGAGAATGTGAGGTAAAGAGAGTGAGAGAGAGAGAGAGAGAGACAGAGAGACAGAGAGAGAGAGAAAGAGAGAGAGATAAGACGAAGAATGCCAATAGAATATTAAATTTGTTGTCCAAGTTATAAGTTTTTTATCCTCATTATGAGTAGTGACGAGGATGTGGGACCGTCCAACCGAAACACCTATCTCTCAACGAGGGTCTTATGTCCTTGTAATCAATGCAAGCATGCTGTGCGACGGACAAGACGTGTTGCTTTGCAGCACGTTCGCAAATTTGGCGAGTTCTATCCATCTATTATAGATCGAGTTGTTGCCAATTATAACTCGTCGGACTCCGACGCTGGCCAACAAGCAGCAATCTTGCAACCCAATAGACGTGTTCGCAGGCGCTTTGGTCAAGCAGCATATGTGAGGCCACAAGATGTAGCCTCTGACAGGTCGGGGGATGATCATGCAAAGCACATTCCCAACGAGGCAATGTTTGAGCCCGAGATTGATGAAATGATCGAGACGATCATGGATTCAGAAAGGTTTATCTATGATGATATGAAAAGTGAAGCCGATACGCCATTGTATAATGGAGCACGTATGTCTAGATTGAAAGCACTCCTGGTTCTTCTCAACATGCAGGCAAAGTTTGGATGGAGTGACACTAGCGTCACACCGCTTTTCAGGTGATCTATTACAATTAGTTTACTTTAATAAAACTCTAAATGTACAATGATCTGATAGATTTTTACACGATTATATCATATTTTTATGTTGTGTAGATTGCTGAAAGAGCACATACTACCAGCTGACAATGTGATGCCAGATTCCCGAGATGAAGCAAGAAAGATTTTGCGAAACTTGGGGATGGATTACAATTCTATCCACGCTTGTCCTAATGACTGCATTCTTTTCAGAGGGGAATACATAGACATGGAGAAGTGTCCAAAATGTGATTCCGAAAGATATCGAGTAGATCTCCACGGGACAAAAATTCCACAAAAGGTTTTGCGACATTTCCCTCTGCTTCCTCGCATCAAGCATTTCTTCGAATGTAAGTCCATGGCCGCCCTATCATCATGGCATGAGGAGAATAAATCTTCGGATGGTGTGCTACGAATTCCTGCAGATTGCGTAGCTTGGAAACATATAGATGGAACATGGTCGGATTTTGCCAGGGAAGCTCGAAATTTGCGCTTAGGCCTGGCTATGGATGGCGTAAATCCATTTGGTCAAAGATCAACATCTTACAGTGTATGGCCCATTGTCATCGTCAACTACAACATTCCCCCATGGTTGACTACGAAGAAGGGGCACCTATGGCTAAGCTTGATTGTGCCAGGACGATATAAAGTGGGGAATATGGATGTGTATCTTTGTCCACTACTGGAAGAGCTACAACAATTGTGGATTGGCATAGAGGTGGTGGATATGAGCCGACACACAGGACGACAGAATGCTTTGATCAGAGGCATTCTAATGTGGGCCATGCATGACTATCCCGGGCTAACAGAATGCTCAGGTGATCTATTGACACTCCTCACTCAGACACTGTAAATCTTATTTTTTCCCATAGTTGATCTATTATCATGTGTATACATGCAGGGCTTCAAACAAGCGGATACAGAGCATGTGTAACATGTGGACCTAGACTGAATGCACGTAGGGCACCCTCACTGAAGAAGCAAATCTACGAAGGTCATCAAGCGTATCTTCCAGAGAATCATGTGTTACGCGACGGCTTTTTGGGAAGAGAGCCACCAAGGATGTCTGCACAAGCATGGTTAGAGCAGAAGGAGATGTGCGATGATGGATTGCCTCCAGGGATGAAGAGACTATCTCTATGGTACGAGTTACCATACTGGCCCCGACTCATGATCAATCACTTGCTCGATCCAATGCACATATTCAAGAATGTGGGTAATCTACTATGGGACCATCTGACCGGCAAGAAAGATACTTTGGGAGCCAGAGTTGACCTTAGAAATGTGGATCGTATGGAGCAATATTGGCCGCAAACAACGTTTGATGGATCGATAAAACTCCCTAAAGCACCATGGATTTTCACAGGAGCCCAAGAACGCAAAGTAAAAGAGACCATTCGATCTTTGCGGACCCCCACTGGCGTAATGCACTCGCTCCGAACGTGTTTTACTAAAGAAGGAAAGCTTACCGGTTTGAAGTCACACGATTGGCATAAAATGTGTCAGGTACGTTCATAGTGGACTTTAATATCATTGCATAAAATGTGGACTTTAATATCATTGCTGCACATACTTTACAGTTTATTTTACCGGTTGCCATTGAGGGATGTTTGTCTCTCGACATCCGTAACACAATCTACAAACTTGCAAAGCTGGTGCAATGGATCTCACAAAAGGAGATCAACGTAGACTCCATACCATTCGCCAAACTAAATACTGCGGAGCTTGTGTGCATGTTTGAGAAACATTTTCCTACTACAATGCTAACCATTCAGGTGCATCTTCTTGTTCACATAGTTGATGAGGTGGAAATAGCTGGCACAGTTCATTCCAGATGGATGTTCTTCTTAGAACGTTTCATGAAAACGCTTAAGGGATATGTGCGTCAAAAGGCACGTCCGGAGGGTAGCATGGCAGAAGGTTGGTTGGTATCAGAGTCCCTAGTGTACATTGGAGAGTGGCTAGAAGGATTTGATAAAGCCCGGGACACGCTATGGCGAACCATAGATGATGAGCGCATATCTAGGATTGTCATGTGCAATCTCGGTGTTGAGAAGAAGATGACGGAAGATCTAGAGGCTAAATCAACCGATTTTGCATGCTTCACAATCCAGTGATGCATAAGTGGATTTCACAATATGAGGATGCAAAGCAAGAGCGACAAAGGGCACGAATCGAGTGGAGACGGGGAAGACGACCACCGATGCACTATCCAGCGGTTCTGGAGAGCCTACCAACCTTCATGAGCTTAAGATGGTTGCACAACCAATTGAAAAGCGCACAACAATGCGGTGACGAAGTGACTGAGGAAGAGTGGCAGTACTCTCGGGGTTGCGCGACCAAGGTAAGTTTGCAATGTACGACTAGCAAGTGACTTTATTTATAAACGTTTGAACGGCCACTCATAATCTTCGTTCGTTGTAGTATAAGTCATACACAGCATCATGGTGTAAAGGTCGACATTTTAGGGTGGAACAAATCGACAAAAAGCGTTTTACTCAAGATTGTGGAATCATGGCAAAATTTGAACAGTCTAGTCGACGACGTTCCTCTGATGCAGATCCTGTGGTGGCGGAACTCACTTACTTCGGCACGCTGCAAGAGATTTTGAGGATCGATTACAGAGGATTTTTTGTCGACTTGTTCGACGTGCAATGGTTCAAGATAATCATGGAGGGTCGCAACGCTACTGTGCGTAGAGGAGAGTCTGGTTTTCTTGAGGTGGATTCTACTAAGAAATGGACTGACCTAAGAGACACTTTCGTACTACCCGAGCATTGTGAACAAGTAAGTATGTAAATAGTTAACATCCCCCTTTTACAAGTTATGTGCTTGAAAGCTCTCATGTAAGTTATGTGGCTCTGGTAGGTAATATTTCATCCTACAAAGCCTACATCAAACTGGTGGTACGTCATAGAGGTAGCCCCTCGTAGTGCAAGGACGTATGAAGGCTACCATGTGCCAATCACAACGGCATCAATGGAGGAGATCAGAGAAGATGCTCAATCAAAAGCCGCTGCGGTGGTGCCAGACGAGCATCAAGATGCTACTACTCTATATGGGGTGCATGCAGAGGAGCTACAAAATGAAACAGAGGATATGTGTTTAAACGGAGAGCTCTATATAGATATAGGAAGTTATGCTGAGTTATGCGAGGATGAGAGAGAGATCTCTTAAAGCCACAAATATTGTATTTGAACAATTTTTCTCCATGTTGTAAAAGCTCTGGCTCTCTAGGTACCTTCCATGGTGTATAACGCTCTTTTCTACTTGCGCTCACATCTTTTGATTGAAAATTCTGAGTTTTCGACTTGCCTCCTCTATCACTCAATTCATTGCGTCATTGTATTTATATGCGTCATTACGTCATTGTATTTAATGGTCTTTGCGTCATTGTCTACTCTATTCATTCAATATTAAGTTTAAATATTCGTGTGTTTAATGCAGGTATGGATGATGAGGAGTTTCTTTCTTCTTTGTCACCGCAGCAGAGACAGTGGTACGTGGAGCGTCATCGCTCTGGCGCATCATCGCGCGTTCCTACTCCATCCGCATCTCGCTCTCTTTCGGAGCATTCGGCGCGCTCCGAAGCTTTGGCGTCGGCGAGACGAGCTTCACACTCGTCTAGACACCGGCGCTATAGTGGTGGCGGTGGCGGTTGTTGTGGGGATTCCGCCACCGATGCCTCCACACCGCCTCGTGTTCGACGAGGCTCTTTACCCTCCCCTTCTTTGCCCACCCCACACCAGCCACAACATCGCCATCTACGCCAGGTTTTGCACGGCTGACTGTTCCTAGAAGCTACACACCTCTACCTACTCCGCCAGGAGCCACCCCACTCGACACTCCTCGCTTCGGGGCCCAGACGCCAGTGGAGACACCTGACGTACGTACCCCCATCGACACGCCGCTAGAGACCCCTGCCGGGACACCCAGGTTCACGCGTCACCGGCCAGAGGGCTTGTCTTACTCCATCGACTTCAGCGACGGCATCATCATGGATGATGACGGCAAGAAGGTGATCTCGCGCATGCGTGGTCTTTGCTCTCAGCTGTTTAGACACTACATACTAAACAAATGGAGTGAAGTACCGAGTGATTTAAAAAACAGAGTCATCAACATACTTCATGATGAGTTTCCCGTTCCAACACGGGATCAGCGCTTCAGTGAAGACTTGATGAAGATTCGAATGTGCGAATACTGCAAACACAAGCGTTCCGAAGTGCAAAAAGCAATCAAGAATGGGTGGAACAGGCCAGATTGGTTGGCCAAAGAAGATTGGAAGAATGCGAAGAAAGCAGCGCGCGAGAATCCCGACAAGTGGAAGCAACAAAAAGATGCAGCCAGAGCGCGAGTAGAGGCAGGGAGCTCGCACCACTTGGGGAGCGGTGGATGGGCATCTTTTGAGGCCGATTTTGTAAGTGTTTTCACATTGCTCTTTACGTTCGATAGTTTAGGGTTTATGAGTTTTTTAATTCTAACATAATGAAATCTTTGTATGTTTTGACAGTGGTCGATGACAGGACGTGATCCCACACCGTACGAGTGCGAGTACGCAGGCAGGAAGGGCTTAAACGCCCTGATGGACATTCTCAGTTCTCGCGGAGGCATGGTTAGTATTAGGGTTTACTCTTTTTTATTTTTTGTATTGTTTTATAAATGTCGTTATATGTTTATACTTACTGAAAGCTGTCTTATTGTCTTTTTTTGCAGAATCCGACAGATACGCCGCTTGGACGCGATGAGACGTCTGACTAGACGACGTCAGTTTAGCCGTAGCTAGATAGCATTAGTTTAGGGTTTCTCATAGCTTATGTATCATGAGACAGATTTTATACGTCTTTTTGAACCATGTATATTATTACATTTGTCACCGCAGTTCCTTTTGCCAATCAATTCTTTATGCCTATGATGTTGTACAATTGTCATTATTACATTTGCCAATCAATTCATTTTGCCTATGATGTGTACAATTGTCAATTTTGCAAACAATGCGTCTTGTGGGTGACTATTTTGGGTCTATTATCTACCCTTGCACTTTTTTAAAAAAGTGAATCAAGTACAATATGGTTGATTTGAATGCCCTGCCACCAAAAAAAAATTCTCTCGGGCGTCGCTATAACCGTCGCTATTTATGGCTCTGTAGCGTCGCTATAGTCTGCAGTGTAAACGTCGCTATAAGCGTCGCTATGAGCGTCTCTATATAGCGACGCATATAGCGATGCTTATAGCGACACATATAGCGACGCTCTCATAGCGACGCTCGTAGCGACGGTTTTAGCGACGCCGGGGGTTATAAAAACCCAATGTATTTCCGTCGCTAACAGCGTCACAAGAGCACACAACCTCTTGTAGTGAACCAATGCCAATGACATAATTATAAACAAAATCATTACCATTGCCACAATCATAACCATAAACATAAGCATAAGCCTGGCATAAAAGGGTGTCAGTATAAGAGGTTGTGTGCACTTGTGACGTTTTTAGCGATGGAAATACATTGGGTTTTTATACTCCCCGGCGTCGCTAAGACCGTCGCAAATAGAATCTCTACGGGAACTTCGCTATAAGAGTTGCTATAACCATCGCTATATGTGTCGCTATACTCGTGGCTATACAGCGATGCATATAGCGATGCATATAGCGACGCTTACATGCTACCTATAGTGATGCTCATAGAGTCGTTAGAGAGCCTTAAATAGCGATGCCCCAGAGTAAAAGTTTTTGATGGTAGGGCATTGAATGCTTTGCCACCCATCAGCCATATTGAATGTTTCAATAACAGAGTAAACCTAAATGAATCCAAGATAAGCCCAGATTCACCTTTGAAAGAAAGTGCAAGGTATAGACCGAAAGTAGTCACCCACAAGACAATATAACTATTAACTCCATCATCCATAGTATTGTTTGCAAAATAAAGATACAAAATTGACAAAAGTAAATTGATGAAAGTAAATCAATGACAATTGTACACATCATAGGAAAAATCACTTGATTGTTGAGCGTTGCAAATGTAATAGTTACAACACCATTGTCATTATTGAGAAAATATACATGGTTTTCCAATAGTTACAAAAAGATGTATACACGTCATCTCATCATACATATGCATGACAAAAGGAAAGTGATGCTACCTAGCTACGGCTAAATGGACGTCCTCTAATCAGACATCTCATCGCGTCCAAGTACCGTATCTGTCGGATTCTACAAAAAAAAAACAATAAGACAGCCTTTTGTAAGTATAGACATATAATTTACAAAACAATACAACAAATAGAAAAGAGTAAACCCTAATACTAGCCATGCCACTGCGAGAACTCAGAATGTCCATCAGGGCGTTTAAGCCCTTTCCGCTTGCCTACTCCCGCTTGTACGGTGTGGGGTCACGTCTTGTCATCGACCACTGTTCAAAACACACAAAGAATCCATTATGTTAGATTTAAAAGTACAAATAGACGTAACTACCAAACATAAAGAGTAATGCAAAAACACTTACAAAATCAACCTCAAATGATGCCCACCCATCGCTCCCCAGTGGTGCGAGCTCCCTGCCTCTACTCGTGCTTTGTATGCCTCCTTTTGTTGCTTCCACTTATCAAGATTCTCGCGCGCTGCTTGCTTCACATTGTTCCAATCTTCTTTGACCAACCAATCTGGTCTCTTCCACCCATGCTTTATTGCTTTTTGCACTTCAGAACACTTGTGCTTGCAGTATTCGCGCATTCGAACCTTCATCAGGTCTTTATTGAAGCGGTCATCCCCTGTTGACACGGAAGACTCGTCATGTAGCATGCTGATGACTCTGTCTTTTAATTCACTTGGTACTTCACTCCAGGTGTTTAGTATGTAGTGTCTAAATCCCTGAGAGCAAAGACCGTGCATGCGCGAGATCACCTTCTTGCCTTCATCATCCAACATGATGCTGAAGTCGACGGAGTACGGCAAGCCCTCTCGCCTGTGACGCGTGAACGTCATTGTCCCAACAGGGGTCTCTAGGGGCATGTCGATGGGGGTACGGACATCAGGTGTCTCCACTGGAGTCTGGGCCCCGAAGCGAGGAGTATCGATTGGGGTGACTTCCAGAGGAGTAGGTAATGGTGTGTAGCCATGAACGGCCGATAGTCTCTCTCTCATCCTCACAAAGCTCAGCATAACTTCCTATATTTATATAGAGCTCCCTGTTTGAACAGATGTCCTCCGTTTCATTTTGTAGATCCTCTGCATGCACCTCATAGAGAGTAGCAGCTTGATACTCGTCTCGCACCACCTCAGTGGCTTCTGACTGAGCATCTTCTCCCATCTTCTCCATTGATGCCGTTGTGATTGGCACATGGTAGCCCTCATATGTCCGTGCACTACAAGGGGCTACCTCTATGACGTACAACCAGTTTGATGCAGACTTTGTAGGATGAAATATCACCTGCCAGAGCCACATAACTTACATGAGATCTTCCAAGCACACAACTTATAAAATTAGATAGCTTCCAAGCACATAACTTACTTGTTCACAATGCTCGGGTAGTACAAAAGTGTCTCTTTGGTCGGTCCATTTTTTAGTTGAACCTACCTCAAGGAAACCAGACTCTCCTTTGCACACAGTAGCGTTGCGACCCTCCATGTTTATCTTGAACCATTGCATGTCGAACAAGTCGAAAAAAAATCCTCTATAACTGATCCTCAAAATCTCTTGAAGCGTTGGTACAACCAAACTGTGTCGATCTATGGAAGTGCAAGAGGTCCAGGCATGGCTATTTGTAGGCAGATGGCAAAGTGCTTCAGTGGCTATTTGATGCAAGGTATGGCAAGCATTGGCCGGATATGTATGCTTAATGTGGATGTTCGAAGGTCAGGGCTAGTTTTAGCACTACTGATCGGGGAAGTTGAGAAGGCTCAAAGTGTCGGGTTTTTTGAAGTTTCGTACCGCTTCAAGCTTGGATCTATTCGGCGAGGCTATACCGTGGCGGACCTGTATGTTGAAGATGGGCAGTCTTTCCTTTGCTCATTTTTATGTGGCTTGATTTCGAGTTGGGTGTCGGAACTTGGGGCATGCCGACGTTTGAAGGAGGCATTCGAAGGTCGGCTATGTATGGCGTGTGCAAGGGGGCCAAGCCCAAGGTTTTTTTTAAGCTATTACTAACAAAAAAAAAGAAACGGGTGGCCAGATCATGGAGCACTGCATGCAGGAAGATTAGCGCTGCAGTTGGCGGGGAAAGGGGACAGAAAGGGACGCGGCAGTTGAAAAACGAGGGGTTCGGATCGGTTGGGCAGAGGAGGGCGACCGATAGAGATGTCGCTATTGGCCAGAGCCGCTTGGCCAGAGCCGCAATTGGTGGTGAGGAGAGAGGAGTTGCAAGGCCGCTAGGGCTGCAAGGTCCACGGGGTGGCATACAGGACAAGGAGAGTGCAGAGGAGGCGAGGAGCCGCCAGGCCAGGAGTTGGCCGCCAGTGAAAGGGAGAAGAACAGAGGAGGGGCCTCAAGGGAGGCGCTGTATGTAGGTTGGAGGTCTCCAGGGCTGCAGTATGGTGTGGTGGGCCTGAGAACGAGACAACAGAGGGGCTTGAGGGCAACCGGATCCAGTAGAAGGCAGAAGGGGAACCGTGTGGCGCTGCTTGAAGGAGACGCCACTTGCATGGTAAGGAGGAGGTGAGGGGCCGCCAATCAAGGGCCGCCAGCTGAAGCTACAGACAGGGGCTGCAGCCAGTAAGCAACGCCAGAGGAAAGCCAAGGATCGTGAGCAAGAGGGAGACTTGAGGCCTTGGGGGTGTTGTTGTGAGCATCACAGGAGAGGTGAAGTGCTGCATAAGCTGGATCCTCAAGCTAGTGCTAAGGCAAAGAGCGACACTGCCGGATTTATAAGTGTTGTTCGTGAACTTGAACTGAAACCACTTGCTACTATCAATTTGTATGCAGATTTCGATTGCCGGGCTTTGAAATTGTCTACATGAGGTTATACATCATGGGTTCTAAAAGTTGTTTTTTCTTTGTGTTGAGTGGATGTATGCTATGTACCTGTGTTTTCGACATATACCAGATGTATGGGTGTATCAAGAGAGAGGAAGTTTGTATGCCAAGCGGATATCAATCCTATGTGAGAAAACTTATGCCTGTCGGAGATCTTGAAAGGTTTTAATTGACTTTCTATGGTATTTGATGCTTTGAAGGGTCTTAGTCGAGTACCATGGTCGTATGCTTTGTATCCGCGTACGTATAGTCTGGGTTGGTCGGGATTGCGCTTGGACAATAGCTATTTGCAGATTGCGTATCATGGTGTGTGTTTGCTAAGGGATAGGGGTGCTGTGAGATCACTGAGCTATATAGAGGCATCGAGTTTATGTGCTGGTGGTTTTCCCATTTCCCCCTTTCCAGCGTGCTGAAGTAAGTGAGTTCAGTCACCAGAGGATCTGCATCACAGGACCGTCATCGACTAAACTGTTCAAATTTTTCTATGATTCCACAATCTTGAGTAAAACACTTTTTGTCGATCCGTTCCACCCTAAAATGTCGACCTTTACACCATGCTACTTTGTATGACTTATACTATAACCAGCAAAGATTATGAGTGGCCGTTCAAACATCTAGAAAGTCACTAGTCGTACATTGCAAACTTACCTTGGTTACGCAACCCCGAGAGTACTCCCACTCCTCCTCAGTCACTTCTTCACCGCATTGTTGTGCACTTTTGAATTGGTTGTGCAACCATCTTAAGCTCATGAATATTGGTAGGCTCTCCAGACCTGCCGGATAATGCATCGGTGGCTGTCTTTCTCATCTCCACTCGATCCCTGCCCTTTGTCTCTCTTGATTTGCATCCTCATATTGTGAAATCCACTTTTGCATTACTGGATTGTGAAGCATGCAAAGTTGATTGATTTTAGCCTCTAGATCTTCCGTCATCTTCTTCTCAACACCGAATTGCAAATGAGAATCCCATATATATGCTCATCATCTATGGTTCACAATAGCGTGTCCTGGGCTTTATCAAATCCGTCTAGCCACTCTCCAATATAAACTAGGGACTCTAATACCAGCCAGCCTTCTACCATGCTACCCTCCGGACGTGCCTTCTGATGCACATATCCCTTAAGTGTTTTCATTAAACGTTCTAAAAAGAACGTCCATCTAGAATGTATTGTGCCAGCTATTTCCACCTCATCAACTATGTGAACAAGAAGATGCATCTGAATGGTAATCATGGTAGTAGGAAAGTGTTTCTCAAACATGCACACAACCTCCGCAGTATTTAGTTTGGGGAATGGTACACAGTCTATATTAATCTCCTTTTGTAAGATCCATTGCACCAACTTCGCAAGTTTGTAAATCGTGTTATGGATGTCAGGAGACAAACATCCCTCAATGGACACCGGTAAAATAAACTTCAAAACACATCTAGCAATGATATTAAAGTCCACACACGAATTTGTTATACGATTCCCACTGTGATATATTCCACTTCAAACATACCTGACACATTTTATGCCATTTGTGTGACTTCAAACCGCTAAGATTTCTTTCTTTAGTGAAACATGTTCGGAGCGAGTACATTACGCCAGTGGGGGTTCGCACAGCTTGAATGGTCTCTTTTAGTTTTCGTTCTTGGGCTCCTGTCAAAATCCATGGCTCTTTAGTGAGTTTTATCAATCCATTGGATGCTGTTTGCGGCCAATATTGCTCCATACGATCCACATTTCTAAGGTCAACCCTGGCTCCCAAAGTATCTTTCTTGTGGTCCCATAGCAGATTATCCACATTCTTGAATATTGGCATTGGATCGAGCAAGTGATTGATCATGACTCGGGGCCAATATGGTAACTCGTACCATAGAGAGAGTCTCTTCATCCCTGGGGGCAAACTGTCATCACACATCTCCTTCTGCTCTAACCATACTTGTGAAGACATCCTCGGTGGCTCTCTTCCCAAAAAGTCATCGCGTAAAAAATAATTCTCTAGAAGATACGCTTGATGACCTTCGTAGATTTGCTTCTTCAATGAGGACGCCCGACGTGCATTCAGTCTAGGTCCACATGTGACGCATGCTCTGTATCCTCTTGTTTGAAGCCATGTATGCATACACATGACAATAGATAAGCTTGAGAAAAACCAAGATTTATAGTGTTTGAGTTTGAGTGAAAATCACATGAGCATTCTGTTAGTCCGGGATAGTCATGCATGGTCCACATTAGAATGTCTTTGATCAAAGCATTCCGTCGACCTGTGTGTCGGCTCATATCCACCACTTCTATGCCAATCCACAATTATTGTAGCTCTTCCAATAGCGAATGAAGATACACATCCATATTCTTCACTTTATACCGCCCCGGTACAATCAAGCTTAGCCACAGGTGCCCCTTCTTGGTAGTCAACCACGGGGGAATGTTGTAGTCGATGATGACAATGGGCCACAAATTTTAAGATGTTGATCTTTGACCAAATGGATTTACGCCATCCATAGCCAGGCCTAGGTGCAAATTTTGAGCTTCACTGGTAAAATCTGGCCATGTTTTGTCCCTATGTTTCCAGGCTGTGCAATCTGCAGGAATCCGTAGCACACTATCCAAAGATTTATTCTCATCATTCCATCGGATGCTAGGGAGGCCATGGACTTACATTTGAAGAAATTCTTGATGCGAGGAAGCAGAGAAAATTTCACAAAACCTTCATGGAATTTTTGTTCCATGGAGATCTATTCGATATCTCTCGAAATCACATTCCTGACACTTCTCCATGTCTATGTATTCCCCTCTGAAAAGAATGCAGTTGTTAGGACAAGCGTGAATCGAATTATAATCCATCCCCAAGTTTTGCAAGATGTTTCTTGCTTCCTCTCTGAAATTTGGCATCACATTATCCGCTGGCAGTATGTGCTCTTTGAACAATCTACACAACAAAAAAATGTGGTACACTTGTGTAAGTAATCTATCAAATCATTATACATCTAGAGTTTTTTATTAAAGTAAACACATTGTAATAGATCACCTGAAAAGCGCTGTGATGCTAGTGTCACTCCATCCAAAATTTGCCTGCATGTTGAGAAGAACCAGTAGCGCCTTCAATCTAGACACACTTGCTCCATCATACAATGGCGTATCGGCTTCACTTTTCATATCATCATAGATAAGCCTTTCGGAATCCATGATCGTCTCAATCATTTCATTGATCTCGGGCTCAAACATTGCCTTGTTGGGAATTTGGTCTGCATGCTCATTCTCGGAGTTGTCAAAGGCTACATCTTGTGGCCTCACATAGGCTGCTTGAACAAAGCGCGTGTGAACACGTCTATTGGGTTGTAAGATTGTTGTCTGTTGGCCAGTGTCAAAGTCCGACGAGTTATAATTCGCAACAACTCGATCTATAATAGATGGATCAAACTCTACAAATTCGCGAACGTGCTGCAAAGAAACGCGTCTTGTCCGTTGCACAGCATGCTTGCTTTGATTACAAAAACATAAGATCCTTGCTGAGAGATAGATGTTTCGGTTGGACAGACCCACATCCTCGTCACTACTCATAATGAAGGTTAAAACCTTATAACGTGGAAATAAATTTAATCTTCTATTGGCATCCTCCGTCTTCTCTCTCTCTCTCTCTCTCTCTCTCTCTCTCTCTCTCTCTCTCTCTTCTCTCTCTCCCTCTCTCTCTCTCTCTCTTAGTTCTCATTGTAAACTACCTCGCATTCTCTAGTCATGTCCAATCCCCGCACACCTCAATCTAGAGGTGCACATAGATCAGAACGACCGAGTTATAATCTCTTCTTTATTGGTCAATGCCTATATTTGTGGGTATGAGAAATTTACACACCCACGTCTACATGATAGTGCATGTAGTGGACAAAATCCCTTTGCCTCTTCTCTAGCTATAACAATTCGCAGCATCTTAACATCTTTTCAGAGCAGATATTTGTTCGATGGATTACTTAGCATATTACATGTTGGCCTCCAATTTGAGTATCATGCCATTGAAAGCTTTCTAACTTAAGGTCACATCCACCGTAGAGAGGAAGAGAGGGATCAACGTTCGCCTAACTCTAATTTTTTTACCGTAATCCCAAAGGTAGACTCTAATATAAAAACGCAATCCAAAATCTAATCTTAAATCTAGCCTAATTGAACATGTGGTGATTTGCGGCTAATTGAATATGGTTAGTGTGTGTGAGTTTATAGGTGTCAGATTCTGATGGGAATATACATATTGTTGTGTAACTAGTGTTTGCTCTTTGGGCAAAGCACGCCTTCATTGACATGCACTAAAATGTAACCTAAATCTAATCTAATCTTAAATCAAACATAAGAGTCTAGATCTAATTTTTTGAGAGAGAAAGAGAGAGCACAGAAATAGAACCCCAAAGTGTATAGAATACACACATCAGATGATGTATATATAGAGGGGACCTAGATGCCATATATAGAGAAGCCATATATTGAGTAGCTTCACATATAAGCTCAACATCCCCGCTTAAATAAAGGTCCCTAACTGTGGATGAAAAAACCCTTGGGGGATCAAGGAAAAAACCCGCACCTCTATATACACCCACCGTTATATTATAAAAATCATTGAATATACGGGTGAAAGCATGGAATGGTGGCTCAAATAGCTGTGTCCATGGACACCTACTATCCAAAACTTTGGCCTACAATTAGACATGAATTCACATAAAATTTCTATCATGATATATGTCAATGGATAGCTCTTAAAGAATAAAATATAGAAGTGCAATCACTTATAAATTTTATTTAGTTTGTATTCTTTTTTCCACAAGATTGTTTTTGTGATATGCTATCTAATAGCTTAAATATCATTCCACCTATTCATACTTTCACCCATACAAATGTTCATGAGGAGCTATATCACTCCTTTTACAATGAATGTTTTATGAGTAGTTACATTACTCCTATCCTATCAAATACAATAATGAATATAAAGGTTCAATAAAGAGGTGTAAACGCTATCGATTAGCTCGTAATTAGAAGTGTCTCCGTGAATTTGATGTGTAGCTTGTCATCAATATTGCCTCACAAACATGTCTTCATGTTGTCATCAATACGGCATCACCAAACATGTCTTCATAAATCTTTTATTGTCACCAAGTTTGTCTTCATGAAATCAATTCTTTGATCAATCATACATAGATCATATACTCAAAAAACATAGTCATGAAAACTATTAGCATCGTTAGTGAAATAATTACATTCACAATGCCATAAGAGATGGTTCACGATGCCACTCTTTTGACGACATATATATGTACGACAATATACGATACATAAAGTATGAACGTCAAAGTACAAGATGCGTGATTACGTGATGCAAATGACGTGTATATACTACATAAAACGGTATTTATCAACAAAGTGATATCAATGAGTATCATCAAAGTATTAACAAAATATCATCATTGTATCAATAAAAATAAATAAATCATCATGGT
This sequence comes from Adiantum capillus-veneris, assembly GCF_014529385.1. Taxonomy (NCBI): domain Eukaryota; kingdom Viridiplantae; phylum Streptophyta; class Polypodiopsida; order Polypodiales; family Pteridaceae; genus Adiantum; species Adiantum capillus-veneris. Next base: position 38,455,497 of record NC_140933.1, on the reverse strand, counting down.
ATCACCGCGAATAACCATGGTATCAACGAAACAGCATCATGGTATCATCGAGAATAATCATTGTATCAATGAAACAACATCATGGTATCACCGAGAATAACCATGGTATCAACGAAACAACATCATGGTATCACGGAGAATAACCATGGTATCAAAAAAACAACATCATGATATCATCGAGAATAATCATTGTATCAACAAAACAACATCATGGTATCACCGAGAATAACCATGGTATCAACGAAACAACATCATGGTATTACCAAGAATAACCATGGTATCAACGAAACAACATCATGGTATCACCGATAATAACCATGGAATCAACGAAATATCATCATGGCATCACTAAGAATAACCATGGTATCAACGAAATATCATCATGGTATTAACAAAAATCATCGTGACCAAAGTACTAACAAAACATCATCATGGTACCATCAAAATCACTATGTTATCAACGAGAATTATCAATAAAATGACATAAACTATATCTCTAGAATAATAATTATATGAGAATCAATGAACGAGTATATCATATAACAAAAGATCATGTACCAACAGTAGCTCGATTGAATTTGGACGATCATCAACGGCTCGATTGAATTGGAACGATATGTAACTAGCTTCTGTAGCAAAGTTACACTATGAGAGATCGTGGTGTTTACCGCAGGCCATTACCGCAAAACAAGAGAGAGGAATTCAAAATAAGGAGAGAGAAACCCTTTTGATGTTCAAGAAGGATTTTACCGTAGGTATTACCGCGTGCATTTCCACGAATATTGCATGTTCATTACCGCTAAGGCCATAGACCCTTCCCCCTCTCCCTCTCCCGTGGGTTTCCATTTAAATCCAATATAACTCAAAATGTATTTACACACTACAACTCCTACACTCTCCAGAATGCTTGCTCACTTCACTTAATCTCTCTTTCACTCTAAAAATTCTATACATAAATCATTGAACTCACAACAAAACCATTACAAATACTATTCATAAGCACATAACGAAACATTTGCAAATTAATCATATACTACACCAAGTGAAAGAATGGAGAGTTTTATTAATTCTCAATTTGTATAAGATCTCTACAAGCACTAGGATCCATATTTAGACCCATAGTATTCAAATCAATAAACAAGTTTAGAGATTCTTCCTCCTCTCCATCACCTCCTGTAGAATGATCATCATCGCTTTCTCCCTCTTCCTCCTCCTCAAGATGACTATTTGCAAGGCTTGGTTGACCTTCTTCAACTTCTACTACATTTCCTCTGCATCTTGTGGTGATGGTATGATGGGATCAATTACTGGCTCAATGTCCGTCTTTGCAAAGATAGATCTACCCTGCGGCGTGACTGGAATGACATACCAAAGTCTTCTTTGATATATACATGGCACATAAAAGACTTGTACGTCACACACAAAGAATAAGCTGATATACATATATTAAATTTTTAATTTAAGTTAATTGCACATAGCCTAAATTACCTGCTTGCAACTACTAGGATACACCAAGTTGTCAGTTTTTCCCCGATGGAATTGGGTGGAATCCACCATAATGAGCCCATTTTCATGTCTTTTGACCTCACCCGCAAACCATTGGCACTCAAAGAGGAATTTGTGAAAAGATCTGCAATTCACTTTGATTATTATCTCTATAGTACCACAATATCTGACCTCATTTGTTGTTGTGTCAAAGTTTCCCATCACGCCACAATCATTAGTGGTCCGACGCTCATCTATCTTGCGGGTGCGAAAATGTCGGCCTTCGGACCAAATGGAGTTGAAAATGAGACCCTACAATCACAATGAATAAGAGGTTACATCGCATTTCATTAAGTGATTTGCATACATGCATACATAACATATACACAACAACGCTTTCAAAAAGCTTATCTCTCAACTGTGCTTACACAACCGGATCTCTCAAAGCCATTTGAGGTCCAATGTCATGCTTGTGGTGATTGCCTTGGAGCTGTTTTTCTCCAGGAAGGGCATGCCATAGGCTATGAAAGTCGAAGGCTCGACCCTATTAAGCAAGCTCTAGGCATATATGAAAAGGAACTCCTGGCAGTTCTACATGCCTTAGACTCATGAAAGCACTATTTATTGGGGACTCCTTTCATTCTGCAAATGGATCACCAAAGTCTTAAGTACTTCATGACATAGACCAAGCTCTCCGACAAACAAATGAGGTGGGCATATTTCCTTTCTCACATTGCTGACAAGCATAATCAAGTAGACAATGCACTCTCAAGATGGTCGAGAGTGAATGTGGTTTCCATAGCAACTCACAATGATCTTTCTTCTATGATAGATGAGTATGCTATTGATCCCGATTTTTGATATGTGATTTCAGCCCTTGGACTAGGGAAGAAGGAGGAACCATTTACTTTACAAGATGTTTATCTTCTCTATGGCAATAGACTATGTGTTACTAGCTCACTACGTGAGAAAGTAATGTATGAATCGCATGCTCCTCCTTATGCGGGGCATAGAGGGATTCAGTATACCCTAAAGGGGATTGAGACATATTTCTATTGGCCTACCATGAAAGAAAAAATACAAGAGTATGTTTCTAAATGTGTGGTATGCCAAAAGACAAAGTCTGATAGAGGGAAGCAACTTGGATTGCTTCAACCTTTGCCAATCCCTAATTCACCATGGGAGAGGATATCCATGGATTTTATCTTTGGATTGCCTAAGGTAATCCATGGGAATACGAGAATATGGACAATAGCAGATAGGTTCAGTAAATGGCAACCCTCTTCATTTCACAAATCTTCAAGTACCATGGCTTGCCAATGTCCATAGTGTCGGATAGAGATCCTAGAATGACCAGTAATTTCTAGAAGGGTCTCTTTGAGAATTTAAGAACAAGGCTAAACTTCTCTTTGGCCACCGCAAACGGATGGCCGAAGTGAAATAGCTAACCTAACAATCCTTGATCTACTAAAAGCCTATGTAATGGAAGTACATCAAAGATCCCAATGGGAGAAGTACTTACCCTTAGTGGAGTATGCTTATAACAACGGTGTACATACTTCCATGGGAAAAGCACCTTTTGAGGTAATAGAGGAAATATCAAAAAGTCCCCTATTACTTAGATACACGGGAAGATCTTCGCTCCATATGACTATAGTCAGGATCTACAAGAATCTTTCCAAAAGATTAAGGATGCTATCTCTATCTCATTGCAAAGGAAAAAGGCTGTTGTTGACAAGCACAGAAGATCCCAAGCCTTTAAAGAAAATGATTGGGTCTTACTCAAATTTTCCAAGGCTCGATTAAGAGACACGACGGGCAAGAATCCTACGGGACACCAAAAGTACTATGTGTAGACCCCAATCCTTTTTGGCAATTTGTACACAACTCTGGGTTAATTGGGATATGCATAGGCATGCTAGAAGCATTTGCATTTTAAATTATTGCACATGTATACCTGTTTAGCATGATTTGATGTTGCTGCATATAAATGATTGGATACAAATTGAAAGCATTTGCTGCTGTTTGCTATAAAATTTGAATGCTATGATTAGTTCATTTAAGGGAAGTTCATAAGTTCTTGACCTAGCTAGGCCGTTTTCAGCTGGAAAGAGATGGAAAGCTTACTAGCTCAAGAAAGTTTCAAGGTGAGTACTACTCTTGGGTTCAGTCTTAGCCGAAATATATCTTCGGAGTCTTGTGAGTTTACCCTAATTTGTGTTAATGTATGTTAGTCGGTAGAGATTGTAAAATACCAGTGAGATTTGGAGCTTGCTGCTGAGGAAAACGAAAAGCATACACGAGTTTTAGTGTAACTATCGGGAAAAGCTTTAAATTTTGACTTAGAATCCAAGAGAGACGGTAAGATTCGAGGGAATAGGGGTAGAGAAGATTTGAGCTGAAGGCTCATTTCTCGAAGATTGCTTGTACAATATCAAAACCTTTTTACAGGCAGGAACAAGGTCTTAAAAGACCATTGGAAAAAAAAATAGTAAAATTTATTTTTTAACGATGTTGGTTGCATGCTCTGAACCGCCACACAGAGAGCAAGAGAGGACACAAGCATGAGCAATTCGGAAGTGTAGAGAGAGGGTTGTGAGTTTGAGCAATAGGAGAGGAGAGAGAAGTGCAAGTCCGCAGCCTGTGTGTGTGTGTTAGTTATTGTGTATGAGCATGAATAGGTTAGAAAGAGAGCAAGAAAGCGTTGCAGGCTGTGTATGTGTATGTGTATCTGTTAGTTAGAGAGAGAGAAATTCTCTGTAGTGCTGTGTGTGTGGGTGTCGTCTGAAGAAGTAGAGAGAGAGTAAACATGACAAGAGCCAAGAGAAAGAAAAGGGCTGCAATTAGTTAGAGAGAGACAGGTAAGCCGCGAGAAGTCTGTGTGTAGGAGGAGAGCATCCGAGAGCCTGAGAAGGAAGCAAGGAGCGCTCTTTGTCTGAGTATGATAGAAGAGAGAGAGTGTCTCTGTAGATTAGTTAGAGTGAGATAAGGACAGAGATAAAGTACTTGGCCTTGCTATATATCGAGAGGAGAAAATGGGCCCTATCTTACTGTATGTAGAGAAAGAGAGAGAGACTGTTGCATTAGCGCTACTAGATTGATTGCAGTTAGTAGGTCACAAGGAGAGAGAAGATGTGTTAGTAGACAAAAACAAAGAGAGAGAGAGAAGCAGAATATGTTTCCAGAGTTAGAGAGAGAATAGGAGAGAGAGAAGGAAGAAATGTTGACTACTTGTCTATGTGAGTGTGTGACTGTGTAGCACTATAGTTAGGTACAGAAAGAGAGTGTTTATGCTAGTGTGTGGGAGAGAAAAAATTAGAAAAAGAGAGAGAGAGAGAGAGAGAGAGAGAGAGAGAGAGAGAGAGAGAGAGAGAGAGAGAGAGCATCATATTGAGAGATGGAAAGAGACGACTCTTAAACGCCATTGAAGCGAGAGAGAAGACTACGAGGCGGCATCATAGAACTACGATCAAACGAATCAGTGTGGAAAGTTGTTTTAAAAGCGTCATCGGTCAGTGAAATTGCTATAAATCAAAGTGATAATAATTGTTCTTTTGGTTATTTTACATTTTACAAAATGTTGGGAAATTATGCAAAAAGTTATCAGTTTAAAATATAAAAGCTAAAAATAAAATAAAAAAGAGAAACACTTTGAAATAGAGTCATCAGCATGCATTGTATTCATAAACAAAATAGAAAATTAGTTGTTTAATGAAAGTTAATTTGCAAAGAGCTTGTCTGAAAATGGAACGCATGGCATAGTTTGGCATATTAAAAAGCAATCTGGGAAATAAGAATCTCGACATTTATACATTGCAAAATTTCAATGGAAATTTACAATTAATTGTGATCTATTTGGCGTTTTAAGAAGAACAAAAATTATTAATGTCCATTAAGTGACTGTAGAATTGATATAAACAGAGAATTATAGAAAAACTTATTGTGAAACTATAATGTCTAGTGAGTTTGGAAGTTGGTATAGTTAAACAGATGTATAAATTTGAACTCGTACAAGCATGTTTGCTTAGGATTTTGTTGAAAAATCATTAAAAAATAAATAAATGGAGATTTGTGGTTAATTGGTTTATTGGTTTAGGCAAGAAAAAGTAAGACGTATAAGTGAGAGCTTAGGTTGAGATTGGATAGTTGGACTACAAAAATTTAGCAAAATAAGTGAAATACAAACGTATATTTATAAAATTAGCTAAAATGGGCTCGAGAGTAGCAAATGAGAGGCAAATTAGTGCACTTTCAGGTTAGTTAGGGGGCCGTTGGACCAATTGAACATCATTAAGAAGACTTGGAAGGCGGCGTTCATTTGGTGCGTCCGCCGGGAGCCAGCTAGCTGTTAGAGCTACGAGGCACCCCGGTGCATATATTTTGCATGCTGGTACCCACGGTTTGGCCAATAAAGAAGGGGCAATGTCTGTGTGGTAACACCGAGAAAAGCAAGTCATAAATAGACTTTGGGTTATCCCAGTGCATACCTTGGTCTTGATGACCTTGAGTTTGCTAATAGAATATGTTAGCTAAGAGCCATTTGTTAGTTTATAGAAGCTGGGAGATTCAATTGTTTGTTAGAGTTAGGATGGTATAAAAACAAATGGAGAGGGAGATGAAGTTGGTGGAAGAAGACCTAAGTGTGTTAGAGGGGCGTGTAGGAGATCCCAGTGCACTTAAAGAAGAAAAGGTTATTCAAGCAGAATCACTAAAACAACAGGAACTAATTGATGAGGCTTTCTCTCAAATTCGGCAAAATTTGATTAGATCAAAGCTAGAAAATGGACAAGCTTTGATGAAGGCTAGACAAGATAAAGAGTCTGCCATGTTAGATATTATTTGTTTCAACAAGATATAATACGTTTTAACAAAGAAATAGGAATAACTTGTGAAATTTTAGATAAGGAGTCTAAATTGCATGTTGAGGAAGTGAAAACCATGAGTGGGTGCATTAATACAATGGGAGAGGAGCTTGATGAGACTAAGCAACTTATATTTGGATGCCAAGTCCTTTCCAATGATGAGAGGCCCCGTGAGAGTGAGAAGCCTATGACTCCTATAGTCAATAATGAGTGTTCTATTGACAATATTAACAAATATGTAGATGTTTCTTTTGATAACCCATGTTTACTGAGAGATGTAGAATGGGAGGAAAGAGAGCTAGTAGATAATAATATAGCTACCTTGATAGATATCAAGAAAAGACAAGCCTTGTTAGAATTGTGTCTTGATAGGGAGCATTTACAAATATTTCAGCAAATTTACTTTGAAACTTTAGTACCCTATGAATTAAGAGGTGCATGCTATATTAAATAAGAGAGGTGTACTTTTGTTTTGATGGAATATATCATAGAAAGTATGCTTACTTATAAGGATGCATATACAAAGCACTTTGCATATAAACATTTTCAAATTGAAATTAAATTAGGTTCTTCTACTTTTGAGACCAAACATGATTATGAGGAGTTAAATATAAGAAAAACCTTAATTTTGTATGAACGTGAGAGATTGAGAGTAAATCATAATAAACATATTAGTGGTGATGGTCAAAAATGTAAGAGACATATTAGATATGAATGTCAAGTAAATGCGGTCATTTTAGGGAATGAGATTAGACAATATATTGCATATATGCAAGAGGGAGACAAAGAGAGAGAGGAGAGGTTAATAGAAAGCGTAGGAGACCAAATGTCCACACAAGGTTTTCAATAGAGCTTAGAAAAGGCTAGATAGATAACAAGGATAACGAAATATATGAAAAGAGACAATTTGGGTATAAATATTACGGTGTGATAGGCCATATTGCAAAGTTTGGTGAAAATTTGAAATTAGTAAACTAAATCACCTTAGCTCAATGATGAGAGAATAATAGGAGAGAAGAAAGAGTAAGTAATGAATGTTTGATTTAGAAAAATGAAAAATAAAACAAAATATTTTCTTATTTGTAATATGAAATAGCTTGCTCATTTTTAATTGAGATACAATATAATAAGGGAGATGTCATTTCATGTCATATGGAAAGTGAGTGTGAGTTGTCATGTACTGTCATTTATGAGTAGATATTTGGGCTATACTGAGGAGTCTTTGTTGTTCCTATTTGGAAGTTTAGTGGTTTTATGTGTGCGCAAGATGAATATGAAATCCATGTTTTGATGGAATTTGATTGAGTGGTTAAGTTATTGTGTGAGGAGAGAAGTTAAAAGGGATTGTGAGCTTGAGGGAGAGTGAGAAGTGAGTAAAGAGTAGAAGTGAGTGAGAGTGACTTGAGTGGTGTGAGATAAAGTATAGTTTTAGAGGGATCAATATTGAATCCTTGTTTATCCTTGCTCATATGTGAGATATTTTCATTCATTTGTAGGAAGAATGATGGCTTTTCGTGAGTCCAAATTCAAGCATATTTGACAAAAAAAAATTCACAATTTGACTAATAGAATTTTAGCAAAAGTATTCAAGAGAATTGGCCAAATAAGAAAAGGTAGATAGCGTAATTCTACGACAATTGAAATAGGTACAAAGCAGTTTAGATTTAGTAGATGCCATGTTTGGTGGGATCCGTGTTTTAAAATTGAAATGCATATGTTAGTGCAAGGAAAATGTGTGTTTAAGGATTAGAGAAGTGCATGCAGAGAGTGAGTTTAAGAGTGTGGAAGCTAAAGGGTATGAGTTATAGGATCTTAGCAAAGTTGAGAAGATGTTACTTGTTAGAGAAGTGAGAGATGTTAGTGGACAAGTTAGGAAGTTGAGAGATGCTTGAGAGTTAGAGATGCTAAGAAGTTGAGAGATGATTGAGAAGTAGAGTGGAAATCTAGAGAAGTGAAATGTTTGGGTGATGTTAGTGGAGAATTTAGTAAGTTGAGAGATGTTTGAGAGTACGTTAGAGATGTTAAGTGGTTGAGAGATGATTGAGACGTAGAGTGGAAAGCTAGGGAAGTGAGATGTTTGGGTGATGTTAGTGGTGGAGAAGTTAGTAGGTTGAGAGATATTTGAGAGTTAGAAATACTACAAGATTTTGAGATGTGAGATTTGAAAGGAAGTTTCAAGATGTTAGTTTATCATTGTTGTGGTGTCAGTTTCAAAGAAAAAGTTTATAATACGTTGCATTTGAATAAATGTTTGAAATCAAATATAAAATCAAAACAAAATTAAAAAAAACATATACATGATGTAAAGAATGTGAAATTGGAGAGGGTGTGGTCTATGTGTAGGAACCTGTAGCTTTGTAATGAAAGTAGGTGTCTGTAGCACATATAGGTGTTTGTGACCTAGGATACGGTCTATGTGTAGGACACTGTAGCTCCTTAGATTGTAGGTGACTGAACCACGTATAGATGCATGTAATCCATTGCACTATTCTTGGAAATATGAATGCTTATTAATTGATTTGCAGATTTTTGTTTAAAAAATAATTAAAAAAGAACCACCAAACAAAAAAAACCAAAAAAAACCCCCATAAAAATTAGGAGTAGGATAAGTGCATTCCTTTAGAAGGAGCGTAGTCTAATCTTTTTGTAGAACCGAGCAATTTTGTATGGAGAAGATACCTGTTACAAATTGGAGCTGATTGTCAAAGCTGTATCTGGGGATGAATTTCTAAAGTGGATCATTTTCAAGCAGATTAAACAGGTGGTTTATTTCTAGCTATGTTCAATTTTTTCTTCTTCTATTTTAGGTTTTATGTTTGCTGTAATAGATGTGTCAGTGACAAGTTAATACCACATTATTCATAATCATATTAAACTTGTTAGCTTAAGGGGTTTATATATTCTTTTTAACTTTCCTTTATCTAGACTTAGCAATCACCAATCGGTGACCAAGCTGTTAGTGGCTGAGAGAGGTAGTCAAGGTGATTATTTAATAGGGTCACTTTAGCTAAACTAGTTTTGGGAAATATATTTATGCTCTTAATGGTGACCTAACAATCCCTTAGAAGTGACATAGGTCTCTGTGGTTGGGAGTATAGACCTTTAAACTCTAGATTATGGGCGATATGCTAGTTAATTTACACTAGTGATGAGCCAAGAGGAGAATAAAACAAAACTTTTATGTTATATGTTGTGTGACCATCACTGTACAAGTTTGGTAGGCGGGTGGGTCAACCTTGTCTCTAGTGACAGAGCCACAAGTTGTAGCCAGGTTTTGTACGGGGTGTATGTGTAAGTGCTAATAATTCTTGCTCGACACAGCAGTGAGAGTGGAATGCATGCAAAAGAAAAAAACAATCAAGGCTGACGTAACTTGTAAAAATAAAAAAATAAAAATACAAAGCAGAATGTATGAAAATAAACAACAATTAGAAATCTTTTTTTTTTTTTAATTTGGGGATTCAAAACAAGGGAACTTAAATTAAGGGCGATGACTTCCACTTAGATGTGAATACTATATATCTTCTATAATATAAGGATTAATTGGTTTACCTCTATAGAGCTCTAGCGCCATGGAGGGGGTTTGTTCTTGCTATTAAATAGTAATACATTTATTGTCTTGCCTAGGGTGGTTTATAGTTATTCCATTGACTAGTCACTTTATTATAAATTTTGTTGCTATTGGTGAGGTTTAGGTTTGTGATTTTTAAATCTTTATAAATGCTAGTTAGTGAGGGTATATACGTTGCCTTGTGTTAACATGTTTATATAATTATGTCTAGTATTTATTAATTTGTCACTAGTTGTCACTGATTGACTGATTAACGGTTTTATTATTGAAACAAATCTAGTCCTTGTTTTAAAATAAGTAAGAATGGACAGACTACTGGTGTTAGTGTAATGTATTTCAGGCTTTATGCTCACGAGGACATTCGCAGTTAAGGAGGGGAGCTAGTTATTCTTCAAAGTGTAGCTGTCAAGGTGGGGATCAGTTGCAGCAGTTAGAGAAGTTCATTCTAGTGTAGAAGACATTTTTGTTTGTCGAGGACGCCTTCACGTTTCAGTAGGGGAGGAATGTAGACCCCAATACTTTTTGACAATTTGTACACAAATCTGGGTTAATTAGGATATGCATGGGCATGCTAGAAGCATTTGAATTTTAAATTATTGCACATGTATGCCTGTTTAGCATGATTTGATGTTGCTGCATATAAATGATTGGATAGAATTTGAGAGCATTTGCTGATGTTTGGATTAAAATTTGAATGCTATGATTAGTTCATTTAAGGGAAGTTCATAAGTTCTGGCCTAGCTGGGCCATTTTCGATTGGAAAGAGATGGAAAGCTTACCAGCTCAAGAAAGTTTCAAGGTGAGTACTACTCTTGGGTTCAGTCTTAGCCGAAGTAGATCTTCGGCATCCTGTGAGTTTACCCTAATTTGTGTTAATGTATGTTAGTCGGTAGAGACTGTAAAATACCAGTGAGATTTGGAGCTTGCTGCTGAGGAAAACGAAAAGGGTACACAAGTTTTAGTATAACTATTGGGAAAAGCTTTAAATTTTGACTTAGAATCTGGGAGAGACGGTAAGATTTGAGAGAATAGGGGGAGAGAAGATTTGAGCTGAAGGCTCATTTTGAGAGAATAGGGGGAGAGAAGATTTGAGCTGAAGGCTCATTACCATCGAGACCTTTTTGGATCTCGAGGATTGCTTGTACAATATCAAAACCTCTTTACAGGCAGGAACGAGGTCTTAAAAGACCATTGGAAATAAATAAAGTAATTTTTTTTTTAACGATGTTGGTTGCCTGCTCTGAACCGCCCCACAGAGAGCAAGAGAGGGCGCGAGCGTGAGCAGTTTGGAAGTGTAGAGAGAGGGTTTTGATTGTGAGCAATAGGAGAGGAGAGAGAAGTGCAAGTCCGCAGCCTGTGTGTGTGTGTTAGTTATTGTGTGTGAGCATGAATAGGTTAGAAAGAGAGCAAGAAAACGTTGCAGGTTGTGTATGTGTATGTGTATGTGTTAGTTAGAGAGAGAGAGAAATTCTCTGTAGCGTTGTGTGTGGGTGTCCTTTGATCAAGAAGTAGAGAGAGAGAAAACATGACCAGAGCCAAGAGAAAGAAAGGGGCTGCAATTAGTTAGCGAGAGATAGGTAAGCCGCGAGAAGTCCGTGTGTAAGAGGAGAGCATCCGAGAGCCTGAGAAGGAAGCAAGGAGCGCTCTTTGTCTGCGTCCGGTAGAAGAGAGTGAGTGTCTCTACAGATTAGTTAGAGTGAGATAAGGACAAAGAGAAAGTACTTGGCCCTTCTATATATCGAGAGGAGAGAATGGGTGCTATCTTACTGTATGTAGAGAAAGAGAGAGATTGTTGCATTAGCGCTACTAGATTGATTGCCTGTGTATGTGTGCAGTTAGTAGGTTGCAAGGAGAGAGAGGATGTGTTAGTAGACAAAAAGGAAGAGAGAGAAGCAAAATATGTTGCCAAAGTTAGAGAGAGAATAGGAGATAGAGAAGGAAGAAATGTTGACTGCTTGTCTATGTGAGTGTGTGACTGTGTAGCACTATAGTTAGACAAAGAAAGAGAGCGTTTATGTTAGCGTGTGGGAGAGCAGGAATTAGAGAGAGAGAGAGAGAGAGAGAGAGAGAGAGAGAGAGAAAGCATCATTTTGAGAGATGGAGAGAGACGACTCCTGAACTCCATTGAAGCAAGAGAGAAGACTACGAGGTGGCATCATAGAACTGCGATCACACGAGTCAGCGTGGAAAGTTGTTTTAAAAGCGTCATCGGTCAGTGAAATTGCTATAAATCAAAATGATAATAATTGTTCTTCTGGTTAGTTTACATTTTAAGAAATGTTAGGAAATAATGCACAAAAGGTTATCACTTTAAAATATAAAAGCTAAATATAAAATAAAAGAAGAGAAACACTTTGAAATAGAGTAATTCGTAAACAAAATAGAAAAGTAGTTGTTTAATGAAAGTTAATTTGCAAGGAGCTTGTTTGAAAATGGAATGCGTGGCATAGTTTGGCATATTAAAAAGCAATCTAGGAAATAAGAATCTCAACATTTATACATTGCAAAATTTTAATGGCAATGTATAATTCATTGTGATCTATTTGGCATTTTAAGAAGAATAGAAATTATTAAAATCCATTAAGTGACTATAGAATTTATATAAACAAAGAATTAAAGAAAAACTTATTGTGAAACTATAATGTCTAGTGAGTTTGGAAGTTGGTATAGTTTAACAGATATATAAATTTGAACTCGTACAAGCGTGTTTGCTTAGGATTTTGTTGACAAATCATATCGAATTAAATGGAGATCTGTGGTTAATTGGTTTATTGGTATAGATAAGAAAAAGTAAGATGTATAATAAGTGAGAGCTTAGGTTGAGGTTGGATAGTTGAACTACAAAAATTTAGCAAAATAAGTGAAATACGAACACATATTTATAAGATTAGCTAAAATGGGCTTCGGAGTAATGAAAGGAAAATTAGCGCACTTTTAGGTTAGTAAAGGGAGCGTTGGACTAATTGAACGTCATTAAGAAGACTTGAAAGTTGGAAGGTGGCGTTCACTATGCTAAGTTAGCAGAAAGGTACCATGGTCCCTTCCAGATTCTTAGGCCAATCAATGAGATGGCCTATCAACTCAAGTTACGTAGCCAGTGGCTCATACACAATGCTTTCCATGTGAGCCTACTAAAGCCTTACAAAGGAGAGCCACCTCAAGAACCCACTATTGAAGACCCACCGGAGATCGAGGACCAAGAAGAGGTGCTGCAGCCCGAGTCCATTGTCTGACATGAAGACAAGGTACCCGACGATATCTTATCTATACTAATAGATAAAGGGGGAGGAGATTCCGGCTCCCCCCCCCTGACACGCGTCAAATGGAGATCCATCCGGCAGTGTCGCCTGCAGGCCTGGGCAACACAGTGACGTAGAGAGAGAGAGAGAGAGAGAGAGAGAGAGAGAGAGAGAGAGAGAGAGAGAGAGACAGAGAGAGAAAGAGAGAGAGAGAGAGGCGGCGAAGCCGCCAACTACACTAGTTAAGTTTAAGAATTATCCTTTTGAAGATGCTAGATGGATGCAAGGCATACAACTAAGGATAACATAAACTTTGTCAATGCTTACAATGCTTTCCTAGAGTAAGAAAATGTACAAATGTTCAAAATGAACAAATTTTTTGTCTTGTAAGACTCTCTTTTTCTTTATTGTTCACAAATTTGAAGTAGTATGCATGCTTAGATCAAGTTTGCGGAGACGTCGTCTCCCAAACACCAAGTAGATCTTGTCACTCTACTATGGAAGATTGATAGGACTAATGCGCAGACATGCTTGCGGCACCTTAGGCTTTCAAGAGCCAAATGGACTAGTCATCCATTCTCGAACGATGTCGTAGGGTAACATAGGGATCCTCTACCCGCTAGGAAAAGGACTAATGAATATGCTTTATCTTCTCTATCCCATAGTCGAGGACGACTATGATTTCAAGAGAAATGTAATGTCATAATAACTAATATCTAATTCTCCTAAATGATTTTCTCATGTTTAACTGATCATTTAATATGGGGAAGTGCCAGGGGAGAAAAAGCTAGAATATTGGTTAGGCTGGCAAACCGGCCATAGTAGGGATCCAAAGAGTGAAAATAGGGATCCACAGGGAGGGACATCTACAAAAGAGCAATGTGCAAAGGTTCAGCCCACTAAGACTTCCAAAATGCTAAGGCTCCAAAATTCAAAGGTTGTGTCCAAAGGTCAAACATTAGGGGAATTGGATGCTTTGTGTGTGTCCCAAAAAGTCTTCATGCATCCCTACATAGGAGGGGGCAAGCCCTAGTTGTAGGAGATGAGAGAGAAACTCACACACACACACACACACACAAACACACAAGCTTCCTTTACACAAAGGGAATGAAGGACACATGTCATCTCCCTAGCCCAGATGCCCACAAGGTGTACTCAAATCCTATTGGATGACCTTGGAGGTGAACCAATGAGAATTAGGCTAGAGTAAATGTAGTTTGATTAATTTTAAAACACTTAATAAAAGAACCAATGGAAATTAAGCTCTCTACACTACAATGGATCAATTGGTTACCCACGCCATTTTTCCGATGTCGATGGCGGGCGCCGGTATAAGCGTTGATAAAGATGGAGGGAGATATTTCTCAATTCAAAATTCAAATTTTAAGGCGTGTATGCCGACGTCTATACTGATGCTCATACCTACACCTATACCGATGCCAATACCAACGCATATATCGACGCTCATACCGACACCTATACCAACGTTTTTATTCGACATATGTACAGGCGTGTATATCGACGTTTATATCAGCACCTTTATAGACATCTGTACCAACGACCTGGTGCTTTACAATACCCAAGAGCTCATTTTTTGTGTTTTCTAACTTCTCGACACCGCGGCCGCCTCCATAGCTCCTCCCCATCTCCTCCTCCCTACTTGCAGACCTTCATGGAGTTGCCTCTTTTGACTTCTTATCTATGCTTCCACACATTTTTACAGAATGAAGGTACATTTTTTGTTGTAATTGTGTGAGAAAATTTGTGTTTGGGTGTGTGGATAACAAAATGCTTATGCTTTGTTTTTGCAGGTTTTGCTTGACCACTTCTCACACATTCACATTCTTTAAATGTAAGTGCTCCTTGTTTTCATTTCATGCACACACACATACACATAAATATTTGTGTTTCTATGTGTGGGTAAAAATGTTTATGCTTTGTCTTTGTAGGTATTTGCTTAACTCTTTGTAGTTCTAGCACACTCACATTCTTTAAATGTGAGTGCTTCTTCTTTTTCTTTCATGCACACACACATGTACACATAAATATACACACATAATCACTATTTATGATTATGATTAATCATAATCATTATTTATGATTAAGCTTATGATGCACATAATGAAATTTTTTATGGTTCTAACAATACATGTATTGTTATGCTTATGCTTATGATAATGCTTATGGTTATGGTTTGTTTTTTTACTATGTCAGTGACAATGGTTATTGTTTATTTTTTATTATGCTAGCAACAATGTTTATGGTTTTGATGACTCTTTTATGATTATGGTTATGGTTATGTTTATGTTTATGTTTATGTTTATGCTTATGCTTATGATAGTGGCAACAGTTAGAGTGTTAACATCAATTTTGGATATGGTATTTATATGGTTATGTCAGTGGCAATGGTTATAGTTTTGACACACTACAAGAGGTACTTCACATTAGCGACGCTCACAGTGCGACGCTCAAAAGTGAAAATCCATGGCATCGCTATTGTATTTGTTGCATAGTGACGCCTATAGCGATGCCCATTGCAACACTCATAATGACGCCGACAGGGGTGAAAAATAAACAAAGAGCACCAGAACTCAGATCTCAGATCTGAGTTTTTGGCGCGCAAGCGAAAGAGGTAATCCGTGCTCTCCCTCTCTCTCTCTCTCTTTCTTTCCACACCCACACACACACGAGGAGAGGAA
Organism: Adiantum capillus-veneris; assembly: GCF_014529385.1. Classification (NCBI taxonomy): domain Eukaryota; kingdom Viridiplantae; phylum Streptophyta; class Polypodiopsida; order Polypodiales; family Pteridaceae; genus Adiantum; species Adiantum capillus-veneris. Next base: position 38,439,641 of record NC_140933.1, on the reverse strand, counting down.
GGAGAGCCAGGTATGCTCCTTCCCTCTCCTCTCTCTCATATTCCCTTCCCCTCTTTCTCTCTCTCTCCCTCTCTCTCTCTCTCTCTCTCTCTCACACACACACACACACACATTGTGTCTTTGAAAGAGAGAGAGAACACACACACACACATTGTGTCTTTGAAAGAGAGAGAGAGAGAGAGAGAGAGAGAAATAAATTAAAGAGAGAGACATGGATCACAAAAAAGCCGGTAAGTGGTGATATGGCAACCCACCAAAACATCATTGGGCTATGTATTTTTTTCAATGGACCTATTGAGAAACTATAAGAATGCTAAATCAATCCAACCATATGAAAATGGAAGATTTCTAGGGTTAAGGTAAAGTCATGTGAATATTTAACGTGATCACGTATTTTGAAATGTGATCACTCAATGTTATTAACGTAATCACATATTGTGATCATGTTAATGAAATCCCTAGGGAGAGAGATATAAAACAAAGAGAGAGAGAGGAGAAAACAAAGAGAAAGAGAAAGAGGGAGAAAGAGAGAGAGAATAGAAAACCAAAGAGAGAGGGAGAGGGGGAGAAGATGAGAAAGAGAGGTAAGGGGAGAAAACAAAAAGAGAGAGCTAGATTAGATTAAGATTTAAAGTAGATTTAAGATTATGTTAGATTACATTTAGATTTATGTTTATGTTGAGTTTAAGATTAGGTTAGATTTAGATTTACATTAGATTAAGATTAGGTTAGATTTAAGATTAGTTAGCTATGTCAAATTTAAGTTAGATTACATTTAAGTTTATGATTTAAGATTGGATTAGATTTAGGTTTCTGTTGAGTTTAGGATTAGATTAGATCTAGATTTAAAATTAAGACAAGATTTAAGATTAACTAGATTAAATTTAGATTTAAGTTGCATTACATTGAGGTTTAAGTTAGATTTAAGATTAGATTACATTTAGGTTTATTTTGAGTTTGATATTATTTTATGTTGAGCTTATATGTGAATACACTCAATATATGGCTTCTCTATATATGACACCCAGGTCCCCTCTATATATACATCATCTCATGTGTGTATTCTACACACTTTGGGGTTCTATTTTTGTGCTCTCTCTTTCTCTCAACATGCTATCAGAGAAGGATGTTTTTGTTGTTCATTTTTCTCCTAATTCAAAACGATTTTGCAACAACGAACTAGGACAGGAATTGGAATCGATGTGGTCTACAACTTTGCAAAAGAAAGTTTTTTCAAATTCTACACCGATTTTGAGTTATTGTTCGCGGATTGCGTACATGCTTGAAAAGCAGCTTCGCTTTTTGTTTTTGAATTTTCTCCTGATTGAAAACAATTTTGCAAAAATTAACCGCAAACAATTCGCTCGAGACTTTAGAATTGATGTGGTGTACAACTTTGCAGAAGAAAGTTTCTCTAAATTCTGCACCGATTTTGGGTTATCGTTCTCGGACTGCGAATATATTTGAAAAGAAAAATTTTACTTTTTGCTTTTGATTTTCCTCATAATTGAAAACTTTTCAATTCTATTTTCTCTTCATCAATCATATAGTTGTTACTGATGTAACACTATAACATATGCGGCGCGGTATTATCGCTCACATTATCGCAAAAAAACAAACAAATTTGAAATATGAAAATTCCCGTATGAGGAAAATACTGCGGCAACATTTGCGGTAATGGTCTAGCGGTAACAGTCGCGGTAATGGTTGCGGCTATATATATTTTTGTGTCTATTACCACGTCGTTTACTGCAAGCATACCCTCGACAGTTACCGCGTGGATGTTATCGCAGGCATTACCGCGGGCGGGTTTATTATAAAAAACCAGATGACCGTTTGGATTGTCCTTTGCAGGACCATCCAAAAGGTCATCTATTTTTTCATTTATTTAAGATATTTTACAAAATTATTATTAATTACAACAAAATATCACAATTGGACAATACATTGAGCCAAAAAAAGATTGATAATTTCATTTACATAAGTGGAATTACAATTGGGGGAGGTATTGATCCAAAAAATGATAGGTATTGCATTTACATAAAGGGCTAAAAAATCCCGCGTGTACAAAATAGAGTATGTTCATGTGGGATAGGGCAAACGGGGCCCGCGTATACAAAATAGAGGATGCTCATGTGGGAGATGGCGGCATTTCGCGTGGAACTCCTTAACTCTGCAAAACCAGAAAAAGAAACAATTAACAATTTGTTATTTAATATTTGATATAAAATCAATAATTTGATTATTTAAATAAGATTAAACTTACATGTTGCAGACTTCTGCACGCATTTCGAACTCCTCTCGAGAGATCATTTGATTTTCAAACAACCAACACCAAGTTTGATACTCGGTATGGTTCTCTCTATATCTCTGCACATCTCTGGTCGTGCGACTCATGGTAATGTTATACTGACAAAAAATAGCAACCAATTAATTAAATGAAAAACATTAGACTTTTTACAATAAAACAAATATTTTTACTTACATATTTGTCTTTCCAAGCCGTTTTTCCTCCCGAACCATAATGCGTAGGAGTCTGATGGGATCTGGCCTCAACTTGACGCGTATACATCGTCGCACCCGTTGCCCTTTCGTCCTCTTTCTCGCCCATAGCTGTCTCCCACTCCACATCATGGACATTTCCTGGCCGATAGCTATGATCTGGAGACTCCATTGTCTTCTTTGCAGCTCTCCTCACACTAGATTTTTTGTTCTTGAGAAATGTTTTGACATGCTCTTGCAACCATTGCCTTGAGAATTGTTGCCCCTCAGGGTTGGGGAAACGCATGTGCATGGTTGTCTCTATATATGTGAGGTTGTAGGGATCTTGTTGATCAAATTTGAGAAAACAATTGATATATGTGGAGTGGATTAATTGGTTGACGTGTGTGCGGAATCTCCTGCCATGCGCTGTCCCGAGATCCACCATACCTCCTCTATGAACCTGGTAGTATAACCCACAAGCATCTGGTGAAGGCATGTCATGGTCCTCATCTTCTGCTGGAGCAAGGAGCGGTGACTGTGGAGGAGAATCTGTAGTAATCCCCCCCCCCCCCCCCCCCCCCCACCCCCCCCCAAAAAAAAAAAAACAACAACTAGCTCCGCTCCCTCGTCGAGATCGACCGGCGCTAGCGCGCGAGCTGTCCTGACGCTGACGGCCACAAGAGCGCCAACGTGAATCTGGGACAGAAGGTGGGATAGGTGGACGCCCATGGCGTCGCACCCAACGGTGTCGGACCCTGTGAAGGAAAAGTTGAACCTGGAGCTGTAGCTGGAAAACTCTGTAGGTATGGAGTGCCATCAGTCAGAGTAGAGACCTCTGATAATCCAAAAGCTGCTAGCTGCGCCGGTGAATAGCGCTGCGTAAGGGTCTGCTGCGAACCTAATCACTCAGCCCGAAGACGCAATGCCCTCTCCACATCTGGATCGGTCACAGGTACGGCAGCGGACCCACCAAGAGCGTCCCGAAACCAGCCGAACCCTGATGATGACTGCCGAGGCGACGCCTGTGAATGATAAGTAGAGAGAGCGTCGGGGTATGACATCCCGTCCGCCATGAAATCCTCAATGCTGCGAAAGCGTGGTGTGGAAGAAGAAGACATGGTCTGCATTTATTACGACAAAGATTAAACTAGGGTATAAAATTTGAATATATGATTAAAAATTTACACATTGATTTTTTTCAAACATTGGATTCTCTATAGTATCCAATGTTGAAAGAATCCAATGTGGAAAGAATCCAAGGTGTATCTACAACCTATAAAAGAGTCTTGCAAAGCCTTGAGTGCTAATAAGATATTAGAGTGTGTATTGACTAATAAGAGATTATTGTGTTTATGATTAGTGTGACCGATTGCGCGATCACTTTTACGGCCATTCGTGCCATTTGTGCCCTGTAGATTTGTGAGCTCCAAGGAGATAGAAATAGAAGCCATACCAGTAGCCCATCAGCTAGCAGTAGAGGCAGTGTGTGCTATTGAGGATGCATTCCCACGTACAAACCTGTTAGCCAAATACACCTATTGCTTCACCTTGTTGAGGAGATTGCCATTTGTGGGGTGGTTCACTCTAGATGGATGTTCTTCTCGGAGAGATTCTTGAAGACTTTAAAGGATTTTTTTAGATTGAGGTCACAACCGGAGGTATGAAAAATCAATACAATATAGATAGCATTTATACACTATGGAGTTACTAATAAAAATATGTGGTTTTAATGTTTTCAAGCGAGCATGGCAGAAGGTTGGGTGGTGCAAGAGGCATTTGTGTATGTCTCACAGTATCTCATCACAGTGGATCCATCATTGCCTCATCTCTGGAGTGAAGAAGAGGATCCTAGGAAGCACTCAACCATTCCCAGTGGAAAAGGCTCACTCTTGGTCATGGATAGAGAGTTTCATGCCATAGTCAACAACTACTCTTTACTCAATGCCACTATCATGACCAAATGGGTCAATATGTACTTGCAAGCCCGCGCAGCTAGAGAAAGGGATAGAGATGCATGGAAGAGGTCCCATGGAGGTAGACGTGCACCTCCTTTTCCTAAAGAGATTGCAAAATATCCTGATTTGATTCAAGTAGAGTGGATCCATAATGCCATGACCAATGCCAAAGCACAAGGAGAACAAATAAGCCCTAAAGAATGGGAGTATGCGTGAGGATGCTTGTGTTGGTCTCCTTGGCAGACCATGTATACCTAACATTTTTCTTTCCTAGGTTTGTAATGGTCCTGCAATTTGTTAGAAATTTTTTATGAAGCGTCTGTAGTATGCACACATACCTATAAATCTTCTTAGTTCATGAAGAGTCCTTGGTTTAGACCATCCTTTTATTACCTCTAACTTTGATGGATCCATTTGGAAGCCATATTAAGAGATAATGTGACCTAAATATTGAATCTCTTGCAAGAAAAATTCGCTTTTCTTTCGATTAACAGAAAGTTTATTCTCTCCTAGAACTTGAAATATTACCTGAAGGTGTTGCTTGTGTTCGTCTAATGAATTAGAGTAGATAATGATATCATCAAAGAACACTCCAGTAAAGGTTCAGTGAGTCCTAAATAGCTTCTCCATCAAGCGGTTGAATGTGGCCGGTGCATTGGTCAAGCCAAAAGACATGACAATATATTCATAAAGACTAAACGTAGTGCGAAATGCGGTCCTTACAATGTCTTGAACAACTATCCTTATTTGTGATAGCCACTTTTTAGGTCAATCCTACTAAAGTAGGTGGACGCTTGTAGCTTATCAAATAGGTCTTCTACCCGTGGAACGGGAAACCTATTCTTGACAGTGAACGTATTTAGTGCTCAATAGCCAACACACATACGATATGTGATGTCTTTCTTTTGCACTAAAAGCATAGGAGAACAAAATGGAGATGAGCTAGGCCTAACCATGCCCTTCTCAACTAAATCATGCACTTGCCCCATAATCTCCTCTTGTTGAGCTTGAGAAACTCTATAAGGAGGTTTATTAGGTAGTGAACTTCCTGGAAGAAGTTCAATTGCATGGTCATCATTGCCTCATTAAGGAGGTAGCTCACAAGGGATGTCGTCAATAAAGACATCTTGAAACCCCTTGAGAAAATTGGATAACTCTAATTCCTTTTGTGTGTGTATATTTTCTTTTGCTAAAACATTAGGTTCTCTTTTCAGGGAATTTAACATTGGTAGCCATGATCTTTAACAAAAATCATGTGGAAATAGTGCTCTTTATTGACTTATTGAAAGCTTGCGTATGTACAATGGGTATGGTGTTACCAATTCGCTTGGCATCTATGTACAGATCTTTTTCCCTGAACCTAAAATAGATTCTCTTTTCAGGGAATTTAACATTGGTAGCCATGTGATCAAACCATGGTGCCCCTAGGATTACATCCTCATGCTTGAGAGGAGAGATAAAGAACTCCTCTTTGTCCACATATCTTTGGGCATGGAGCCTCAATTTCCCGATTAAGGAGTGGCTGAAGCTTCTTGCCCCTCAAAAGCACCATCCGCGGGTAGGACATCTCTCATCTCGTGAGCTTGTATGCTTAGTGTGAGGTCCCCAACCCCGAAATGATTGGGGCAACTTGATAGATGGCCTTCCTTTATTCTCCTTTTCCGTTGACGGCACCCTACTCCGTTTCCACAAAGTAGAGATACGAGCAATAGAAGAGAGGAACTCCTCTATCCATCGTCTACGTGGTTATAAGGGTCATACACCACAAGCAAGGTCAATAAATCTAGGATTCTAATGAAATTTGTTTCCTAACATGAAGATGAGATCACATTGACATATTTAGAATCCATAAACAACGCCTTTTTTCCCATTTTTAAGAGGCACGGCCGCCATCTATAAACCATATATATGATATGAGACTTAGTCTAAACTAACTAGTAATCTTGTGAAAAGTGCCCGATTAATTGGATCCATAGCATTCACTTCTCTTAATAAGAGGGAGTAGAGAGTTTCTCGAATAATAGAAACCACCCATCCTTGACTGGCAACCTGAGCCAGCCCCCACTTTCCACCCCACACTCACACTTTTTATTTTGTTTTCTAATTACTTCCACACTATTTTACGTATACAAATAGTATTCCTTAATTAATTCCAAATTAACATAGATTCTTTTATACAGCCCTTTAAACAATACCAAAACAATTCAAACAAGGCCTAATGAAAACACCCCTATAATTCAACAAAAATAACTTTTCCTATTTGTCATGAGTTTCCGCTACCCGCGGACTTTCTCTGTCTAACCAAAAGAGCCTTTGCAAAGGATTTATTCTCTAACCGCAAATTGCGCAACCTTCCCATCTCGCTAACTGCGAGGCATCCGCTATCTGCGAGGCATCTTGCTAACCGCCAGGCATCCCCCTACCCGCGAGGAACAAAAGAGAGCCGATAACCTCAGCTCAATCTTCGCTAACCGTGGAATCATCTTGCTACCTGCAAGGAACAAAAGATATTATTTCAACAATTCTTCTCTTTAAATGATTCTTCAAACATGATCAACCAATTCTTCATATCAATCAGTAACAACTTATTGAACAATAACAATTTATCAATCAATAACGATTTATCAAACAGTGTTAATTTATCAAACAATTCTTTCACTAATCTATGAGAACATATGCTTGTCTCTTGTGATAGAATCACGTTTCTTGGATAGTTTAAGGGAATTCTTAGGGTTGACTTACCGATCATCACGTATAACGATGCAGAATTATAAATTCATCTTACCGGATTAGCAATACATTCGACTACCTCTCGTGGTTGAGGTTGTGGATGGCTTTGACTTCTTCCACAACCAATACCTCCGCTTGAGCAACGTTTGAAGTAGTTGATACCTCGCAAAAGAGAAAGGAGAAAGTGAGAAAGAGAACTCAAGAATTTGAGGGCAACACGGTGATGGTAGAGAAAGAATTTGGAGATGGAGATGGCTTGAGGGTAAGATCTTGAGGGTGAGAGGTTGAGGGAGAGAAGGTAACTCCCACGTCAAGGCAAGAGAGCTTCCACTTCTGAGAGTGCATGTTTGTCTCCTTCAGTGTGAAGGGAGATGGGTCTTTATATAGGCTCTCAAGGCCAGCTAAGAATAGAGGGAAGCAACGAGAGATAAGCTCGCGCACGTTCACGATTGCAAACAAAAAATAGATTTTTTTAAATTATTTTTTTGCAAACACGGATTCCGATGTGCGATTTCGAACCTCTTAGATGAAACTTGACTTCCAAGAAAAGAGCTCTAAACTAAGCTCCTCCTCTCTTTCTTTCCTAAAAGTACTCCTCCTACTCCTTCTCCTCTAAAATTACTCCTCCTTTCCTAAAATTTCTCTCCCTTTCCTAAAATTACTCTCTCTTTCCAAAAGAGTCAACTCTTATCTCTAGATACAATCTGGACGCTTAAGTTTTCCATCAACCTTATTGTTTTCAAGTGAATAAGGGTCATAATTAATAGTTCTAAAGTCTAATTTTTTATCTGATCGTTCCATTAGAATTCTCTTTGACTTAATAAAATGAAAACCTCAAATATTTGCAAGGTAAATGAAATACGTTTATTAAAAAATGTTGGGTACATTACAATCTCCCCAACTTAGGGATTCGAGATAGCCTCATCTCGAGAAAAAGTGAAGATAGTCCTTCTTTAGGGTGGCTTCATCTTCCCATGTTGCATCTTCTTCACGATAGTCTTGCCGCTGAACAAGGTGTTCTTTGAGAACTCTATTTTGAAGGATCTTCTCTTGAGACTCTAAAATTCTAGAAGGTTGGAGTTCCAAGATGTTTTGAGTAGGCATGACAATTTGTTCATCATTGAGGAGTTGATCATCACTAGGAATATAGAGTTTTAATAATCTTACTTGAAATACATCGTGGACTTTGATGTGAGCTGGAAACTTCAGCTTGTAAGCTTGGGTTCCTATACACTTGATCACTTCATAAGGGCCACAATAACGTGGACTAAGCTTCTTGTACTTTCCAAGAGATAAGGTACTTCTCTTTCGATGATCCGAAGAAAAACCTTGTCACCTTCTTTAAATATTCTTTCGGATCTCTTACTATCCACATACTGCTTTTGATGATCATGAGATGCCTGAATATCCTTTCGGATGGCTTTTTTTTAAAATTTTCCATTTCTTCCAGCATCTGCTTAGACGCTTCAACTCTGATGGTAGGGTCAGAAAAGTTGAGTGAAGAGACACATTCTTGACCATACAAGGCACAAAATGGGGTCATACCAATGCTTTGATGATGAGAAGCATTGCAAGCATACTCCACTAAAGGTAAAAATTAAATCCATCGCTTAGGTTCTCTACTGCAATAAGCTCTAAGAATATCTCGATGAGTTGGTTGACTCGTTATGTTTGACCATCTGATTGAGGATGGTATGTGGTAGTAAAGTTTAGGTCTATCCCAATTGCTTTGAAGAGTGAGGTCCAAAAGTTTGAAGTAAACTTCACATCTCGATCGCTTACAATCTATTTGGGCAATCTATGCAATATGAAAATCTCTTTAACAAATAGCCGTGCAATGTCAGAGGCTGTAGAAGTTATCTTGATCGGTATAAGGTGCGTAACCTTTGTGAGTAAGTCAACAAGCACCATAAATGAATTATATCCTCCTTGTATCGTAGGTAATCCAATGACAAAGTCCATACTTATACACTCGCACTTCATTTAGAGAATGTCCAATGGTTGAAGTTTATAGAGAAGTTTAACTCTCTCATCTTTAATCCTTGGCATGTCAAGCATTGAAGAACATAGCATAGAACATCTTCCTTTTGCCCAGTCCAATAGAAACTTTTTTGTACGACATTGAGAGTCTTTGCATATCTTGGGTGTCCTGAAGTAGGGCTATCATGGACCTCAAATAAGATAGCCTTGTTTAAGTTAGGGTCGTTTGGTACACATAACCTATCTCTATAGTAGAGACAAGGTCCATCATGTGAGAAGTGTATATTCTTTGAATCCCCAGATCAAACAAGGTTAAGCTGCCTTTGATACTCTGGATCACATGATGCAACTTCCTTAATCTTTTCAATGATTGGGTTGTTGGGTATAGATATGAGGCTCAAAAGGGTTTTCAATTGAGTGAATCTGCAATCGTGTTTTCTTTTCCAGGATGATAGATAATGTCAAATTCAAATTCTTGCAAAAGTTCTACCCATCATCTTTGTCGCATATTCAAAGTTTCTTGCGTAAAATTCCACTTTAAGCTCTTATGGTCGGTTATAAGTCAAAACTTCCTTTCCAATAAGTAGTGTCTCCACACCTTCAGAGCGTGAATGACTGCCAATAGTTCGAGGTCATGGGTGGGGTAGTTCCTTTCATGAACCTTAAGCTTACGTGAGGTGAAATCTATTGGTCTACCTTCTTGAGCTAATACTCCTCAAACTGCTATTACACTAGCATCAGTGACAACTTCAAACGCCTGGTTAAAATATGATAGCTTTAGGCACAATGCTATTGTCACATATTGCTTAAGTTGATCAAATCTTTCTTGGTGTAGTGGTCCCCAGCTTATCTTCACTCCTTTCTTCAAAAGATCGGTCAAGGGTGAAGCAATCACTGCATAGTCCTTTATAAAGATTTTGTACCATCCTTTGATGCCTAAGAATCCTCTGAGGTCACTTGCATTTGATGGCTGAGGCCATTCAACAATGTCTTGAACTTTAGCAGGGCCGTCCAATGAGATTCCTTCATGTGAAACAATAAATCCCAAATACTCAATCCTTGGAGTGAAAAATGAACACTTGCTCATCTTTGCAAATATCTTGTGTTCTCGAAGAATATCCAACACCTTTCTCAGGTGGTCTTCATGTTCTTCTTCATCCCTTGAGTAGATTAGAATATCATCAAATAAGACAAGAACAAAGTCATCTAGGTACGGCCTAAAAATATCCTGCATCAATCTATTGAATGTAGCTGGAGCATTAGTCACACCAAATGACATTACTATAAACTCAAAATGTCCATATGGGTGTTGAAAGCTGTCTTTGGAATATCCGATTCCTTTTTTTTGCTTTGATAATAACCAGACCTTAAATCTATCTTTGAGAAGACCTTGGAACCATGTAGCCTATCCAGCAATTCATTGATTCGTGGGATAGGATAATTGTTCTTAACTGCTACCTGGTTTAGTCCTCTGCAATCAATGCACAATCGTAAAGTCCCATCTTACTTCTTCTGAAAGAGTATTGGAGCTCCCCAACTTGATTTACTCGGTCTAATAAATCCTTGTTGTATAAGTTGACAAAGTTTCTCCTTCAATTCAATGGCCTTTGGTAGCGACATTCTATAAGGTCTCTTTGTTGACACTGGCTCACTTCCTGGAAGAATCTCTATCTCATGAGCAATCTCTCGATTTGGAGAAAGAGAGGTTAGATCTTAAGGGAAGACATCTAAATATTCATGAAGCCAAGAGGGTTCTGTAACGCTTGATTTTGAATCCATCTTGTTCATCTTGACCACAAATATTTGTTGTCCAGTCTTCATACCTTTGATTAGATGGTTGGCTTTAACTAATTGAATCTTTGGAATACCATTCTTTCCCTGTACTTCGACTTGCTTTGCTTGACTATCTCTAAAGCTCATACTACCTAGGCCATAGTGGATGCTAGCATGATTCTTAGATAACCAATTCATCCCAAGAATTCCATCATACATTCCAATTGGTAAGGTTCTAAAGAAAGCTGAAGTAGCATGTACTCCTAGTTCAAAGTCAAGGGTTCCCATAGAATATCGTGATACCATGGTTTTTCCATTAGTCAATTCTACTGTTATGGGTTTAGCTAGTTTTTTATTCAGGTTCAACTTTCGCAAGCATTTTGGGAATAGAAAAGAATGAGTACTGCCATAATTGATGAGGAGGTTAAAAGGTTTACCTTGATGGGTTGCTGGTGTTTGAATAACAACAAGTTGTCTTTGGGCTCTAGGGTTGTCAATAGATGCATAAATTCTTTCTCTCTCTTCTTCTTCACCAAGGGTAGGCTCTCCTTTGATTGCATGTACATGGGCATTCCTACCTTAACTTCTTCCAAAGGCTCTCGCTGCTCTTCCTCATCCTCTATCCCTCGTCCACCACCTCATCCATTGTTGTGTCCAAAAGGGTGGTGTCTTTGATCTACTTCAGTTGTTGTTGTTTCTCTATTAGTTAGGGACATCTGTTTCGATAATGTCTCAACTCTCCACATTCAAAGCATCAAACATCCAAGCGTGAAGGATTTGGAACATTAGCAGCATAATCTCTTTGAGGTTGTCCATTATTATTGGGAAGCCTTATTGGACGTCTTGCTCCATTAAAACTTTGATTTTGTTCAACTCTTCTTCTAACCCCTTGCTCCTTTATCAAGGGCTTAGCTCGTAGTAGAGCATCTTGCACAGTAGTAGGTTTCATGGCTTCTAATCACACGAGATGGTTGGTTCTCTTAAACCTTGACAGAAACGGGCTACCTACTGCTCTATGATCATTGGTAGAGCATAACTCCTAAGACTTCCAAACTTTGTGTAGTACTCTTCCAAGGTTAAACTGTATTGCTTCAAGCTAAAGAACTCATTCATCTTCAGGTGCTTTGTGTGTAGGAGGTAAGTATCTTTCCTTCACTGCCTGTTTAATTTCCCTCAAACTTTGGGAGTTATCCGATACTCCCATGTCACAACAATGTTGTTTCCACCATATTTTTGCTTTCCCAGAGAGGCAAAACATCCCTAGCATCGCTTGATTTGCAGGTGCAGTCTTTACATCCAATAAGTAATCATCCATAGCTTCAATCCATACTTCTACATCCTTCTCAATATAAACACCCTCTCCTTTAAAATAAGGTGGTTGCATTTTTTTCAACAACAAATTCTTCTCTTTAATCTCTGTATATATAGCATCGTTCTGAGATTTTTCCATTATAGGAGTGATTTGAGGGTTCTCCTAAGTGTACGCGTATATTATTGTTAATATTCACAATAACCCAAAACTCTATGGTATTTTCTAGACTTAGAATTATCCAGTCCACTAAAGGTTCAACCACATGACTTTACCAATTATGAATTATCAAGTCCATTAAAAATTAACCATATGACAACCAATTCTGACTTATTTAGTCCATCAAAACTTAGTCACATGACTTAATCAATCATGACTTACCCAGCCCATCAAAACTTGGTCACATGACTTAACCAATCATGACTCTTGTCAATCACATGACTTAACCAGTCATACAATTTATTTTAAGAAAAATAACTCAATCAAATGACTTAACTAGTCAACAATCTTTTGGAGCAAAACATTACTATTTAAAAAACTCATAAAAAAGCCATATAGGGGTCTACAAGAGATCTCTCCATGAGAATATATAATAGAGGTTTCTACCATATTTGTAATACACATCAACTGACATGTCATAAAACATTGGTGGTTGGTGATGTGGATGTAAGAAGCGAAACACAAGAGGAAGCTCAAGGTAGCCAATGAAATCTTTTTCCTTGAATGTCAGTCGAGTGTGATTGTCAATAAAAACTTGATTGGTAGGGATATTTGATGTCACTTTGTCATAAACCCATCGATTACGAATTGTGACTCCATCTGGGGCCATGACAATCAGTGGTGCTTTGTAAAAGTGAAAGTATGAAACCAGCTTCGATTCTTTAGCCCACTTTATTCGATGTAGGTTAATCTCCAAGTGTTCAATGTGACGTGCTCAGATAGCAAAGGTTGTTCCACGAACCCAACGACTTGTATATAACCATGTATTTGGAGGATCAAAATTGATGTGAGGTGCAAAAACCTTGTCAATAATGCGGAACACATTCTCACGAAACTCAAATATTGGTGATTGGCAAGCAATGTGATATATTGCCTTAAAGATAGTTAAACAGTTGGCATCCATACACTTGTCCTACAAAACAGATAGGGTAACAGTGTCAAGAAAGTATTCATGCAATCAAGCCCAAGAATAGTACAGATAGTTAAGAAACCAAACTTTAAACCTAAGGCTCTGATACCAACTGTGAGGTCCCCAACCCCGAAATGATTGGCACAACTTGATAGATGGCCTTCCTTTATTCTCCTTTTTTCTTGATGACACCCTACTCCGTTTCCACAAACTAGAGATACGAGCAACAGAACAGAGGAAGTCCTCTATCCATCGTTTACGTGGTTATAAGGGTCATATGCCACAAGCCAAGTTGATAAATCTAGGATTCTAATGAAAGTTATTTTCTAACATAAAGATGAAATCCCATTGACATATTTAGAATCCATAAACAACACCTTTTTCTCCACGTTTAAGAGGAACGACTGCCATCTATAAACCATAGATATGATATGACACTTAGTCTAAACTAACTAGTAATCTTGTAAAAAGTACCCGACTAATTGGGTTCGTAGCATTCACTTCTCTTAATAAGAGGAAGTGAAGAGTTCCTCGACTTATCTTTCCAAGGGGGGATATGTATGGAAAGCACAGTTCTATGTAGCTTCTTGGTTACAGCGATTCAGATTGGGCTGGTGATTTTGACACACGACATTCCACAAGTGGCAATTGTTTTTTCTTGGGAAATGCATGTATATCTTGGCTAAGCAAGAAGCAACCCACAATGGCTACATCAACTTGTGAAGCTGAGTACAGGGCAGCTTTCACGGCAACAGTTGATTGTGTATGGATATGCAGGTTATTGGCAGATCTTTGTGAGTGTCAACAGGCACCCACTACCATTTTCACTGACAGTCAGAGTGCTATGGTAGTTGCAAGGAATCCAGTATTTCATGCAAGAACAAAGCACATAGAGGTTCACTACCACTATGTCAGGGAAAGGCTACATGCAGGGGAGATCACACTAACTTACTGTCCTACACAGGATAACACTACAGATCTATTTACGAAGGCATTATCACGAGAAAATTTTGAAGCTTTCCGAAAAGCTTTGGGCTTACTCTCATACACATGATGATCTGCTACCTTGTACGGATTCACACTATCACTACAAGGGGGATTTGTAGACATGTAGTAGTGTTAGTGTGTATACGCGCTTCACCAGGGGCACTTTTCTCCCACTGGGTTTTTCCCCCTGGACATCTGGTGTGAAAGGACACCTTATCTCTTAGGGTTTCATATAAGCTTTGTAGCTCTGAGTTTGTATACACTATTATTCTAATACAGAGAGAGAGACTACAGAGATCTCGTACACAAGCTCTGTGTCTTCTCCTTCTCCATCTTCTTCCTACTCTGAGTTGCTGTCTTCCTTCTGTTTCCTGTTTCATCATCTTCAACAATTGGTATCAGAGCCAGGTGATTTCCAGAGCCTCTACTTGCGTTTTTGCGTCCGCGTGCGCAATCGCAGTTTTCAGGCAGTTTTCGGAAAATTTGCTCGTGGGAGCATCCTCGACGTTCCGGGAGTATTCTAAGTAGGTGACCTGGGGTTTTACCCCCCTTTCGAAGCCGTTCGAGCCCTCAGAATTTTGTTCTGAGCAGCGTAGCAGAAGTTACTTTTCGGAGGCGTTTAGATCAAGAGGGTGTGCTTTTTGACAGATTTTCTTTCACGTAAACAGTTCTTTTGGGAAGCAGCTTGTCTTAGCTTTGTGCTGAGATTTTGTGTAGATTTTTGCTTGGATTGGAGAGGAGATTTGTGAATCTCTTGGAGGTTCTTTTGCTCTCTTGTGTGCATGCACAGTATGGCTCAATCTACGGAGAAAGAGATTTTTGGTGCGTTTACATCCGAAGACAAATTGGATGGTACCAACTATTCTCTTTGGTCTTTTATGGCCAAAAATGTTTTGGTTGGTAAAGGATTGTGGGATTATGTATCTGGAGATGAAGTTCGTCCAGGTAGCATTGCACCTGCCACGCCCGGTCGTGGTGCAGCTATTGGTGCAGGACCCTCACAAGTCACTCCAGAGCAAAAGAGATGGGATACTAAAGATGCACAAGCTATGGCTGTGATTGCCTTAACCATAAAGAGGACAATCACACCACATATCAGATCTTGCAGAACTTCTGAGGATGCTTGGAACACTCTGCAAGCTATGTTTGGAGGAAGAAACGCTGCCAAAATAGAGTTTTTGAAGAAACAACTTGACAAAATACAGATGGACGAAGGTGACGATATTTTCGAGCATCTTACAAAAATCAGGGATCTTAAAGAGCAATTTCTTAGCATTGATGAAGTGATTCCAGAGAAGGACTTGGTTTCCAAAACACTCAATTCACTACCACCATCTTATCTGACTTTTCAGACTTCCTTTGACTCTGTCTTTGCGAGCTAATCCTGAGCCTCTTCATTTTGAAGAGTTAGTGGCTTTGCTATTGCAGGAGGATCAATCACGTAAGAACAAGTCTTTACAGGTGGATGGTATGGATCATGCTCTTGTTGTACAGAACAAAAACAAGGGTAAAGAGAGTGCTCATTACTCCAAGTCTAGTGCAGGACAATCTTCAAAGAAGTCTAAAGGTGATTCCGACAAGTCCAAGAAGAAAGGTAAATGTCACTACTGCAAGAAACCTGGTCACTACATTAGTGAGTGTAAAAAGCGAATTGCTAAAGAAAAGAAGAAAGAGTCAAGTTTGGTTGTTTCAGCTTCTAGTGATTCTTCTACATCTAAAGAAGAGTCTGCAAACTTTGTGCAGGATTCTTATGCTTTTGTAGTATGTTCAGATTTTTTTGCTTACAGTGTTGACGAGACACAAATGATTTGGTACTTTGATAGTGGTGCATCCAGGCATATTACTTCAAGGAAGGATTTGTTTTGTTCATTGGATGCAGCTCTAGCAGGAAAGCAGGTGACATGTGCAAATAATGCTTCTTATCCAATCAAAGGCATTGGTAAGATTTTGATTACCATTTCAGATGGTTCAGATTTATGCTTGCCAGATGTCTTATATGTTCCAGGGATCAAGAAGAATTTGTTGTCTGTATCCTCTCTTGCAAAAAATGGTCTTCGGGTCATTTTTGAGGATGACAGATGTGTTGTACGAGATCGAGAGAATGGTTATTCTCTTATCACTACAGGTACGCTGCAAAATGGACTATTTGTGCTAGATCGTTATGAAAAGCAGATTCAGGTATGTATTGCAGAAACAAAGACTCAGGCCATGCAGGATGCTGAGTTATGGCATGCTAGATTTGGGCATGTTAGTTATGGCAGTTTGATGACTTTACAACGTCATAATATGGTGCATGATTTGTCTTTATTGGAGATGCCACCAAGACATGTATGTGAAGGTTGCGTTCTTGGAAAGATGCACAAATTTGCATTTTTGCAGGATGGTTCAGTTAGAGCGACACGAAAGTTGCAGCTTGTACACAGTGATGTATGTGGTCCTATGAGGACTCCATCTATAGGAAACAGCCTTTATTTTGTGAACTTCATTGATGACTTTTCCAGGTTTTGTTGGGTGTATCCACTCAAAGCAAAGTCAGATGTGTTTGCAGTTTTTCAACATTATGTCGCCATGGTTGAAAATGAAACAGGTTGCAAAGTACAGACTCTTCGTACTGATCGAGGAGGTGAATACATGTCAGGTGCATTTAAGGATTTTTTGGGAAAGAAAGGCATTAAACACCAATGCACTATGCCATACACACCACAACCGAATGGTGTTGCAAAAAGGAAGAACAGGTCTTTAATGGAGACGGCTAGATGTATGCTCAAGGCTAAGAGTTTGCCTCATAAGCTATGGATGGAGGCAGTTGCTTGTGCAACACATGTTTTGAACAGGTGTCCTACTCGTGCCTTGAAGACCATTACTCCATATGAAGCTTGGTATGACAGAAAACCTTCAGTCAGTTATCTTCGTGTTTTTGGTTGTCTTGCTTATGCTCACATCCCTCAGCAGTTACGTGGGAAGCTTGATGATAAGGCAATCAAATGTATATTTGTGGGGTACAGTAGTGGAAGTAAAGGTTATAGACTTTACAATCCTGCTACAAACAAGATTTTTGAAAGTCGTGATGTAATTTTTGCAAAAACTACTGCTCAACCTATGGTTGCTTTTGATGTACCTCATATGCAGACACATGATGTATTTGAAGGTTTGCTTCCTTCTTTTGTGGAGAATCAAGAATCACAACAGGTTGATAATCTTGATCAATCTTTTGATCAGCATGTGACACCTCATGATGTAGAGGAAATTGTGCGTGAAGAGCAAGAAGTTCTCAGGGAAGAAAGAACCTTGACTAAATGGGTTCAGAAAACTTTGCAGGATAGCAAGTTGGATGCACCGTTGCCACGAAAAACACGTGATGGTACTACTTTTGGCAGAGAGCAAGTAGATTTGGCTTGCTTTATCACTCTTTGTGATGCAGATGAGCCTGATTCATTTGAACAAGCTTTAGAGTGTGTTCACTGGAAAGATGCTATGCAGCAAGAAATTGATTCTATTCATAAGAATCATACATGGGATCTAGTGGACTTGCTTACAGGTAAAAAGCCTATTGGTACAAAGTGGGTTTTTAAGGTAAAAAGGAAATAAGATGGTACTGTTGACAGGTACAAAGCAAGGCTTGTGGCAAAAGGCTATGCGCAACAGAAAGGCATAGATTATGATGAAACCTTTGCTT
The DNA here is from genome assembly GCF_014529385.1 of Adiantum capillus-veneris. Lineage (NCBI taxonomy): Eukaryota > Viridiplantae > Streptophyta > Polypodiopsida > Polypodiales > Pteridaceae > Adiantum > Adiantum capillus-veneris. Next base: position 38,421,618 of record NC_140933.1, on the reverse strand, counting down.
CCACTTCTCGTGCGTCCACAGTTAGATCACTAGTTTCAATTGCTGCTCATCATGGTTGGAAAGTGCATCAGTTGGATATCAAAACTGCTTTTTTGAATGGTGATTTGCAGGAAGAAGTTTATGTAAGTCAACCAAGTGGTTTTGTTGTAAAAGGTCAAGAGCAAAAGGTATGTAGATTGTGTAAAGCTTTGTATGGTCTCAAACAGGCTCCAAGAGCATGGTATGAGAAGATACATACTTATTTGATTGGCCAGGGATTTCAGAATAGTCCAACAGAATGTACTTTGTATGTCAAAAAGAGAGATGGAGTTCTCATTATGCTAACACTTTATGTGGATGATATGCTTCTTACAGGTAATACTGCAAATGAAATTGAAGCATTTAAAGATACTTTGAGAAAAACCTTTGAGATGTCTGATCTTGGTTTGCTACATTATTACTTGGGTATTTAGTTTGTGCAATCAGAAGATGGCATATACATGTTGCAGGCAAAATATTTGCATAAAATTTTGGACAAGTTTGCTATGCAAAATTGTAAACCAATCTCTACACCTGTAGAAACTGGATCAAAGTTGAGCATGCACGATGTTGGAGAACCTTCTGATGTACATACTTATGCAGCAGCCGTTGGTTGCTTGATATATTTGGCAGGCAACACTCATCCAGACATTCAATTTGGGGTTTCACAAGCAAGCAGATTTATGCACAGCCCAGGTATGCATCATTGGCAGGCTGTGAAGCGCATACTTTGTTACCTTTCAGGTACCCCTAATCTTGCCATGTTCTTTCCAAGGGGGGATATGTATGGAAAGCACAGTTCTATGCAGCTTCTTGGTTACAGCGATTCAGATTGGGCTGGTGATTTTGACACACGACATTCCACAAGTGGCAATTGTTTTTTCTTGGGAAATGCATGTATATCTTGGCTAAGCAAGAAGCAACCCACAATGGCTACATCAACTTGTGAAGCTGAGTACAGGGCAGGTTTCACGGCAACAATTGATTGTGTATGGATATGCAGGTTATTGGCAGATCTTTGTGAGTGTCAACAGGCACCCACTACCATTTTCACTTACAGCCAGAGTGCTATGGCAGTTGCAAGGAATCCAGTATTTCATGCAAGAACAAAGCACATAGAGGTTCACTACCACTATGTCAGGGAAAGGCTACATGCAGGGGAGATCACACTAACTTACTGTCCTACACAGGATAACATTGCAGATCTATTTACGAAGGCATTATCACGAGAAAATTTTGAAGCTTTCCGAAAATCTTTGGGCTTACTCTCATACACATGATGATCTGCTACCTTGTACGGATTCACACTATCACTACAGGGGGGATTTGTAGACATGTAGTAGTGTTAGTGTGTATACGCGCTTCACCAGGGGCACTTTTCTCCCACTGGGTTTTTCCCCCTGGACATCTGGTGTGAAAGGACACCTTATCTCTTAGGGTTTCATATAAGCTTTGTAGCTCTGAGTTTGTATACACTATTATTCTAATACAGAGAGAGAGACTACAGAGATCTCGTACACAAGCTCTGTGTCTTCTCCTTCTTCATCTTCTTCCTACTCTGAGTTGCTGTCTTCCTTCTGTTTCCTGTTTCATCATCTTCAACATGGCCTTGCTCATAGGACCCATGCCCTTACATTCTCTGTCTAATCAGTAGAGCCTTTGCAAAGGATTTATTCGCTAACCACAAATTGTGCAACCTTTCCATCTCACTAATCGCGAGGTGTCACGCTATTTGCGAGGCATCTTGCTAACCGCTAGGCATCCCGCTACCCATGTGAGGTATCCCGCTAACCACCATCTGTCCCGCTACCCGCGAGGCATCCCGCTAATCATGAGGAACAAAAGAGAACCGATAACCTCACTTTAATCTCCGCTAACAGCGGAATCATCTGACTACCTGCGCGAGGAACAAAAGATATTCTTTCAACAATTCTTCTCTTTAAATGATTCTTCAAACATGATCAACCAATTCTTCATATCAATCACTAACAACTTATTGAACAATAACAATTTAGCAAACAGTGTTAATTTATCAAATAATTCTTTCACTAATCTATAAAAACATATGATTGTCTCTTGTGATAGAATCACGTTTCTTGGACAGTTTAACACTAGGTTGGTAACCTAACAGGACATAAAAGTGTCCTTTCAGGGATTTGAAAAAAACCTCCAAAGTCATAGTAGATCCACTTATTTTGTAAAATCCTTTCATGAGGTTATAGTTCAAGGCCTACTAAACATGGAAAAAATAAGAAACTTGTAAAATTTCTCATCTTTTGGTCACATCAAGCCTCCAAAGTTGATGGACCAGTGAATTTTCATCAAAACAATCATTTCTTACGTTTTGTTGCATAAAAATAAGATTAGGGATTTTTGTAGGACTTGAGATAAATTCCCTAGTTAACTTCAATTGGTTGGTGATCAGAACATATGATTGCTTCTCACTCACTTTTTTTTTTTTTGCCAAAATAAATAGGTACAAAAAGGTTGAATTTTTACCATTCTGCAAACCTATCATCAAAGTTTCTATAGCCACACTCAATACAAATAATATATGCATGTTTTCTTAGTTCCCTATTGACCTTTATGTTCATAAGGAGCCATGGAGCATGTCAAAAGAATAATAAATCTCTTACCAAGGGGAATCTTGGGAACAAAGATGAAGTGTTAAATACAGCAAACATGAAAAAACTGGGTTCAACATTATAAGTTGTAGAATCCCATAGAAACTATTCAATATCTAGCCAAATTTGATCCTTATGACTAGATATGGTTACTACCTACAAAATGCATGAAGTTGTCACGAGAAACTAACAATATTGAAAAGGCTATACTTGATATACTATAATGTTTTGTTTTCTTCTATAATTGAAAAAATCAACCATCGTTGTGTACTATGCAAAATAGGGTATTAGGTGCCCCAAAACTCAAGGAATGTTAGATTTATGTTACAATATGTGACATAGAAAATAAAAAATGCATTTGCATATCATGAAATCCACCAAAAAAATCATAGAAGAGCTAAAATTGGCTAAAAACAGGATCTGACAATTTTTGTAATTTGGTCATCACTTACAACTTTAATATTTGTTTCTCCCTAGAAGCATCAAGACATGTTGAGGACTACTGAACATAGTTCTCTAGCATTATAGACCTCACATGTAGACATGTAGTAGTGTTAGTGTGTATACGCGCTTCACCAGGGGCACTTTTCTCCCACTGGGTTTTTCCCCCTGCACATCCGGTGTGAAAGGACACCTTATCTCTTAGGGTTTCATATAAGCTTTGTAGCTCTGAGTTTGTATACACTATTATTCTAATACAGAGAGAGAGACTACAGAGATCTCGTACACAAGTTTTGTGTCTTCTCCTTCTCCATCTTCTTCCTACTCTGAGTTGCTGTCTTCCTTCTGTTTCCTGTTTCATCATCTTCAACATCACAAACATGAATTCTAGAGTGGTATAGTTGCAAAAAGTTGGAAAAAGCCAAAAACAGGACCCGTTTTTTCAAACAGTTTAGGTTGTGAAATGTTGTGCAAGGACAATGTTAAAGATGGAATTGATATTCCAAAAAAATGTCGAGTTTTTTTCAGCTCATGAGACAACTTTCTAGATAGATAGCACCTCAAAATCCATTTTGAAACTCTTGACATAATTCAAGGAAAATGGACACTTAACAGGACATAAAAGTGTCCCAGGACATAAAAGTGTCCCATTACCAACCTAGTGTTAAGGAAATTCTTAGGCTTGACTTACCGGTCATCATGTATAGTGATGCAGAAATATAAATTCATCTTACCGGATTAGCAACACGTTTGACTAGCTCTCGTGGTTGAGGTTGGACGGCTTCGACTTCTTCCACAACCAATACCTCCACTTGAGCAACGTTTGGAGTAGTTGATGTCTTTCTCTGCATCTTTCTTGGAGGTAGAGCGACATGAGCATCCTTCAAGCTTCGAGTCACTCGCTTCGGGGCCATCGTAATGCGAAAGAGAAAGGAGAAAGTGACAAAGAGAACTCAAGAATTTGAGGGCAACACGGTGATGATAGAGAAAGAATTTGGAGATGGAGATGGCTTGAGGGTAAGATCTTGCGGGTAAGAGCTTGAGGGAAAGAGGTTGAGGAAGAGCTTGAGGCAAGAGAGCTTCCACTTCTGAGAGTGCGTGTTTGTCTTCTTCAAAGTGACGGGAGAGGGGTCTTTATATAGGCTCTCAAGCAGGGATTTCATTAACGTGATCACAAATATGTGATCACGTTAATAACGTTGAGTGATAAAATTTCAAAATACGTGATCACGTTAAATACTCACATGGCTTCCTCTTAACCTATCGAAATTGTCCAATTCGGTAAGCCCACTAGTATTTTTTCATTTCTAGGTGGGCTTGGTTTAGCGTTCTTATAGCTTCCCAGTGAGCCCTTTCCAAAAAACACATATCCCGATGGGTTTTGGTGGGTTGCCATGTCACCACTTACCGACTTTTTTGTGATCACATTAATTGTGATTATGTGAATATTATAATAAACATTGTGATCACAAGAAATTTCACATGATCACGTAAATATCAAATCCTTGTTCTCAAGGCCAGCTAAGAATAGAGGGAAGCAAGGAGAGATAAGCTCGCGCACGTTTGCAGTTACAAACCAAAAAAAAACTTTTCTTTTTGCAGACACAGATTCCGATACGCGATTTCAAACCTCTTAGATGAAACTTGACTTCCAAGAAAAGAGCTCTAAACTAAGCTCCTCCTCTCTTTCTTTCGTAAAAGTACCCTCCTACTCCTTCTCCTCTAAAATTACTCCTCCTTTCCTAAAGTTTCTCTCTCTTTCCTAAAATTACTCTCTCTTTCCAAAAGTCAACTCTTATCTTTAGATACAATCTTGAGGCTTATGTTTCCCATCAACCTTATTGTTATCGAGTGAATAAGGATCATAATTAATAGTTCTAAAGTCCAATTTTTTATCTGATCATTCCATTAGAATGCTCTTTGACTTAATAAAATGGAAACCTCAAATATTTGCAAGGTGAATGAAATGGTTTTATTGAAAAATGTTGGGTACATTACACCTAGCTTGGTGGCCAACTGTATGGATATGAAATTGTGAGTAGAACCAGGGTCAAAGAGAATAAAAGAATCATGTTCTTTACCTTTCCCCAAGCATGGCATAGAGGAGATCTTTGTGGTGAGTTTCCTCCTCTTGGATTTCAACCAAGGTAGTTCTAGGAGGTTCATGGTGGGTGTTCTTTTGGGGACAAGCGTGGTACACATGCCCTTGCTCGCCGCACTTGAAACAACAGTTATCCTTGCAATAACACTCAAGCTCTTCAAGAGAGAGTTTGTTTTTGCTTTTGTAAACTCCCTTCTCCTTAGCTTTGTTGGAGTTGCCCATAGGAGACTTTTGCACATTGTCCTTCCCCTTAGGCTCATTAGAGCCCTTGTTTTCCATGGGCTTAGAATTTCTCTTAGCCCTTGTTTGGAAATTAATTCGAGAAGCCACCATAGTATGGTGTATGACCATAGATATGGTGTGTGGCCTTTGTGAGTTGACATCCTCCGCCATTTATTCAGTTAAGCCCGCACAAAATTGTTTCTTTTGCGCTCCAAAATCCAACTTTTTGAAGGCAGTGGATTTGAGTTGAAAGTCCAAAACTTGTTTATATATTTGTGAATGGATTTGTAGGGATTCAAGCTTCGCCATTCGGTGAGTACTTTGTCTTTGGCATCGGTGGCCAAAACGTGCTTCATAATGGAAGCTCTTAAAGCTTTTCATGTTTTTGGAGCTTCACTGTTGGCCCGTAGGCTAGACCACCATTGTCTAGCAAACTTTTCAAAGTACATAGCTACATGGCATAGATTAGAGGACTCCGTGAAGCCCTCATCTCCAAACGCCGCATCAAACTATTGGATAAAGGCCAAGACTTTGTTCGTAGCACCAAAGGTGCCATCGTAAGTAAGGAAAGAGATGTTCTTCCCTCCCTCTTTGAAATTCTTGAGCTTGGAAGACCTCTTCCACATGGTATAGGATTTCTTATGGCCTCTTCTTTTTTATGGTTCAAAGGTTTCACTATCACTTTCTTCAGAAGATGAAGACTTTGAGGAAGATGGAGAAGAGGGTGACCTCTTTCTCGCCTTTTTCTTCTTTCGCTTTTTGTGATCCCTCTTTGAATTATGGTGTGGAGAATCATGTGATGGTCTCCTCCATTTTGAGGGTGATGGAGAGCGTTTAGCCCATCGTCTTTGTGGAGCCATCTCCATCGAGGTGGTAGGAGACTCACTTCGTTCTTGTTCCTTTGGTGGAGGCTCTTGAATTCTCCTTTGAGAAGGAGATGCGTTATCAGGAAGCAAAATTTTGAGCCCTTTGTATGGATCCTTTTCTCCTTCCCGAATCGAAGAGAGGCCTCTTTTGGAAGTCTCACAAGGAGGCTTCCTAGGTACTCTCTCATCATGGTGGGGAGCTTGGAGAATCCCATGAGCACAAAACTTCACTTTGGAGGGATGGATTGTCCATGGCTTGTTGAAGCCTAGAAACAAGGTAGTTAACAAGCATAGGGGCATCATTTGTAGCCTCCTCATTAGCAAAATAAAAGTTATCAACATTAACTTCACTCTCTTTACTATTATCATCCATTCTAACAACTTTTAGGTTTAAACTTTTTAGGTGTACTTTGGCACTTCAAGCCCTAGTTGCTACTCCTCTTTACCCCTTTAGAAAAAGCACTCAAGCTACTATACCCTTGGCTTGAATACCATTAAATGTTGCAAGGAATAGAAGAGAGGGTCATTCAACACCAAAACAGCACCGGCTCCTACCAAGCTTCTAATAGCTCAATAGTGGTTAAGCCGTAGGCAAGCCCTGTAGGACTCCACTATTAAGAACATAGGTCTTGATTGTGATGCCCCATTAATTGCACAAAGGCAGGCACACTACAAGGCTGAAAAATCCCTATTCTACTTACTCACATGCAATTAATAATACCAACCAATCATAGCTAGCTTGAGGACCTCCCTTCTTGAGCAAGAAAAGAGAAACCTTGTGCTCTAATACCAATGTAGCATTTAATGGTCTAGTAACTTGTGTGCAGTGGAAAATAGCATGAACATAGTGAGCACTTCATTAGAATAGATTCCCAATGAGAATAACAAGAGTTCTTGGGTGGAGAGAGCAACAAAAAGTATAACACCTAGTTAGATAGCATGAACAATACTTCAAAAGAGAGAGAAATTAAGCTATTGACAACAGTTGAGGACCGGATTTGCATTGAGCTGGTCCTCCCTCCAAAAGGCTTTGTATTATGGTTTCTCCCATCAAGAGAGACATTTTACAATACAATTCTTTGTGTTCCTTCAATACTAGCTAGGGCAGTGAAGATGGAAACTTCAAGCACTAAGCAAAACACTTAATAAACACAACATCAACGGTCTCAGACCCAAGACCTCACACACCTTCAAAGATGGTGAGAGCTAGTGGGGCATGAGAGTAGATTGAGAGGAAGAAGGAGTAGCTAATATGAGTGATTATGTGTTGCATGATTAGTTAGGAAACTAGTTACAAGCTAATTGTGGCAGATAAAGGTAAAGAAATGAAGTAAAAGTTTCTAAATAAAGATCTGTTGGGAACAACCAAATGAATTTCCTTGAAGGAGGGTATGCAACAGATTGTATACTGCTTGTTGTCTGATGATGTCTAATAGACTGTCTTCCTGATTTTGTAGTAGTTAAGTACTACCTCAGTAAGGGATTTTTATGAAATAGTTCGGTGGGTGGGCGGATCCGGAGGGTCAGATGGCCGGATGTTGAATAAAAGTTTTCTGTTAAACGTTAGTACTATGCGAGATAAAAACGGGTAAGTGGGAACGAGCGAGACCAGGTAGGATTACAAGATCCCTCTTCTTAGGGGAAAGCGATAACTTTCATGTTGCTTGTCAGGAAAAAGGGGTTATCGCTATGAACCAAGGGAGAGCAAGAAAGCAAGAGCAGATCCTAAAGTTAAAGATCAAGAGAATCAAGACTAAGGACCACAATTTTGGGTACAGGTGACTAAAAGATGCCAAGGACGGATTAAATTATGATAAGCCGATAGAATCATTGAATTGATGGGATTTACCCCTTGGGTTGGTATTTGAGATAGGTTGGATTTGTGTCTGGGTGTCGGTCCCAAGTGGGAGGGATACCTGCAGATAGATCTACATCATTCCCTAGAGCACTACAAGAGGCTATTCATATTAGCGACGCTCACACAGCGACGCTAATAGCGACGCTCATAGCGACGCCGGCTGGGCTAAAAAAATAACAGAGAGCGCCCAAAAACTCAGATCTCAGATCTAAGTTTTTCGGCGCCCTCAAGCAAGGAGCAGGTAACGCTCTCCCTCTCTCTCTCTCTCTCTCTCTCTTTCTTTTCCACACACACACACACACACACACACACACACACACACGAGGAGAGTAAGGAGAGCCAGGTATGCTCCCGCCCTCTCCTCACTCTCATGTTCCCTTTCCCTCTTTCTCTCTCCCTCTCTCTCTCTCTCACACACACACACACACACATAGTGTTTTTGAGAGAGAGAGAGAGAGAGAGAAAGAGTACAAACATAAACAAAAACGCACACACACATACATAAACAAAGAATGCACACACACATTGAGAGAGGAAAAGAGAGAGAGAGAGAGCATGCATAAACAAAAAACGCACACATTGAGAGAGGAAAAGAGAGAGAGAACATGCATAAACAAAAAACGCACACATTGAGAGAGGAAAAGAGAGAGAAAACATGCATAAACAAAAAAACGCACACACATTGAGAGAGAAAGAGAGAGAAACTAATTTAACATCGTAGGAAACTAATTAAAATTAAAAGACCTAAAGATCTAGCCGACGAGGAGTTGAACTCAAGACTTATTATTCAAGAGGGAAATGGCATAACCAATCTATCATACTTGGCATGGGTGATAGAAAGGTTATACCATTTATCTCTTTTTATTGGCACACACATCCACACACGCGCACACACACAAGAAGAAGAGAGTTATAACGTCGTAGGAAACTATCCTAAAAGACGTCATAGATTAGGTTAGATGTAGACTTACGTTAAATTAGATTTAGGTTTATTTAAGTTAAATTAGATTAGATTTAGGTTTATTTTTAGTTAGATTTACGTTTATTTACGCTAGATTTAGATTTACGTTATATTAGATTAGATTTAGGTCTCCATAGACTGCGATGCCTGCATGAAGCGGGTGAAGAAAGCCCTCAATGGAATATAGGGTATTGCTACCTTCACTCATGGTGGGCTCCGTCGATCCAAAAGTACTGGTGAAATGTCTTCAGAAGATAGGGAAGAAGGTGGATTTTCAGGGCGGCAAGAGTCACTACATCCCCGACAATGACCATCTAGACAACCTCTAGTCATTCAACAGCAACTTCAAAGTTAGTAACAAGAGCAAGAACGGTCCAAAGGGCCAATTTCTCTCGTCAGATGTGGATGGAGATGAGGCAGCGTCCCCGCCGGAAGTTAACTCTCACATCTTTAGTGATGAGAATGCCAACTCTTGCCGAGTTATGTGAAAAATTATGTGTTAAATCAGTTTTAAGGTTCTTATAATCCCTGTTAGTTTAGTTCTTTGTTTTTAATATAACATAATTTACGTTAGATTTAGATTTATGTTATATTAGATTAGACTTAAATTTATTTAGGTTTACCCACACACACTAGACACACACACAAGAAGAAGAGAGTTTTAACGTCGTAGGAAACTATCCCAAAAGACGTTAAAGATTAGGTTAGATGTAGACTTATGTTAAATTAGATTTAGGTTTATTTTTAGTTAGATTTACGCTTATTTACGTTAGATCGAGTCCACGCAAGAATTACTTACGGTTTAGGGTTTAGAGTTAGACGAACAGTGAAAAGATCTACTGTGAAAAGATGTTAAGATGCTGTGAAGTGCTACAGCTAGAGAAGAGGCAAAGGGGTTTTGTCCACTACATGCAGTATCATGTAGACGTGGGTCTATAGATTTCTTGTACCCACAAATATAAGTATTGACCAATAAAGACGATATTATAACCCGGTGGTTCTGATCTCCGTGCACCTCTAGACCAAGGTGTGCAGGGATTAGACATGACTAGAGAATGTGAGGTAGAGAGAGAGAGAGAGAGATAAGACGAAGAATGCCAATAGAATATTAAATTTGTTATCCAGGCTATAAGATTTTTATTCTCATTATGAGTAGTGACGAGGATGTGGGACCGTCCAACCGAAACACCTATCTCTCAACGAGGGTCTTATGTCCTTGTAATCAATGCAAGCATGCTGTGCGACGGACAAGACGTGTTTCTTTGTAGCACGTTCGCGAATTTGGCGAGTTCGATCCATCTATTATAGATCGAGTTGTTGCCAATTATAACTCGTCGGACTCTGACGCTGGCCAACAAGCAGCAATCTTGCAACCCAATAGACGTGTTCGCAGGCACTTTGGTCAAGCAGCATATGTGAGGCCACAAGATGTAGCCTCTCACAGCTCGGGGGATGATCATGCAGAGCACATTCCCAACGAGGCAATGTTTGAGCCCGAGATTGATGAAATGATCGAGACGATCATGGATTCAGAAGGCTTATCTATGATGATATGAAAAGTGAAGGTTGGGAAACTTGGGGATGGATTACAATTCTATCCACGCTTGTCCTAATGACTACATTCTTTTCAGAGGGGAATACATAGACATGGAGAAGTGTCGGAAATGTGATTCCGAAAGATATCGAGTAGATCTCCACGGGACAAAAATTCCACAAAAGGTTTTGCGACATTTTCCTCTGCTTCCTCGCATCAAGCATTTCTTCGAATGTAAGTCCATGGCCGCCCTAGCATCATGGCATGAGGAGAATAAATCTTCGGATGGTGTGCTACGAATTCCTGCAGATTGCGCAGCCTGGAAACATATAGATGGAACATGGTCGGATTTTGCCAAGGAAGCTTGAAATTTGCGCTTAGGCCTGGCTATGGATGGCATAAATCCATTTGGTCAAAGATCAACATCTTACAGTGTATGGCCCGTTGTCATCGTCAACTACAACATTCCCCCGTGGTTGACTACGAAGAAGGGGCACCTATGGCTAAGTTTGATTGTGCTAGGGCGATATAAACTGGAGAATATGGATGTGTATCTTCGTCCACTATTGGAAGAGCTACAACAATTGTGGATTGGCATAGAGGTGGTGGATATGAGCCGACACACAAGACGACGGAATGCTTTGATCAGAGGCATTCTAATGTGGACCATGCATGACTATCCCGGGCTAACAGAATGCTCAGGTGATCTATTGACACTCCTCACTCAGACACTGTAAATCTTGTTTTTTCCCATAGTTGATCTATTATCATGTGTATACATGCAGGGCTTCAAACAAGCGGATACAGAGCATGTGTCACATGTGGACCTAGACTGAATGCACGTAGGGCGCCCTCACTGAAGAAGCAAATCTACGAAGGTCATCAAGCGTATCTTCCAGAGAATCATGTGTTACGTGATGGCTTTTTGGGAAGAGAGCCACCAAGGATGTCTGCACAAGCATGGTTAGAGCAGAAGGAGATGTGCGATGACGGATTGCCTCCAGGATGAAGAGACTATCTCTATGGTACAAGTTACCATACTGGCCCCGACTCATGATCAATCACTTTCTCAATCCAATGCACATATTCAAGAATGTGGGTAATCTACTATGGGACCATCTGACCGGCAAGAAAGATACTTTGGGAGCTAGAGTTGACCTTAGAAATGTGGATCGTATGGAGCAATATTGGCCGCAAACAGCATCGGATGGATCGATAAAACTCCCTAAAGCACCATGGATTTTCAGAGGAACCCAAGAACGCAAAGTAAAAGAGACCATTCGATCTTTGCGGACCCCCACTAGCGTAATGCACTCGCTCCGAACGTGTTTTACTAAAGAAGGAAAGCTTACCGGTTTGAAGTCACACGATTGGCATAAAATGTGTCAGGTACGTTCATAGTGGACTTTAATATCATTGCATAAAATGTGGACTTTAATATCATTGCTGCACATACTTTACAGTTTATTTTACCGGTTGCCATTGAGGGATGTTTGTCTCTCGACATCCGTAACACAATCTACAAACTTGCAAAGCTGGTGCAATGGATCTCACAAAAGGAGATCAACGTAGACTCCATACCATTCGCCAAACTAAATGCTGCGGAGCTTGTGTGCATGTTTGATAAACATTTTCCTACTACCATGCTAACCATTCAGGTGCATCTTCTTGTTCACATAGTTGATGAGGTGGAAATAGCTGGCACAGTTCATTCCAGATGGATGTTCTTCTTAGAACGTTTCATGAAAACGCTTAAGGGATATGTGCGTCAAAAGGCACGTCCGGAGGGTAGCATGGCAGAAGGTTGGTTGGTATCAGAGTCCCTAGTGTACATTGGAGAGTGGCTAGATGGATTTGATAAAGCTCGGGACACGCTATGGCGAACCATAGATGATGAGCGCATATATGGGATTGTCATGTGCAATCTCGGTGTTGAGAAGAAGATGACGGAAGATCTAGAGGCTAAAATCAACCGATTTTTCATGCTTCACAATCCAGTGATGCAAAAGTGGATTTCACAATATCAGGATGCAAAGCAAGAGCGACAAAGGGCACGAATCGAGTGGAGACGGGGAAGACGACCATCGATGCACTATCCGACGGGTCTGGAGAGCCTACCAACATTAATGAGCTTAAGATGGTTGCACAACCAATTGAAAAGCGCACAACAATGAGGTGACGAAGTGACTGAGGAAGAGTGGGAGTACTCTCGGGGTTGCGCGACCAAGGTAAGTTTGCAATGTACGACTAGCAAGTGACTTTATTTATAAACGTTTGAACGGCCACTCATAATCTTCGTTCGTTGTAGTATAAGTCATACACAGCAGCATGGTGTAAAGGTCGACATTTTAGGGTGGAACGGATCGACAAAAAGCGTTTTACTCAAGATTGTGGAATCATGGAAAAATTTGAACAGTCTAGTCGACGACGTTCCTCTGATGCAGATCCTGTGGTGGCGGAACTCACTTACTTCGGCACGCTACAAGAGATTTTGAGGATCGATTACAGAGGATTTTTTGTCAACTTGTTCGACGTGCAATGGTTCAAGATAATCATGGAGGGTCGCAACGCTATTGTGCGTAGAGGAGAGTCTGGTTTTCTTGAGGTGGATTCTACTAAGAAATGGACTGACCTAAGAGACACTTTCGTACTACCTGAGCATTGTAAACAAGTAAGTATGTAAATAGTTAACATCCCCCTTTTACAAGTTATGTGCTTGAAAGCTCTCATGTAAGTTATGTGGCTCTGGCAGGTAATATTTCATCCTACAAAGTCTACATCAAACTGGTGGTACGTCATAGAGGTAACCCCTCGTAGTGCAAGGACGTATGAAGGCTACCATGTGCCAATCACAACGGCATCAACGGAGGAGATCAGAGAAGATGCTCAATCAGAAGCCGCTGCGGTGGCGCCAGACGAGCATCAAGATGCTACTACTCTATATGGGGTGCATGCAGAGGAGCTACAAAATAAAACAGAGGATATGTGTTTAAACGGAGAGCTCTATATAGATATAGGAAGTTATGCTGAGTTATGCGAGGATGAGAGAGAGATCTCTTAAAGCCACAAATATTGTATTTGAACAATTTTGCTCCGTGTTGTAAAAGCTCTGGCTCTCTAAGTACCTTCCATGGTGTATAACGCTCTTTTCTACTCGCGCTCACATCTTTTGATTGAAAATTCTGAGTTTTCAACTTGCCTCTTCTATCACTCAATTCATTGCGTCATTATATTTATATGCGTCATTACTTCATTGTATTTAATGGTCTTTGCGTCATTGTCTACTCTATTCATTCAATATTAAGTTTAAATATTCGTGTGTTTAATGCAGGTATGGATGATGAGGAGTTTCTTTCTTCTTTGTCACCGCAGCAGAGATAGTGGTACGTGGAGCGTCATCGCTCTGGCACATCATCACGCGTTCCTACTCCATCCGCATCTCCCTCTCTTTCGAAGCATTCGACGCGCTCCGAAGCTTCGGCGTCGACGAGACGATCTTCACACTCGTCTAGACACCGGCGCTCTAGTGGTGGCGGTGGCGGTTGTTGTGGGGATTCCGCCGCCAATGCCTCCACACCGCCTCGTGTTCGACGAGGCTCTTTACCCTCCCCTTCTTTGCCTGACCCCACACCAGCCACAGCATCGCCATCTACGCCAGGTTTTGCGTGGCTGACTGTTCCTAGCAGCTACACACCTCTACCTACTCCGCCAGGAGCCACCCCACTCGACACTCCTCGCTTCGGGGCCCAGCCGCCGGTGGAGACACCTGACGTCCGTATCCCCATCGAAATGCCGCTAGTGACCCCTACCGGGACACCCAGGTTCACGCGTCACCGGCCAGAGGGCTTGCCTTACTCCGTCGACTTTAGCGGCGGCATCATCATGGATGATGACGGCAAGAAGGTGATCTCGCGCATGCGTGGTCTTTGCTCTCAGCTGTTTAGACACTACATACTAAACAAATGGAGTGAAGTACCAAGTGATTTAAAAAACAGAGTCATCAGCATACTTCATGATGAGTTTCCCGTTCCAACACGGGATCAGCGCTTCAATGAAGACCTGATGAAGATTCGAATGCGCGAATACTGCAAACACAAGCGTTCCGAAGTGCAAAAAGCAATCAAGCATGGGTGGAACAGGCCAGATTGGCTGGCCAAAGAAGATTGGAAGAATGCGAAGAAAGCAGCGCGCGAGAATCCCGACAAGTGGAAGCAACAAAAGGATGCAGCCAGAGCGCGAGTAGAGGTAGGGAGCTTGCACCACTTGGGGAGCGGTGGATGGGCATCATTTGAGGCCGATTTTGTAAGTGTTTTCGCATTGCTCTTTATGTTCGATAGTTTAGGGTTTATGAGCTTTTTAATTCTAACATAATGAAATCTTTGTATGGTTTGACAGGACGTGATCCCACATCGTACGAGCGTGAGTATGCAGGCAAGAAGGGCTTAAACGCCTTGATGGACATTCTCAGTTCTCGCGGCGGCATGGTTAGTATTAGGGTTTACTCTTTTCTATTTTTTATATTGTTTTATAAATGTCGTTATATGTTTATACTTACTGAAAGCTGTCTTATTGTCTTTTTTTGCAGAATCCGACAGATACGCCGCTTGGACGCGATGAGACGTCTGACTAGACGACGTTAGTTTAGCCGTAGCTAGATAGCATTAGTTTAGGGTTTCTCATAGCTTATGTATCATGAGACGGATTTTATACGTCTTTTTGAACCATGTATATTATTACATTTGTCACCGCAGTTCATTATGCCAATCAATTCTTTATGACTATGATGTTGTACAATTGTCATTATTACATTTGCCAATCAATTCATTTTGCCTATGATGTGTACAATTGTCAATTTTACGCTTGTCAATTTTGCAAACAATGCGTCTTGTGGGTGACTATTTTGGGTCTATTATCTACCCTTGCACTTTTTTTAAAAAGTGAATCAAGTACAATATGGTTGATGGGTGGCAGGGCATTCAATGCCCTGTCACCAAAAAAAAAATCTCTCGGGCATCGCTATAACCGTCGCTATTTATGGCTCTGGAGCGTCTCTATAAGCGTCGCTATAGACTTCTGTGTAAACGTCGCTATAACCGTCGCTATGACCGTCGCTATGAGCGTCTCTATATAGAGACGCTTATAGCGACGCATATAGCAACGCCCATAGCGTCGCATATAGCGACGCTCTCGTAGCGATGCTATTAGCGACGGTTTTAGCCACGCCGGGGGTTATAAAAACCCAGTGTATTTCCGTCGCTAACAGCGTCACAATAGCACACAACCTCTTGTAGTGGAGCAGTCTTGAAGACTGAGGGAGGTGAGTAGGGTCGAGTCTGGGTATGGCCCTCACAAGTGGTATCATAGCCTAATTTTGGACCTTGGACCTTGGAATTTTGGATTAATGCATGAGGGAAAAACAACTCAATCTATTCTACACCCAAATTTCAATAAAATATTACAAAAGGAAGTCTTGATGTTTCAATAAATTATTCAAAAATTTTCAAGATGGCTTGGGATCTTCCAGAAGAAATCCAGCGGATTATCTATGAGAGGATGGAGACTGCTATGCTAGAGCGAAGGCTCGCTATGCTGGAACATTTTAGGGATCTCTTATTTCCAGAAACCTATACTTGTCCCTAGGATTTAAGCAAGTGGGAAGTGTGAGGAAACTTGGAAATGAATGATATAGAAATTTGTGAAAGAATAGGTAATACACTTGTGCGAAGACGCATGGAAGTGGCCTAAATGAATGAAGAGGTATGCACTTGTGCGAAGACACATGAAAGTAGCTTGGATGAAACTTTTATTGAGCTTTACTTGTCATTCTCCCTTAAGCTTAGTAATAAGGAGCAAGATTGGGTAAAGTAGCTACCACATGAAGACTTAATTTTTGAGATATTGACTGGAATATAATTTTGAGTAATAATGAAGAAATCCAAGAAGTTTTTGTGATTAGCCACAGATAAAGTTATAAGTATATATAGCAAGACTCGTTTTGAAATTATTGATGGCTTGGAATATTCAAGAAGAATAAGTTTATAGGATAGTCCTGAAAGAAAGGGGATAGCCGAACCAGAGAACACGTTAGTCATGTTGAGACACCTTATCGAAATTTTCTCTCTTAAGGAAAGTGCCATTTCTACTAAAAATGGATAACATGTGGGTCGAATGGAGTTACACGGTTAACCCTATGCGGACGCGTACAATTATTAAATAATTTACGGATTGCAATGATGAGAGAAAGCTGGGATTGGGACCACAGATATATGGTATTGTCCAATCTTATTTCCAAGTTTTGAAAGTAAACTTCTACTTATAGCATCTCAAGACAAATAGAAAAGACAGTAAATGAGACGTGCTTAAAAACTCACAAGGAATCAAGATGGAAAAGTGTAATAGATAAGCTCATAAACCATTGCAGACATTTAAAGTCCAAAAAAGAATAAGAAAACAAACTTATGAGTTAGCAAAGAACTCAAAGTTGGAATCTTTAATCAAGACTATCATAGACAGAAGACCCTTTGCTGAAAGCACTAAATAGAGATGTCCTTAAGAATTTAATTAAAGAGGAGAGACTGACATTTCAAGACAAGGAAGTACGGACAATACTCAAATTTTTCAAAAAAGGGTTATTTATTCAATTAAAGCCAAAAAGGATTACAAGGGAGGCAGGAAGTAATTACAAGAGAGACAAGAAAATTTATAGGTCATCAAGATCCTCTAATATATGGTCACATAACCAAGTATCGCAAGCACCGCATGAGAAACAACTTAAGCAATTTCTCGGGTATGAGCTAAGAAAAGAAAAGGACCTCTAAGAGGAAGACTCAAGATGGTATCGAGGCAAATCTTGGAATGGGGGATGAACTGCACGAGCAAGAACAACCTTGCAGAGAACCAAGGATCTCGTGTCCTATTGACGCAGTAGTATCGAGGGCCAAGTTCCAGAGCCTCTGTAACAATAGAAAGTCGGGTATTGTTCCAAAAATGGTCTCTACCCCAGAGAGTCACTCTTGTGAGATGTCGCCATGTCTTCCATATCGTCTCGCTGACACAAGAATTTGGATGAGAAAAGAGGAGATCTTTGTATCACTCTAAGAACTATCTTTTAACTGCCTGATCTGCACTCTGCAAGTGAGAGATGCATACAGGATGAACCAAGCCTTCTTGCCAAGATGCCATCAGATAAGAAAATGACTAATTTATAAGAGAGTGAAGATCGCAAAAATAAGAGGATAACAAGTGCTGATAAAGAAGGGATTACCAGTAGCTTATAAAGAGGAAGTAGTGTATCGAAGAAGCCACGAACGCAATGACTTATTCAAAAAGATAGTTTATTAAGAAATATTTCTCATGACTCCAATATTATATTAGCAAAGTGTAAGAGAGAATTCAAGTTGAAAGCGTTAACAGAAGTTAAGTCACAAGACGTATCCAAGAAGCTTCATCAATTATGTATTTTATTTGAATTGAGGATGGCTCTTTCTTTTTTTATTGAGGAGAGATGCTACCTTCAATAGACACAAAGACCTCATGACCAATAGTCCTGTCCTCATCAACCCTAACTAATTCACTTCTTAGCTCTTCTTTACCCGAGGAAGTTCAACAAGAAATTGAGGTAGACCCCTATTTTAGACCCCTTCTACAAGAGATTCAAGCTCAAAACCCGAGGGAATACTTAATTCACTATACCTTAGCAGATGGTCTTCTTTACTACCTGGAAAGCTTCAGCCCCTAGATATTCCTCAAATGAAGTGGGAATGTCTTAGTATGGACTTTGTTAGAAGTCTTCCAAAGACAACTAGAAGCTATGATTCTATTTTTTGTCATACTAGATAAGCTCACTAAGATGGCTCATCTAATTCCAATCAAGCAAGCAACCACCACCATCGACATAGCCCAAGTATTTGTCAAAGAGGTAGTGAGATTACATGGAATCCCTGCAAGAATCATCAGCGATCGGGATGCCAAATTTACTTCTAAGTTTTGGCAGCCATGTTTCGATCTCTGGGTACCCAACTGAATCTCAGCTCAGCATATCATCCGGAGACTGATGGTCAAACTGAGCGAGTGAATCAAGTCATTGAAGATATGCTTCGAGCATACTGCAACCAGCAGCCCCAGCAATGGATCAAGTTTCTTCCCCTAGTTAAGTTGGCTTATAGCTCTTCTCATGATCGCAGCTTCGAAATTTCACCCTTTGAAGCCTTGTATGGTCATGAATGTTTAGTCCCTCTTCGATTAGATGACCCAGCTCTTCATGCTCCTGCCGCTAAGTCTACCCTGAAAGAGATGGATCATCAACTTCTAGTCATTAGAAACAACTTGAAGAGAGCTAATGATAGGAAGAAGAGCTACGTTGATCTTCACCACTTCGCTAGAAGCTTTAACAAAGGCGAACAAGTTTTCCTCAAAGTCAAACACAAACCTAGCTCCTTAAAGCTAGGGAAATTCCGTAAGTTTTCATTCAAATATTGTGGACCTTTTGGAATCCTTAGATAGATACGAGAACAAGCCTATGAGTTAGCCTTACTGCCTCACATGCGCATCCATAATGTTTTTCATGTCAGCCTCCTTAAAAAATATGTTCTTGATCCTCTACATGTTTTGAATCATGATGACACCATTCTCGTCAATCAGGAATAATTTCAAATGGAACCAAAACAAGTTTTGGAAACTAAAGAGAAGCAACTGCGGTATAGGACAATTTGAGAAGTAATCAAGTGGAAGGGCTATCCGGTTGAAGATGCTTCTTGGGAAGATTGGGACTAGCTAATTACCCAATTTCCAAGTTTTGGAGGATGAGCCCATGTAATTCATCTTTTGGAATCATATTAATATCTCCCTTTTTGTCCAAACCCTTTATCATATTTTTGGTTGGTTCTTTGGAACATACTCTTCAAGATATCGATGGCACTTTTGATGAAATTTTTATGCGGATATAATCAATCGTCATATTTATGGAATTCAAGCATCTCTAGTCAGTCAATTCTTTTGAGATTCATATCATTTATGGTGTTTTACAAGTCTAATTATTTTGATACATGAAATATCTGATCACCAAGTGAAAGATGAGGCAGTAAGCTATAGACATAAGAGAAATAATGATGGAGAAAATAAATTGGGTACACAAGGGAGGAGATATTAATTGAGAGATCAGTATGAAATCCTTAATTTTCAAGAACATGGTATCAGTTGGATGATATCAATAGAGAAATGAGTCAATGCTCAAAATGGAAAAAGTTAAAGTCTAGGTAAGAATGGTAAGGCTTTTACAAAGCGTATTGAGGCTAGATAGAGAGCGAATTGAAGAAATGATCTTCAGACCTCACAAGAGAAACACAGTCCGGTCACACCAAAGGAAAAATACCTAATTGAGTAGAATTACATTCAGAAATTAAAGTAACCCCGAGTCATTAAAGACTTCTTTATGATTAAGACTTTTGAGTGAGCGCTAGAAAATGAAAGAGAAGTGTATTATTCAAGGTCCATACTAGCTTCACTGTTCTTTAATCTAAATACCCTAAAGTTACTGACCATCTTCTATCATAAGTTGATCGAAGATTGAGTCTAACTACTCTCTAAAGCATGTCCTAAGCTAAGAACACCTCTTTCTTTTTGTTGGGGAGTTTGAAAGATCCCTCCCTAAACCCTAGAGCCATTTAGAAATTTTTCAACCAAAAGAATAATTTAGAAAAAGCAAGATCGACAAAGAAATCATGCGAACAATGAGACTTCCGGATAAGAAATTATGTCGTCTCTATATTTTTCCAAAAATATAGAGATGACGTAATTTCCGGATAAGAAATTACGTCCTCTCTATATTTTTCCAAAAATAATAAGATTATTTTTATACTTCTTTGTCAAAATCCGCGTGGGAACTCATCTATATCGAGAACTAACAGAAAAAGGGACCAACTTGATTGGAAGATAAAGTTAAGAGATGGGAATTGAGAAGAAATTGGGATCCAATAAGAATTGAGAAGAGAATTGGGGTCCAATAGAAATTAAGAAGAAATTGGGGTCCAATAAGAATTAAGAAGAGAATTGGGGTCCAATAAAAATTTAGAAGAGAATCGGGGTCCACTAGAAATCGAGAAAAAATTGGGGTCCAATAAGAATTGAGAAGAGAATTGGGGTCCAACAGAAATTTAGAAGAGAATTGGGGTCCAATAGGAATTGAGTTTTCTACCTACCATTTCTTATATAAGCACTCCCTCTCCTTTGTAATTTAGACACATATTGCTAAGCTACTTGCATACTTTCCATGCTCAAGATTATGCTTAAGTAAATCAAGGTTTCCATTAAATCTTGCTCTTGCTCTTTCACTCTCTTGAAGGCCAAACCCTTGAGGGTTTTGTGAAGAAGCTCCTCTCTCCTTCCTCTTCATCCTAAATCCCTTTCCTTCTTCCTTGATCCTCACATCTCTTCAAGAAGGACTTCAACCCCCCTTCCCTCTTATTTAGAGGAGGTAATCTTCACTTCTAGTAGGATTAATCAACCTAAACCATGTGTTTTAATACTAGGAAGGGTTATGTCCATCATTTTAGGTTTAAGCTTTAATGGTAACCTTGGAATTAGGGTTAAGTATTAATGGTAGTTATGCATAATTAAGTTAAACTTCAAAGGTAGATTTGAATCCTTAAGCTAAGCTTTAATGGTAACTTGCACTTAGGTGTAAGCTTTAGTGACTATCTTGTATTTTAGGTTTAAACTTTAATGGTAACCTTGGAATTAGGGTTAATTATTAATGGTAGTTATGCATAATTAAGTTAAACTTCAAAGGTAGATTTGAATCCTTAAGCAAAGCTTTAATGGTAGCTTTACGCTTATCTGTAAGCTTTAGCAACTACCTTGTATTTTAGGTTTAAGCTTAAACGGTAACCTTGGAATTAGGGTTAAGTATTAATGGTAGTTATGCATCCTTAAGTTAAGCTTCAAAGGTACATTTTCATCCGTAAGCTAAGTGTTAGAAGCTGGACACACCCAACGGAAAATGACAGCTCGGCAGATTATTATTTTTTGTAATTATTCATTCATTGAGAAAACCCGACATTTCACCTTGTAAATATTGGGTCTTACAGAAGTTTCCAGATTGTATCCCAGTTTTGACATTTAGATTGAGTAGATGGTTAAAATGGAACATTAGGGTTTGAGAATTGTAAGGTATATATACCACTTTTTGACCTTAATGAAAGACCTTTTTGTCATTTTAAAAATTTTAAAGTCTGTGAGTGAGCATATTGTGTACGAGAGAGAGTGAGAGCTTCATCTTGACGCTACGTGTGCACCGGTGGTCGGAATCGAGTGCGGAGAAGTGCAACGTGTTGCCTCGACGAGAGCTACGTGTCAATACCTACGTTGTGCGCGTACGGTCCGGTTTTGCAAGCTCCATCTACGAGCTTCATCTGGTGATTCGATGAGCATACGTTGTCCAATTTTGCATTGTAGCATATCCACGCGTTCGCATTGAGTAGAGCTACACATTATGAACTTTAGATTTTGGAAACAAAGACCTGCAAATTTTGGCCAGACATCCTACGTGATTTTGCACTGAGTGTTTTGGGTTGGGATTTTGGTTCATGGACCTTAGGGAGAGCAACCTATTGGTGTTAGTAGGGTCTCTTTCAAGTTCTGTGGTGTTTCGAGATTGTTTGATGGATATTCGGCTCTAGAAAGCGTTGTAGGAAGTTTCCTCTTATGCACTCTTGAAGGTTGTGACTTAGACATCGGGCAGAGACCTCTATAGGAATTAGTTAGGAGTCGGTCGAGTGTAGGTTGACACCCTATGCTTGCCTCCACGCGCCTGCGGGTTGAGCTTCGTCCTAAGCTGACAAATCTTGTTAGGTGAGTTCTCGCTGTGCTGACGTCCATCGCGGCGTATCCATCCAACATTGGCGCCGCTGTCGGGTACAAAAACATTAGGTAGGTGACCGAGACTAGTCCTTGAGGATAGGGATTCTTTGGCTTGCCAAGAGTCTCGTTTTACATTTAGATAGGATCAGAGGGTGGAGGACTCTCTAGGTCTTAGAGGGAGTCTAGGGAGCGTGTGTCTGGCCTAGATCCTTCAACTTAGGTAGTTTTAGGAATACTCAGGTAGTTTTTAGTTAAGTTGTTGTAAAGAGTAAGAGTTGGAGTGGTAGAAGCGGTGAGAGGAGAGCTTGAGAGTTCGGAGAGGCCAGGAAGCAACCAAAACACCATTATCACCATTTCACATGATGAGTAGGAGTAGAGTAAGTAGGACATCATGATTCAGGATCTAGAGCAAGTCATGCATGTATACTTGCTTGTTGGATTCATCATAAGGTTGTAAAAGACACAAAAGTGTGTTTGAAAGCTGAAGTGAAGTCCAAGAGTTACTGTGAGTGTTTCTGATAGAGCTACAGAGCATCAGGAGCATTCTGTTAGGAAAAAATTTAATTTTAAGCTAGGAGACATTCTACGCATAGGATATCTGCAGGCTAATCTGGTGGGAATTTTGGAATTTGGAGTTGACTAGTGTATTCAGAAGGTAGGTTTTACCCTATTTTCACCTGGAAAGTGAAAATTTGACCATATCTTGACAGGATAAGGCCAGATAGACTGAAATTGCTAGACATCCTACGCAAATTGTGCCAAGGCATTATTTTAAGACCAAAACCATAGGATGGCTGCATGAGCATGATCTGCAAGATATATTGAGTGACTGAGAGAGGTTTCATCTCATTTGGGTGAGAAAATTGAGTTCTAAGCAGACTTTAGCAATTCTGACTGAAAAAGACTAGAACAGCTAAAATTGGGAACTTTTGAAATCCAAACCAAAATCTAAGCATACCACTGGGTTGCTGACATCAAGGGGAAGTTGTGGGTCAAGTCTAGGGTCAAACAGGCCAAAAAGACATCCTATATGTAGGATGTCATTTGTGTGATTTTGCACTCCAAACTTAATTTTGAGCATACCAAAGTGATCAACACCTCGAGGGGAGCCTGTGCTTTGCATTTGAAGCCATTCTGGGCAAAAAGACATCCTACGCGTAGGATGTCTAAAGCAAGAAATTGAAGCCAAATATTGACTGTAGGCCTAGCAGGGTGTTGTATAGCCTGAGGCAAGCCTCCTAGTCAATTTTGGTCCAAATTGGAGTTGATTAGACTGATCAAGACCAGCAGCAGGCTATCAAAACAGATTTCTGATCCATTAACCAGCTTATAGGTGTCCATTAAAAAGTAAAAACAATTGCGGACTCAGCACATCAAGGGGAATCCATAGTGCAAGAATCCAAGCAAAACAGAGCAGGAAACATCCTACGCGTAGGATGTATACTGGGGCTTAGTGAAGAGAAAAGTTGACTGAGCTTAGACAGTGAGGTTTCATTTGGCTTAAGGGTTCCAGAACTTCTTTCACAAGTGAATTTGGACCTTGTTTGACCATTTGACGGAGCAAAGACAGAATTAAGACTTTTCCACGTAAATTGACCAACATCCGAGGGAAGTACAGTTCCAGATTAGCAGACCTAATCCAAAACATCAGCAGTGTATAAAATACAGTAGTGGTTGATGTTAACTCTCTAGTTATACCAATCATTACTAAGATAACCTCTAGAGGTCAGATGATTTGATTCGATTGCCAAAATTAAATGCTTGTGTATAGGTATATTCAGCAAGCAAAGCAAGAAGTTGTGCAGAGGCTGATCCTTTGCCAGGTGAGTGGTTGGATTTGTGATAAATTGCATTGATAAGTTTGATGAAATTAAGATCAAGAAGATACATTTTTAGAGACCAAAAGGTGGCAGGTGACCAAGGTAGCTTAGTATCCACCAAGGAGAGTGTGACTCAGGCAAGGCTAGATCCACTAGCACCGATTATTGAGGAGGATAGTGATACTGACACTTCATCAGACAAATCCTTCTTCATGATGGGTAGTCAACACAGCCAGGAGGTTTCACATATGACGGACCCATGCCAGGAGGAAGCACCTCCCTAAATCCTTTGAATGATTCCAAGTTCACTATGATCTTCTTAGAAGGAACAAACTCAAGGGGAGCCCTAGTCTATTCTGACTATCGAGGATGCAAATGTATTTGTATTGAAGAAAGGCCGGCTCAGAGGCTAGAGATAATTTGATTCTATGATGATGGAGATAGATTCCAAGACAAAAAGGGGAACCACTATCTGATAGTTAGTAACCCTGAAGATTACAACAGATATGGAGATAACGTGGCGAAGGGGAAAATGGTTTCAGAAACTCAAGAACCTCCTCCAAACATTGATCGACCTGGAGCAATTTTTACGTATGATAAGAAAACAACCAGGGTTTCAACTTATAATGAGAATGTGGGAATTTACAAGCATGAGAGTGAGGGAATAGTCTCTTACTTTCGCTGCAAAGAACCATACCCAACCGAGTTAAGCAATGGGGAAGGATATTGTTTTTGTTGAGAAGTACGGGCAAGAATACCAACGTATTCTCCCAGAGGAGGTAGAAAAGGCAACAGTTCCAGGAGCATCAACATATGCCCCCGATGAAGTGCCAAGAGCCACCTACACCCCTAGCAAGTCGAAAAATCCCTTCTCAGAGGAGTATGACGCGACCTCACATTGTACCCGACTGCAGACATTCAACAATCAAAACCAACGAGCAACTCAACCATCATTGCAGGCATGGCTTCGACAGAGTGCAACATTGGAACAAGACCGAAACCGAGATGGTTATCAAGCCGCATGAGGGCTAAGGGATTTACAAGAACCACCACTCTACTCAAGGTATCAAGGAGAGAGTAAGCCAAAGACTCAAGGGTCAATAGAGCCTGGAAGACCACCCATAGAACGAGTTCAAAGAGATGAACCATCTCTTGCAAGAAAAATTAGAAATTATGGCTTA
This sequence comes from Adiantum capillus-veneris, assembly GCF_014529385.1. Taxonomy (NCBI): domain Eukaryota; kingdom Viridiplantae; phylum Streptophyta; class Polypodiopsida; order Polypodiales; family Pteridaceae; genus Adiantum; species Adiantum capillus-veneris. Next base: position 38,396,136 of record NC_140933.1, on the reverse strand, counting down.
GGAGCACCACTGGGAGAGGAACCAACCTACTACAGAAGACCATTGGGACGTGGAGATCCAATGATGAGATTTGTAGACCATCGTAGAATTAGACCTTCTCAAGTGCAAAAATGGGTAAACAAGAAATACACAAGAAACAGAGATCCAAGAGATCATGTAGCAGCCTTTGTGCGTGTAATTAGAGTGGAAGAGGTGTTAGACTTCCCTACCCAATTTGCAGGGTTTGGACTAACCCTAGAGGATGACGCTGCTACTTGGTTTGACTCTGTGGAGCATAGAGTGGAAGCAAGTCTTCTAAGAAAACACCGAAAGAAGAAGTAGCTGTAAACCAGGAGCAGCTTGTAGAGGAAGTGCTAAAAAAAAATTAACTTGTACGCCAAACCCCAGGCTAAACACCCCAAGTGGTGTGCTATTGAACAAAATGGACGAACCATGGGATGGAAGAATGTTATTATAACAAGGGATATGTGAGAGAGAGACCTTACACTCCCCAAGCTCAGGTAGCATCTCCTCAAGTTCCACCGATGCCTAGGTATTAAGCAGGCAACCTACCAGAACCTGTAGGTATAGAAAGACCACAACAGTGTTGGGGCAACAACCACCCCTACCAGGATTACGCCCAGTGGGCATAAGATACACCAACACTAACCGAATCAGAAGAGAAGGCTTTGGTGCCTATGCATGAATATTATGAAGATCCTAGTGGATATGCGGAAAATCCTGTCTACTATCCACCAGAAGAACCCTCAACACCAGAACCATGGAGCATGATGGGTGGTGCAGGACCACCTATAGCTGCACAGGCAACAGGAGAAGGAAGATATAGCTTAGATGAACGAACATTTTTGTTCATAGCCAACGGAGGCATGGGCGGACAGAGACATGCATACCAACAAAGAGGAGCTCAAGGAGAACCTCAACAGCCTAAAGGACCCTGCTACAAGTGTGGTGGAGACCATTGGCTAAGAGACTGTCCTCATGATGAAATCAGTAGAGTCAACGCATATTGCATTGAGTGTGGAGTTACTCATTTGATTTCTAATTGCCCTAAGAACCCGAGCAAAGGAGCAAAAACTACCTTGAACATGCTGGAAGCCGTGCCTTCCAGTGGAGGGTCAGAAAATGAGACAATCATACCTATTCAGGCAGTCACACGAGCCCAAGCTCAAAGAATGACGAACGAACCCATAATTGAAGAGCCAAAAACCGATGCCCCAAGTTCAGAAACAAAAAATCAGAGAAGCACTTGGAAAGCTAGAAAGGCGTGTATGAAAGCCAGGAAAGAACGAGAGCAAACGGCTCTATCCGAGGAGTTAAAACACACAAAGGATATTTTAGAGTGGTTAGAGGATCTAGCTAGCCCAAGCTCACATACTGCGACAACCATAGCACCCAAGGAAATAGCAGAACCCAAAAGTGCAGGATCAGGAGGATCAGTGTTATAGGGGTTATCTAAAAGCATTGCAATTACATTCTTCACCCACAACATCCATGAAACATGAAGATAACCTCCATAACAATGTTCAAAACTCTTTCAGACTCATTCATAATATAAACAGAATTACAGGTAACACACAGGAAACATTCAAGGCATTAACCAACATCCTGCTTCATCTTCATCATCATTCCCGTGTTACAGAACAACATTTCGCCCCAACAAGGCGTCCAAAAATGAGGGTAGTTACAAGCCAAAAGTTGCATCCCTTAAAACATGCCTTTTAAAGTTTCAGACATCAATCAGAACTCTGATTAGTCCATCAGTTCCCTGAATGCATCCTAATCACTACCTGACAGTTTATTGATTGCCCATTACATAAATATCCTTCTTTACTAACTTAACTAGGTAACTTGTGGTCAAGGTCCCCCCTTTTACACCTAGCACACCCGGTGGCATCAAAAAGTTACTTTTTGAGGACCTGAACCCACAGTTCCCTTGACTCTTTGCACTGCATCTTCATCCACTTTTCTTAGCAATGTTTGCTAAGAACTCCTGGGTAGTCATCTCAGATTCCTTCACTATAATCTACAACTTATTGTAAGCACACTCTGCAGCAGCACTTTCATTTACTCCCTCCTCAGATACTTGATCATCCTCAAAGTTAAGTTTTGTTGGTTGAAAATCCTTCTTGACTGAACTGTCAGGCTCAGTCTCCTCTTCAAGGTTCTGAACACTTTCCTCAGCAACATCTTCAACACTCTTCAGCTCCTCTGCACAGGTCTGCTCAATCCCTGCAAACAAAACATTTAAATTTTTATTGTCAGGGGTTGTCTCCATCTCCTCACAGAGCTCCTCCTTATCCTCTTGCACTTTGAAATCTTCAGTGCTCTGATCAGCTTCCAACTGTTTCTTCAACAACAGATTATATTTTTCTTGCAAATCAGTATATTGAGTCTGCAGAAGCATATACTCCTCTTTGTTTTCCTCTTCAGCAAACTCTTTATAGGGCTTAGAAGACACCTCCAACAGTTTTTCCTTCATTTCAGCCCATATAGGTTTCAAATGCTTCTGCAGCTCCATCTTCATGGTGTCAACATCTGTCCCTGACATAAAACAACCTTCAATTTCTAGCTCATCCTCTGCACACTCCTTAATCTTCTTTTCCACCTCTTTGCATGCTGAAACTCTGTCAAGTAAAACTTTATTTTCTGCTTCCAATGTCACATTCACAGTGGAAAACACTTCAAGTTATTGATGGAATATACTGTCCCATTCCATCATCCATTCTTTATATATCCTTGCACTGCTCTCCTTTCTATGAACCTGTTCACTGTAGAAGTTCACTTGCTTGAGAGCACACTCCAAGTCAGACTCTGTGGATCTCAACTTTGCCTCGATTGCATCCACCTCCTGATCAGAGACTGTTTTATTTTTCATCTCAAACTTCAAATATGCAACTTCTTGCTTCAACTTTTGATTATCACTAATCAAAAGATTAGAGTTAATTTTCTGCTGTCCAACATAATCTCCAATGAGATTCACAGATTCCAAGCATCTTGCATAAGGAATGTCCTCAAAATTACTCTCAGCAGTCTGAAACCCCTGTGACTGTTGTCCAACTGGTTCCTGATCTCCTTCTGAAGCCATTTCTACAACTTTTCTCTTTCTGATCCTAAGCACCTTTTTCACTGATTTGGAGCCTGATGGTGGCAAATCTGTTGGGTCAGGCTTCTTTAAATTTAGTGTATCCTTGCAAACTTCATGTGAATAACCTGCAGCTAGTAAGTCATCATAAATTTTTTTGACCCTGTCTTGTGCATCATCCTCCTTAATGTCCTCCCTTTTCTTCTTTCTTGTTTCAGAACTTCCTGCTGGGTGTCTGACAGTAGCCTGAACACTGGCAGTAGCCCCCTGAAGATGATTTGACTGTACATCCCCCTCTGACAAACTCCTTAGCACTGCATTATTTCTGACATAACTGAAAATAGCTGTGATTAATGGACCAATCTTCGTGGACCTCTGAGTCTTCCTCTTATCTTTGCAAAAAACCTCCGAATGTAACCTGTCATACAACATATTTGCCCAACCAAAATTTCTACCCTGCTCTGCCGTAGATATAATCGCATAGTTCTCCCTAGATACATATTCCAACTTGACTAGCAGCAAAAATCTCTCCAGAAACCATTTGATTTGCAGAGCTCTATCCGGGTTAGCCACATTTTTAATCAAGTAGTATCCTCTTGTGCCCTCACACTTGCCAAATTCTCTATCCATAACCTGCTCCGATGCCCTGTCAACGTGATTTTCTTCCCCTTGCTGCAAACCAAACACTTTGGACACTAACTCCGTAGATAAATACACTCCATAGCCAACCAATCCATTGTTCTCCACAAGATTGCTTACATGCATTCCAACTTCTGTCGTGTGCCTCCACCTACTCCAAGGCAACCTTGCATACTCCAGCAAATTGATTGATTGCAGCCATTGTGCATGAAAGCCCTTCGAATGCGGAATGTCCACCTTAAAATCAATGAACTGATGCTCGATGGTAACGCGTTCTCCCAGATGTCTACTAATCGGTGACTGCATAAGAACCTCCACATCCTCATCAGCGCGAACATCCGCACCAGTGGAACTTGTAGACTTACGAGACCGGTTGCTGGTACGTGTCTGCATTCTGGTAGCATTAAAGAAAGCTCTACTTCGAATGAAAGACTGCATTTTGGTCACGTGTAGTGAAAATGTTGCACTTCTTTCCTTCACCTCTCCTCGCAAAGCACAAGTTAATGATGTTGCGTGTAAAGTTTTCTCACACGTCGAAGTAATCAAATCACCCCCATTTGTATAAATCATGATAGAAGGTCGGCAATCTATTGAAAAAATCCCAATTTGACTCAATTGACCATCGCTTGGTGGATTTCCTTGAAATGGCTTGAGTCTGAGTCCATTAAAAGGTTTGGGGATCAGAGCTCCGTTTGCATCCTGCAAAATATAAGTCGATCGCCCAATCACAAGTGCAATCTGATAGGGCCCAACATATCTCAATTTAAGTTTGCCTGGTCGAAGACCCAATTTGCTGTTATACACCATCACCCAATCCTTTTCTGTGAAAGTTTTGTATTTAATGTTCCTCTGCATCCACGCTTGACGACGTCTTTGCACAGCCTCCGCCATGTAAGCACTCAAAAGTCTATCTTCATCCAACTTCAAAAGTGCCTCCAATCTGTTTGGCAAAGACTCTTCATTTGACAACTTATGGTCAATAGCTATTCTCAAACTTTGCACAACAAACTCCATCGGGACAATAGCCTCCAATCCGTACACCAACCTGAAAGGTGTCTGACCTGTTGTCACTTTAAAAGCAGTACGATAGGCCCATAATGCAGAATCCAATTTAGTATCCCAATCTGTCCTGTTCTCCTCAACAATCTTCTTCAAAATCTTGATCCGGGTTTTGTTAGTACTCTCCGCTTGTCCGTTTGCTTGAGGATAGTAGACAGTAGACTTCTTATGGATAATGAGGTGCAATTCAGTCAACTGTTTGATTACTTTGTTGATAAAATGCTTTCCCTGATCAGAAACCAATTCAATCGGGCATCCAAACCTGGTCATAATATTCTTGTACAAAAACTTTGCCACACTCGCCGCTGTATTATCCTTCAGAGCAATAGCTTCCACCCACTTTGTCGCATAATCTGTAGCAACCAAAATATATTTGTTTTGTGTGAAATTAGCAGGAGGATTAATGGGTCCCATAAAATCTAAACCCCATTTTTGAAATGGTTCCAAAGACAACACTGGTTGCAATGGCATCCGATCAGCCCCCAAAGGTCTTCCATCTCTTTGGCACACCAAACATTTCCTGCAATATTGATAAAAATCCCTGAAGACAGTTGGCCACCACAATCCAGCTTGCAAAACTTTTCTAGCAGTCAATTCTGAAGAAAAATGTCCTCCAGCATTCCCCAAATGAGCTTTTGTAATAACTGCAGATGTTTCATGATTCTGTACACATCTCCGAAGTATCTGATCAATCCCTTGTTTATACAACACTCCTTCAATAACTGTGAATGGTCTGCTTCTTAACACAAGTTTCTGCCTTCTTTCAAAACTCATCTCTTCTGGAAATAACCCTTCAGTTAAAAACTGCAGCATATTATCATACCAGTCCACTGTCAGGAAGCCAACAGTCGCTTGAAACAGTCTTGCATCTGGAAACTCATCAATTTCAGTCAGCAACTCTCCATTTTCAATTCTGCTCAGATAATCAGCAATGGCATGTTCTTTTCCCGGTGTATGCACCACACTGTAATCAAATTCTTGAAGTAAAAGAATCCATCTCGCAAGTCTGCCCGACAACTGCGGTTTCTTCACCAAGTAAATCAAAGCTTGATGATCCACATGAAACATAACTTTGTTTGCAAGCAAATAATGGCGAAACTTCTTGAGAGCATAGACCATGCCCAAGCCTTCTCTTTCTGTAACTGCATAATTCCGTTCCACATCTGACAGCACCCTGCTAGCATAATACACGGGTCTAAACCAACCTTTTTTTGATTCCTGCATCAATACTGCTCCAATAGCAATATGACTTGCATCCACAAAAATATGAAAAGGCTTCTCCTAATTAGGAGATATCAAAATTGGAGCAACCACTAACATCTTCTTCAACAATTCAAAAGCTCTCTGTTGATCAGGACCCCAACTGAATACTGCATCCTTCCTTGTTAATTGTGTACGAGGAACACACACATAAGCCAAATACCTGAGAAATCGGTTGTGCCACTTGACTTGCCCCAAGAATCTAATTAACTGCTTCAAATTTTTAGGAACTGGTGCCTTCAGGATAACTTCCACCTTCCTGGGATCAATTGCTATCCCTTCATTTGAAACAATGTGTCCCAAAAGAATTCCAGAACCAACAGCAAATGCACATTTCTCAGGGTTAAGAGAAAGACAAGCTTCTCTACATTTCTCCAAACAAAGCCTCAAATGCTTCAAATGATCCTCTTTTTTGCCAAAAACACTGAAATCATCCAGAAATACCTTCATAAAAGTTGTCAGGAAGGGTGCAAATACAGCCTAGACCCACTTTTGAAAGCTAGGTGGAGCATTCTTCAAACCAAACCCCATCACATTATAAGCAAAAACTCCTCATTCAGTAATAAATGTTGTCTTCTCCCTATCTTCAGGCGCCATACGGAGAAGCCATCCAAAAAACTATACATCTCATGTCCAACCACTGAATCCAACATTGTATCGCAGTAAGGTAACGAAAAGGATCTGTAATTGTTGCAGCATTCAATTTTCTCCAATCTACACAAACTCTGATTTTGCCATTCTTTTTCGGGACAACCACAATAGGAGATAACCATGTCACTTTGTCAACTGGATATATAAATCCCACAGCAAGTAGCTTATCTATCTCCTCCTTCACTTGTTTCGCATAAGTCGGATTCAAACGATACCGCTGCTGAATAATGGGTACTGCATCAGCCTTGAGATTGATTTTATGCTCACAAAATGTTGGATCAACTCCCTTCAAATCACTGTAATGCCATGCAAAAACATCCTTGTATTCCGCCAATAAAACTTGCAGTTGACTGCGGAAGTCCTGATCCAAATTCACACTCACTCTGACTATTTTTGGATCCATTTCTGTACCAAGATTCATGTCTTCCAAATCATCTTGCTTTACCCTTGAACTTTGGGACAAATAATGCTCAAAATCCTTTTCAGCTTTCATTTCTGCATGTTTTTTCTCCTCTTCCAGCTTCAGGGCAGTATCCACCTTCTGACTGCTATCTGATTTCTTTCTGATTTTAACCTGTGGATCGCTAACATACTGCTCTGCAATATGCTGCACATCCACCTCAAAGATTGGAATAACTGATGCATTAATCCTCAAAAACTCCTGCTCTTCGTCTTCCTCCACTTCAGTTGCCATATTAATACTCTCTGCATGTAACGGTCTACAATTAGGTGGTAAAACTTCACTAGCAACCATCTTCATTCGAACTTTCTTCTTTCCTTGCTTTAACACAATACTATCAGCTCCCCAATGTTGCTTCACTTTGGCCGCCCTTAGCCAAGGTCGTCCTAGAATCATAGGATAGCTTTGAGTCGATGCCTCCAACCTGAGCACCACAAAATTAACAGGGAATTGAAGACCTCCTATCTCAATTCGTTTATTTCGAACAATTCCTAATGGTTGAACTCTCCGTTGATATGCCATCTTGACTTGAAAAGGAGCCGGGTCCCATTTCACAATTCCAAGTTGCTTGCAAGTAGCTTCAGGTAGCACATTTACTCCTGATCCTCCATCAACATGTACTCCAGACATAAAACATTGCTCCATAGTCACACCAATCACTGGCACTTTATAATCCACATCAGCAGGTTCATTAGAGATAACTTCAGCCTCTTGACTCAAAATTTCTTCTCCCCAAGCTTTCTTCTGCTCCATAGAGAATCCATACTCTTGAGCTAGCCTTTGCATACACTGATGGGCAAAATTGGGAACCAAGCTTAATATTTGCCTCAAACTCAGTTGATTTGGAGCATCCATTAAAGTTTCAAAGAATTCATCTGTCAAAGTAATCGTCGCCTTTGCAGGTACAAATTGGCTTTGTTCAGGAGCTTGACAGGAACCTGAATGTTGTCCAATAACATCTGTTTTCTGGACCGTGTCCGCTTGCTTCTGGACCTTGGGAGCGCCTTGTTTTTGTTGTACCCTGTTAATTTCTTTCATCACTCCTTTTCTTACTCGATCCTGTTCTCCCCAATTAATAGGGTATTTTTCCTTTCCTTTCTCACTCTGCTTTGTTGTCTCTCCTTTTACTCCCGATCTTGTCACCACCATTGACTCAGGTGCTTTATCCTTTTGGTCTGTATTATTTGCATTCACACACTTTGTACAATCACATTGAAAATGATGAACATCATATACCTGACCTTCCCGTGGAATTTCTGCTTGCATATTGCTATCAAAACTTCGTTCAAGTATTGCTTCATTCATCCATTTCTTTGATGTCCCCACATCCATTTCCTCCAAAATCACTGCATTCAGCTGCCCAGGAGGTTGTTGTGAAGGCTCTGCTTTATTGGGGTATCGAATAATTGGAATACCTCTTTCAGTACGATGTTTGCACCACAAAGAGCAATCAGGACCCTGTCTGTGCCCTGAAACTCCACAATAAGTACATGGGGAATTTGCATCAGTTGCCTGAAAATTCTGATTTCCCTGATTCATCCAACCGCCTTGGTTTCTAAATCTTTGGTTTTGTCCTCTATTATTCCAGTTCCTGAAATTAACCGGACTTGGTTGATTGCCACCCGTGCCCACTTCATTCACTGCCGGTGCTTGCATTTTTTGCTTCAGATGCTCGGGTATCCGTCCTCTAAAATTAGGGTTATACCAACACCTATCATCTAAATGTCCAACTATCTGACAAATTGTACAATAAGGCCTTTCTGGCATCCCCAACTTTGTCAAACCCATAGTTTTCAATTGGGCAGAAATCCGTCGATCAATTTCATCTTGTTCAGCATCAACTTTGTCCTTTCCTTTTCTTTTCTTTGCTTTATCTTTCTCCTTCTTGGATTCCTTCTTCTTCTTTTTCTTACTCTTCTTCTTTTTCTTCTTTGTCTCTGACCAATCATTGTCCTCATCATCAGAATCCTGTTCTGATTCTGACTCATCATCATCAGAGGAGTCATCAGTCTCATCCTCTTCCTGATCACTGTCTGAATCTGAATCATCCTTCTTGGATGTCTTCTTTTTCTTATCTAGACTTCCGTATCTCCGCTCTGCTCGAGTAGCTGCTTCTACCAACTCATTAAAGTCAGCTGCCGCTGTAATTACTCCTCGTCCTGCCACCGAAATCCTTAGTTCAGAATTCAATCCACGATAGAAATAATCACCCATCTGTTCCCAAGATGGTCTCTGAGCAGGAAGAAGTCGATTGTTTAGATTTCTGAATTTCTGAGCATAGTCTTCCACGAATAATTTTTTTTGCTTCATCTTTCTGATCTTAATCAGGACATCTTCAGGTGTCTTCTCGGTTCTGAATCGTGTCAGGAACCTGTTCTGCAGATTTGCATAATCCGCAAATGCATTGATTCCATACTGCATAAACCACGTCATGGCCTTCCCTTCAAGGGTAGCAGCAAAATGCTCTTTTTTGGTATCATCATTGTGAAGTACCTCATACCCACTTGCTCTCCATATCTGCTCAAACGGTCCAACATGGCTGTCAGCATCCTGCTTGGATTTTTCGTTGAATTTAGCTGCCCCAATTCTTGGGTGTTGTGGTGGTTGAGCCATTGGGATCTGTGTTGGTACTTGTAGTTGATTAATTCGTCGCAATAGATCAAATGGTAACAAAGTTCCTCCTTCGGGGAATAATTGCCTTCTCGGTCGTAGTACTTGACTAAAAGACAATGCCCCAACAAATCGATGTAAAGGTGCTAAATCAGAGACCTCCTCTGGAATTTCATCAAGGTCCTCGGTGCCTCCCAAAGGTGTACTAACCAGGCTGTCAGGGGTGGGTATTTCCTCTTCCTACTAATCTTCACCTATGTCTTCTTCTTCAGTGGCTTCCTTGACCTGAGAATTTTGTCTTCGCGAACGTGTCCAATACGAATATTCTGGGGGCGTTGGACTGCTTTCTTTACTAGTCATCCATCAATTGCTTCTTAACACTTTTTCAGTCGCCTGATAATAATCTTCTCCCGAATCTCATGATATTCTTTCACCAAATGTGGGTCTAAATAACTCCAGTGTAATGGCATTCTACACCCTCCAAAAGGTACCAGAAACTCAAGATAACGCTAAACTTTCAAACGAATAACCTGCTGCAATTCTGTCGGCAGTTTCCTGTAATATTCCTGCAGGAAGACATTGTTGTACTCGTCCTGTTCCTCCTCTGACGTGCGCCAATTTCAAAACTGATGCAGCAAGTCGCCCTGTTTTCTCTCTGACATGCCTCATCGTCCCATTTGCGCACCACGAACAAGGTTTAACCGGCGCTTCTTGCAGAAACACTGTTTGGGTACAATGCTTCAATGCAAGGTTTTGCAGGATCGCCAAGTGTTGTAGGGTGGAGGTAGAGAGAGAATGGCGGCGGTTAGAGAGAGATCATGAGAGAGAGAGAGAGAAGCCAAACGTCGGACGCCATTGTTACTTGATTCTAGAACTGTTTGTTAGTTACAAAGAAGAGACACAAGCCCCTTTTGTGGACCTTAGACTCACACCCATTCGCTCCTCCTTGCACCCATAACCCTTACAAAAATGCTTATACATTTGCACCTTCTACAATCAGGATCAGGAGGATCAACACTGGCAAACAAGGTAAATGAGCAATTAGATGCACTTCTAAAAGCTTACGAAGCCAGACTCAAAAAGAACCAAACCCAGGAGCAAAGATGGATGACTTATCCATATGCTGAAATAGAAAAACAAAGGTTGGAAATGTGTATAAAGATGATTGAAACAGCTCAATCTTTGATAGAAAACCCGCTTGGTAAACCTGCAAATTGGCATGAAGTACCAGCTCCAACCCCTATCCAACCAGCTTTAGAGGAACAAGTAGAAATGAAGGAAAGACTCGTGAATGCTTATGAGTCTAGGGGAGGGCCTATCATAGTGCCAAATACAACAGATGAGGCAAGTGACGGGTTCCAGCCTAAAACATTGGTAGAAATGGGTAAGGATTATAACGGTCTAGATGATCTGTGGAAGCAAATCCGTGAGGCCAACGAAGCTAACAGGGGGAGTTCCCACATGAACAACACGAGAAAAGAGAAAAATGAGATCTTACCTCCTATTGAAGAATTTGAGGCAAGATCACAAATGAACTTTGATATACATTCACAAGGGGGAGACCAGGGATCAATTAGTTTGGGGCACAGCCAACTAGACTCGCTGAAAACTCTACCCTCTTACCTAGGAGAGTATGAAGCCAAGTCTGAAGTGAGAGAAATCCCATCTCAAATACTTTCTTCTAACAAAGTGATGGATTCACAAGGGTTGATTGAGTTATTGTCAACTCCGGTGGCATGCACAATCACATTAGCTAAAATCCTAAGGTTATGACCAAACATGTGGACCACAATAGGCAAATTCCTAGAAAAATTTGGAGTGAAAGACCCCACCTCGAAGCTTCAGGAAAGTATTAGAGAATTGGATAGGCCTCAACAAAACACTAAGCCAGTACCTTTAAACAAGGTTGGAGAGTATTGTGAGGGAGAATATGGAAACACCACGCTACCAGTAGAATTCCAAGGAGTAGTTTCCAAGGCTATTCTTGACAGTGGAGCAGGAGTTGTTATTGCCACCAAGGAACTCTGAAAAAAATGGGGAAAACCAGCTTTGAGAGCTACCAGAATGAAATTGCAATTGGAAGATGGGTTCATGGAGAAGCCTCTAGGACTCTTAGAAAAAGTAATTGTCACCTCGTGCAGAATCGAGTATGAGCATACATTTGCAATAGTCGATTTCAACAAAAAGAACAATTACGAGATCATTTTGGGAAGACCATTCATGCGACAATTGAAGACGGTCCAGGATTTGGGTTACTACCACATATACCTTATACATGGTGTGACGACAACCAAAATACACCTAAAAGACCATAGTTACAAGGATGTGAACCAGACACCAATGAAAGAGTTTGATTCAGTTACATTAGTAGGGTCAGAACTCCCAGCCTGGTTAGGGGCAACAAAAAGAGCTATGGATGTGCAGAGATTCACATTGTGGGATCTTGAAAAGAGAGGAATGCGTCTTAGAAAGAGCGATTGAGGACAAGGAGTATATTCCGGAACCTTTTCCTGAAGATTCCTTAGAACCTCTGGAATGGAAACACATACTAGCAACATTGGATGTCTGTACCACTACAGATAGTCCAACAACAAAATTTTGCGATAAGGATGGCTATGATGTGCTATCCTATTACATGGTAAGCTCAGTGTTCAGACAACTCAAGTGAGCGTGGGAAAAAAACAGAGAATATCAAGTTTTATGATTTTGCTAATCAGCACCCTAGACGCTAAGAACGCTATAAGAGAAAACGAGTAGAAAAAAAAGCGAGAGAGAACCTGATGCCCAGGATACAAGGTAAAACTCACTATCTAATGCTTATAAAAGCAGAGGATTGTGTAAAAGATCAAATATCAGGAAGATTCTCAAAAGTTCGAAGGGAAGGAAAGCGAAAGGAAATAAAACAAGTACGGAAAGCTAAAACAAAAACAAAATCACAAAAATAAAAAACAAAAACAAAAAAAGATCCAAAGTGGACCAAACTGGAGAGTAAACAGAAATACCAAGAACTGAAATGGTCTTTATGAGAGGAATGGACTATTGAGGAAGATAGTGATGGTAAGGGGGAGTCAGAAAAAGGAAACATGAATGTACCATCACACTATCGGAAATTTACCATCCAGGACAGAAAAATCATAATGACACCACCAGTCAGGGAAAGAACAAACCAGGAATCTTATGATGGGCCGGAAAATTCAAAAAGGATAGACCTCGCGGAACCAAGTGAGAAGCCTCAGCCAGTCTATATCGCAACCGATTTAGATCCTGAAGAAGAAGAACGGCTAACACAACTTCTCAAGAAGTATAAAGATGTGTTTGCATGGTCCTACAAAGACCTCAAAGGATTTGATCCATCAATATGCCAACATACAATTCCTTTGAAATCAGATGCCAAACCTAGCAAATAGCGTCCTTATACATATAGTGACACATTTTCTAACGAATCAAAGAAGAGATTGACAAGCTGATGGAAGCTGAATTCATCTATGAAATCGAGCATACAGATTGGGTGTCACCCATTGTGGTAGTCCCCAAGAAGAACGGAAAAATGCAAGTGTGTGTAAACCTCAAAAAGGTAAATGCAGTCACCATAAGGGATAATTATCCCTTGCCAATCACAGAACATGTACTTGAGAGGGTGGCCAGGAAACACGCTTATTCCTTTCTAGATGGGTTTTCAGGATACAACCAACTGGCAATTGAAATAGAGGATCAACATAAAACAGCGTTTGCCACAGAATGGGGAATATTTGCGTATCGAGTTATGCCTTTTGGCTTAACTAATGCCCCAGCTACCTTTCAAAGGTTAATGATGCATGCGTTCAAAGAATACCTGAGAATATTCTTAGAAATATACATGGATAATCTTTGTGTACACTCTCTTCTACGAGAGGAACATATTGACCATTTGCAAAAGGTATTTGAAAAATGCAGGACAAATCGAATCTGTCTTAATCCGGAAAAGTGAATTTTTATGGTTAGGCAAGGCTGCATCTTAGGAAACATTGTCTCAAGAAATGGCATAACCATAGACCTAGACAAAATCAAGGTCATAGTAGACATGCCCAAGCCTACTAATGTGAAACAAGTGCAATCCTTCATGGGACACTGCGAGTATTATTGAAGATTCATATATATGTATGCAGTCATCGCACAACCTCTATATCGTTCGCTAGTCAATTTTGACTGGACTCAAGAGTGTGAAACTTCATTCCAAAAGCTGAAACAAAACCTTGTATCAGCACCTGTACTTAAAGCACTAGATTGGGAAAAGATATTCCATGTTCACATTGATGCATCTGCATATGCAATTGGGAGTATTCTAGCTCAACCTGGAGATGGAACAATGGATTTTCAATTTGTTATGCCAGCTGACAGTAAACAGTGAAAACACACCAGAGACTAAAACAGTTAGGGGTTTATTGGCCAACTATGTACGCGGACACACATGCTTATGTTACCAATTGTACTATATGTAGTGCCAAACGACCAGTGGATCACGTGACATTGTTTCAGGTAAACATCGCACCTGCATGGAGTCAATATATCATTGATTTTTTAACCACAAGGACATTTCTTGAAAACATAACAAAAGCACAGAAAAGGGCTATAGAGCTGGAGGCTCGTGACTTTCAGTTAATTGGGGACCAAATCTATAAGCGAGGAAAGGACAATCAACTCAGAATCTGTGCAAGTGAAAGTGAATACCTGCTGATTCTAGAACACGCACATAGCAAAATAAGTGGAGGCCATTATTCAGGTGATAAGACGGCAAGAATTATCTTAACTGTAGGAATATGGTGGCCTACATTGCATATAAATAGTGTTGTGACGCTTGTCAGTGCACCAAGGTGCCGATAAAGAGAGATGAGATGCCACTACAGCCAATGATGGGGGCGAGGGCATTTGCAAAATGGGGCATTGTCTTTGTGGGGCCTATTTCACCCCCTGCATATCGCACCCATACCCAATATATCATTGTGGCCACAGAGTATCTCACAAAATGGGCAGAAGCCAAGGCAACACAAAAAGCAGATGCACGATCCACTGCACAATTTTTGTATGAGAATTTTTTGTACGATACGGTTTACCAATAGAAACTGTCAGTGATCGAGGAACACGTTTTCTTAATGAAGTCATTGAATATTTTCTAGAGGAGTTCATGGTCATACACAAAACATCTGCTCCATATCATCCACAGGCAAATGGACAAGCTAAGGCCACAAAGAAAACACTATGCACGGTTCTCACTAAAATTGTTTCAGAGTCAAGAACAGATTGGAATCAGTAGCTACACTCAACGCTATGGGCATACAGGGTAGCTTACAAAACATCGATAGGAACGACACCGTACAACTGGTGTTTGGCCTAAATGCTATATTACCCATAGAGTTTTTAATCCCAACTCTACGAGTAGCAAAACGCTTAGAATGGACAGGGCATGAGCTCTCTTCAAGAATAGATGATCTTGAAAAGTTAGATGAACTCCGCTTGAGAGCTGTAGCTTCGATCTATGCTAAAAAGAGAAGGCAAAAGGAGTTTTTTGACAAGCATGTGCGCACGAAAGAGTTTAAAACAGGTGATTATGTACTTGTTTATACCTTGAAGCAACATGCCAATAAGCTAAAAAAGCGAGGGATGGGACCCTTTGTGATTAGTGACCTATCACAAAGCGGCGTTTTCAAGCTTGCTACATTAGCAGGTGAGGAAATGCCAAATTGGATTAGTGGGTGTCGATTGAAGAAATATCATTTACCACTAACACAGGATATGCTTCAACAAATCCATCAAGGAAAACACCGAATGAAGGAAAAATAGAGGGTACAAGAAGAAGCTCAAGCAGAAGCTAAAGAACGCATTGCAAAAAGAAGACTTCTACGACAACAACAATGTAGATCACCGTTGCAAATTAATGCCATTCGACTAACGAATTTTGATGAAAACACAGTGGAGCCAATAATTGCAGTCAAAGTGGGTAGCAATCAAGTTGAATCGACGGCATTGCTTGATTCGAGAGCTCAAGCAAATTTTATCTCATAAAGATTATACAAACAGCTCAAGTCCACAGGTCAACTTCATCCTACTCCACAAGTGCTAGAAAGTAGTACATCACATTCGCTGAAAACATTGGGCTGAACTATATTGCATGTACAAGTACATCAATATATTTACCCACACAAATTTTATGTGGTCGAGGATGAAAGCACACAACACCCCATGTTGTTGGGACAACCTTGGCAAAAAGAGTACAATGTGCAGATAGATTGGAATACGAATACAGTCAAAATTCAACATGCACAAGAACAACAGGTGGTAGCCTTTGCTCAGCAACCCCGGAATAATCCGCTGCCAGCAATGCGATCACTGGATAAAAATCCAAAAGGAAGGGTGTCACTAAAAATCAAACAGGAAACTACCAACCATGCTCACTACATGCATACGAAGTCACCTACCGCAGTGAACAGATCAAGGTTACCAACACAAGAAAAACAAGTATGGGTGCAGAAGGATAGAAATGACATGACAGACACACCACAATACAACGGAAGAATTCAATTGAAGCAGATAGTTCAACCAAAACCCAAGGGAATAAAACAGATATGGATCCCAAAGAAAATATGCGACTCGCATTTGGATACCGAAACCGAAGCAAAAGGAACTCCCTTCAGTACAAGCAACATCAGAAGGCAGACAACTGCATAAGAAACCAGCAAACCGATTTATGTGGGTGTCAATCAGCAACAAAACAGTGGCAGCCAAGGAAGTAGCAAGAAACCTACAAAAATCGGCAAAAACAAGATACCAAGGGAAAGCAAAAGAGATAAGGTCTACAGCCATTTCGGCCAGGCCAATTCTCTCCAACGAGACAACTACGGCCATATCAACAGTAGCGGCAAAGCAAGCGACTTTTGCAAGAAAGACAATCAAACAAAGAGCAATGGAGTTACAGCTCTTACTTGCAAAGAAAACAGGAAACCTCGACGGCGAATGCCAATAAGCATCTTGCTTATACCCTTCTCTTGCACAACATTAATTTTTCCATGGATTGATCGAGTATGCATACAATAGGGCCAAATTACACGGCCAAGCCTTAGCACAATTTTTTTAACCCATGCATGACACATACTCCGAGGCGATACCTTATCGTCCGGGAGGACTCCGGCTAGGAGGGGGGAGGCATTCTCAAATGCGGACCCAATGGCAGAAAGAGAAAAAAAGGGCATGTTTTTCGACTATTTTTAAGGGTTGTTGTTTGATTGCGAAATTTTCTGGACTAACCCAAGTACATATGCCCTAATACAGCATGAATCTATAGGCATATGGGGCCAAATGCCGAATCAAGCCCCTAGGTGTGTATATATAAGTAGAAATAGCCATTTTTCGAGCAAAATATTGATAAAACAGAGAAATCCGGCCATAAAAATTTCATGTGAGTGTATATAATGTTTTGCGGTGATGTTTTTGATTTATTTTGATTTTTGGGGATTTTTTGGATTTGATTTGCTATTTTCCTTTTAATTTTTCTAATTTTGGCAGAAAAACTTCAAAAATACAAAAATCAGGTGAAAAACGGTCATAATGAAAAAAAAAATATGGGGATGATCAGTGACTATAGGACAACCTATGGTACAGTGGGGGTGCAATTATGAGACTAGAGAGAAAAGCGTGTTTTGGCCAGATTTTGACCGAAATGCCAAATTTATGGTAAACAGGGCAAATGGAGTCCAAATCAAGAAATTTTTGAGCCTAAACTGCATCTCGCAAGAAGCTGGGAGCACATGTCAAATTTCGGGAAAAGTGGTTCGGGGACCCCCATTATAAGATTTTTTCACTTCATTTTTAGCTCATTTCCACTATTGACCTTTGAGAGAGAGCTCGTGCCACCTAGAGCGAACAAAACTTCCAACAGCTTCTACGACGCGTACGACTACCCAACGGGCTTCAGACATGAGAGGTAGGCTCACCACCTTGAGCTTTTCGCGCATGTTTGTCGTTTTGTCGCGAAAACTAACGTAGGGTTCACACAGAAAGCGGGCAGTAGAGACCTACAAGTAGAAGTGGCCACCTAACGGCTAACCCAAAAGCAACGAGGCTTCATTGGCATATTACCCTAGCATAGGAGACCAGTCTTGGATGTCCAAAGGCAGTAGAAAACCATCGAGAAAAAACCCTAATTCCTAGAACCCCGCAAGAGGCCACCAAATGGGAAATCGGCGGAGAGGTGCCCAAATGCTACCAAAATTCATGGGTAGGATCATCTCAACATGCTCGACAAATCTATGTAACCCACATAACCAAAAGGTGACCCGAAGCGGCACTAAACTTCAGATCAGACACACAAAGCGTCAAATAGCTCTCGCGGCCAAACCGCATGTTTGTTTGCCACCAAACTTCACAAGCGGCTTTCCTAGACCATCAACAACCAAATCCTATGGTGGTAGACCACCACAAGTCATCGAAGACATGTAAACGCAACCACGGGTGCTTCTACAGCGACAAATTGCCAAATGGAGCTCCGGTGAAGCCAAAGTCGACAAAAACCATACGGCAAGGATCCCCAAGGGATCGGGAAGCTACGGAGACCAACATCAAGAAATTTCATCGCCGAAAATCACTCCAAAAGTCAAAAAACGGCTCGGAGGCTCTGAAATCCACGCACGGAGTTATTTTCTATCTATTTGACTTTTTTGTTGAAATTAGGCTTAAAAGGGACTTAGGGGGACTAAGGGCAGGCACCAGTAGCAGTTCCCATAAAAAATTCATCAGGAGACATCCTACGCGTAGGATGTATCAAGACCATTTCTGGGCCCAAAACCCAACATTTTCTCATCACACACATTTTCTGAATAGCCTTTACATGCTAGCCACCAAGTTTCATCACATTTGGACCAAAATTGACCTCATATGCATGAAAAAACGCAAAGTCATGGCATAGAGGTAATAATGGGCCATAGACCTACCAAAACTTGTCCAAATCACATGAAACTTGCACAACACATTCATGAGCACATAGCCAACCAATCTGTGTGGTTACTTGCAAAAAATGATGAAGTAGACATCCTACGCATAGGATGTCTATTTGACATTTTTGGCCTACAGAGGGTATTTTTACATTCCAGATCTTTTCATATCATCTTCAAGAGCTCATATATCAAGTTTTAAGACATTCTAATCATTTTTGACCCCCAACACCTTCAAGATACACTTTTTGAGCCCAAAAACACTACACATGGTCTTACCAACATCAATTCTTGTCCAAATCAAAATCCAAGAGCATGGCCATGTTCCACATGCCAAGGATTACCCACATAACAAATCTCAAGCCATTTTGATGAAATAGACATCCTACGCATAGGATGTCTCCAACATGTTTTTGAACTTCTGTGCAAACAATGACATCATGGGAGCCATTACCATGGTGCAAGGAGCCCATATATCAATTTTCAACCCATTTGGATATCATTTGCTACCTGTTGTGGATTTTCTACCCAATTTGTGACCTAAAGCCTGAATCTGCCCAAAAATCCACTTTTTGATGCCCAAACCAAATCCAATCACATAGCCATGTTGCATAGGCCAAGGACCACCAGCATGTCAAGTATCACCAAAATCTGATGAAAAAGACATCCTACGCGTAGGATGTCTAAATGATAAATTTTTGCCAAAATCCTATTGTGAGAACATGCACAGTTTCCCAAGTTCCTTTTAAGTTTTATTTTCAATTTTCAAGTCATTTGGATAGATAAAACTCAGTTTCTCAGCTGATATGGAAAAAACGCTAACATCGGACTACTAAGTGCAACAGGATCTATGGCAGCCGCAAAGTCACCGGCAAAGAAGAAGAGGATGACCATAAAGGATTATTTGGAGGAAGTAGAGCCCTTCGTCATACCAAAAGTAAAGATTGACTTGTCGTCAATTTCCACTTGATTCCATTGCAACTTTCTGTCAAGCCACGGATTCCTCGTCTACAACCTGATTCCTATACAAACTTGATCAAGTTAGCTATTCTTCTATAAAGACAGTAGAGTTTTTGCTATTCTGGTGATTGGTCTCTGCTTATCACTTTAGATCGAGCTATGAGAGTCAAAATTTGACTTTCAAATTCGACTTTCGCAAAAATCCAAAGGTCTGATCTGCAACCTGTAAACTGAGTGTACTTGTATCAATTTTGATCCGATTGAACCCAAAATTGCCATGTGGCTTTATATTATGTTGGTCTATCACTGTATAAGTTCAAAAGTCAAATTTGATGTCTCTGGCAAGTATACAACTTGTTAGAGTCCCTAGACAAGTTTCAACAAGTTTGGACAAAATCTGATCAAGTTTATTAACTGTTTGATGTCCGTAGACTCTGATTTCGAGAATCTGGCTTAAGTCTCACTTTTGGGATCCAAATTTCACCAAACTTGATTTGTGAGGTCTACTTGATATGCTTGAGCTTGTGATGCACTCAAATTATGCAAAATCATCAAGTTTTCAAGCAGATGTAAATAATCGCGATTATTTACTCCAACTATATTTTTGCAAGTTTTTGCCCCAACCTTGACATAGATCTGTTAAGCAACTTAAGTTAAGGTCACTAGCCAAGTTTCATCAAGTTTGGACAATTTTTGATCAAATGGTCATCAATTATCTGTCCGCAAACTAACTTTGCAATTTTAGTCACAAATTTCACTCCAATGGTCCAAATCTTACCGAATTTGGTTTGTCGGCTTATTATAACATGGTGAAGCTAGTGGTGTGCAGACTTGGTCAAAAAAGTTGAAAAATAGGGTAGATGTCAATAATCACGATTATTCACTTCTGAAGAATTTTTATAATTTTACATGTTTATCACATCAACATAAGCCTATGAATCAAATTTCAACAAGTTTGGATAAATTTTTCCCCAATTTATACTCAAGATTCAAAAAGTCAGTACAAACTTTAGTTTTTACCCAGTTTTTTGCCAGTTTAGTGATCCAAATCTCTTGGGCCTTTACAAAAGTTGTTTGTACACATGCAATAAGTCAATGGTATGAACCTTGGCCAATTCAGAGCATAAATTTAATAATCACGATTATTAACTTTAGGCTTGAAATGAGCACTTTTTTGCATTTTCTCAAAGACAGTCTTTGTATGATGTATTTTAAGCCTATGAATCAAGTCAAAACTTAATTTGGCCTAAAATATCAAGAAAAAGTAAATAATCTGAGTTTTGGCCAACTCTTGAAATTTTTTACATCGAAGTATTTTTGAGCTTACCAACTGATTCAGACAACTCTTAGGCTTACTCTCCAGTCGGATTGAGTGGATTCGAGTCTTTTCGAGCTATTTCTAGCCGTAGACCTGAAATTCTGCAACTTCCAATAACAACTTACACTGGATTCTTTCAGAGAGAGAAATGTTCTGAAATCCACCTTAGATCCTACTTACCCTACTCCTAGATTCTCATGCAAGGGGTTGGTGAAAGTGTCCACAAACACTCGTTTTCTTGTGTTTTTTATGTTTTTTAGAGCCTTGATCTTAAGACTTGTCTCATCTACCAATCATTCTCCAAATCCGAATATAAATCTACAATCCTACAATCCTAAAGGTACTCATCAAGTACGATTACTTCCAAGCTACCTCTACACAGCAAAAGACGACAATCTTAAGCTATGCGGTTTCTAAAACAAAGTTTTGAACTCTAGGTGAACCTATAGGAAGTTAAAGGACAACTACACAAGACGCTCATGTTTTTTCCTAGTTTAGGTCTCTTCGGTCCCCGGTAGCGGCGCCAAATGTGGGACGCATGTCTAACCTCACCATCCTATCTTATTGCAATATAGCGAGAACCACGATTAATTTGTCAAACCATGGGACGAAGCTGACTCGACTAGTGTATAGAGGCTACAAGAGGTTGTCAATCTCTCGAAAAACAACTAACAACTCGCATCTAACTCAAGCTACATTCAAGTGACTGAAATCACCAAAAGCCAATCGCTCATCGACGAGCAAATCACATCCGTTACAGCATCAAATGATATCCAAACGTAACGAAACTTCTAGGACAAGTTTATAAGACCTAAGCACACATGCTTATGGTCTCAAACCCCACTTTAGGTCAAGTTTTAAAATCACAATTATTAACAATAATGAATTTTTGACCTAGTCGTTTTCGACCCAGAATGCATCTAAATGCTTAGCAATGATGCCCCAACACACCACTTATGCTTAGTTTTTTATTTGTGTAAATTCCTAGTTATGATGAAATTAGGCCGTGGGTCGGCGACACCAAAAGCTACGAAATACTATGAATGGCTTACGTCAATGCGTAGAGCTCTTACCTATGGTTGCAATGCAACAAACACAATCGTAATGTGACAACCGGAGAGGGAGTAGGAAGCATGAGAAGGAGAGAAGTGAGCGCCGTTAGCACATGCTGTGTATTTCTTATCCAAAAACTTATAAAAAACTTACAAAAATTGGCTTTTATACCTTAGCCAAGGTTTTCGGGTGGTCAAAACTCATAATCTGGAGTTCTATCAAAGCTAGGAAATGACTAGCTGATACAATCTGCAAGCTTGTAGCCCCGTCTCATTAATTACATAGTTTATCCGAGAAAGTAGGAGTTACAATATTCCCGATTCATCAAAATAATAAATGTTTTATAAAGAGAACTCCAAAAAAAGGTGTTCATGTTAGCTTGCTGCTAACATTGTGCAAGTCTCTTATGGAACCCTAGCCTCCTCAAGGCACATGTAGTGCTTGAGGGCATTTCTATTCTTATCGAGTTAATATAAATTCTCTCAACTCACAATTGTGAGTATGGTAAAATAAAATAAAATAAAAATTTACAATTATCATAATTCAATGTAGGTATGGTATTGACACCAACTTTCAAAAAAACTCTCCCCTTCTCTTCCCATAGGACACATCCCTCAAAGGGGATTAAACATTTATGAAAACCATATAAAGGGAATGAGGGCCACCCACATGGAGCAACCCATGCTACCCACCTTCCTCTATTGTCAATGGGGCAAGCCCCCACATGCCACCTCTTGTCTCAGTATCTGTCCTTGGTTGGGCACCCCACCTCCCACTCGTCATGCTCAGAGGCATACCAAGGTGGGATGCCCACATACCAGGTCGAGAAAACCCCCCACCCCCGGTTAGGTTGAGACAACGTATAGATTCTATAGCCTTGCCTTTTGCATTCACTCATATTTGAATGCATGAACCCTTCATTCTAGCAGTTTTTATGATTCTTGTCTTCTCTCTTGAATGACTCCCTCAAAATTTTGAGTTTCTAGTTGATTGGGTAATAGTCTTTGATTTCATTAGATGAGCAAGTTTGCTAGGCAAGCTAGAGAGAGAGAGAGAGAGAGAGAGAGAGAGAGAGAGAGAGAAAGAAGAGAAGAAGAGACATAAGATAGAGAGACATAGGAATCACACACACACACACATACATACATATATATATATATATATATATATATATATATATATATATATATATATATATATATATAGACTCACAATGAGGAGAGATTTATATACTATTTCTCATTGTCACAAAAACCGCAACAATCTTATTGACAACACACGCAAAACCCCCTCCAAAATTCCATCAGGTGTATAAATCAAAACAATGGGAAGAAGACTCAAAAGAGCCAAGATGGGATATGACAAATGCAGAAACTAGGGCACGAATCAAAGGATGTTTCCAATGCTACAATGGAAATAGTCAACAACTTGACTACTGACGAAGGAAATTTGCAATAGCGGCCTCTACACCAAAACAAACTCCATTGCGCCACAAGGGAAATGAGATGAGGGCACCACCTAGTCTTGGAAGAGTGGACTAGGACCGCTACGCAAAGAGAGAGAGAGAGAGAGAGAGAGAGAGAGAGATAGAGAGAGAGAGAGAGAGAGAGAGAGAGAGAGAGAGCTATCACTATGAATGAAGCATTAACCTCAATGTGTATACAAGGAATGGATAACTTCAAGCACTCCCAACACAAATAACATGTAGATTACTAAACAACAACTCAAGATTTAGCCAAAATCACATCAAGCACTCTCACACACACATAAAAGATCTCTCTTAATTAACATAAGTAAGAGGAGGGGAGGTTACTAGCATAAAACAATTTGCACTCTATAATGTGCAAAGAATAGAGTGAATTAATGAGCTTTATGGGCTCATGATGTGTGATACAAAGACTCAATGAGGCTGAGGGAGACTTGAAATTACAAAGGGGGGGGGCTCTTTATATAGGCAAGAGAGTGATTAGGAGTGAGGTTAAGATCCAAGTGCAATTTGTACAAATGAAGCTTGATTAGGGACATTCCACCAATGAAGAAGCTCCTTTCAAGTGATTTGTTGACCAATTTGCAACGAATTGGCTCCATCATCACTTGTGTTGTCTTCACTCCTTCCTCCATAGCTTGAGTCCAAGAGCTTCCTTATTTTAAAATGTAAAGAATCTACATAAAATCAATGCATATCTAGTAATAATAGAAAGGGGTTGAATGAAAACTTATGAAGTACAACAAGATTAAGCATGACTTGAGAGGTGATTAGAAGAGGAATTTGTGATGGTTTTATGAGCTTGAGAGAGAGGAGGAAGGAGGGGAGGGTGAGGGTGAGGAGACTAATGGCTGATTTTTAGAGAAGGACTCAATGTGGAAAAGGAAGGGTGTGTGTGTAAAGGTAGAGGGGGTGGTCTCCACCACAATTGAAAAAATTGGCATCCACCATTTTTGCCATATCTCCTAGACCGTAGCTGCAAAAATTATTTAAAAAAATATGGTCAGAATCTCCATCTCATAATCTACAACTTTGATGAAGACAAATTTTCTTGGATTGGAGTGGACATATTTTTTAAAAATCTAGCAAAATCATGTGTCTGTTTCCTTCCTTCACCAAGTCTTCCACCTGGGTCCCATCTGTTTGAATCATCATATGGCTCCAAAGCCATGATGATATGAGCCCCTCGTGACCCTTGAATCACATCATATCTTTTCTTTTCACATTTACATATTTTCCCTTCCCTTTACCACTAGGTTCTACCTTTCACCTCCTGTGAACTAGTCAAGGAAAAATTCCCATCAAGTCATTTTTTGAATTTTTCCAAGAGGTTGTTCTCACTCTTTCTTTTATTGTAAACCTCTAGAAGCAGGGAAAACCAACAAAATATAGTACACAAAAAATTTTTAATAGGCTCGGATCATAGCCCCCCCAAACCTGGCTAGAGGTATTTATGCCTCTAGCCTACTCTCTTTGATCTTAGGCTGACCTTATTCTAATGTGATAAGGCTTTAGACGCCATCCATTTGTCCTGGTCTTGTGCACTTTACCATCAATGTCTTGAAGTCTGTAAGAGCCATTTTTGAACTTTTTGGTGACCAAGAACGGGCCTTCCCATCGAAAAAGAAACTTTCCATCCTTACGAGTGTCGAAGCGATTGTCATATCGAAGCACTAGAGATCCCTTTTTGATGTCTTTAGATGCTAGCTTTTTGTTGAACTTTTCTCTGCTCTTCTCTGCTTCTTGAGAGTAGTGGTTGATGTCTTCTTCACGATCCAATTGCAGCCTCTCTAGATCCATGATCCTTTGATGTACTTTCTCCTTTTGAGAGCCTACCTGGCTACCCAATATTCGAAGACTTGTTAACTTCACTTCAATGGGCAAAAGCGCCTCCTTTCCATAAACCAAATGAAAGGGTGTGTACCCTAATGCAGTTTTGAAGGAGGCTCTATAGGCCCATAGAGCTCCATTCAGGTGTTTGTCCCAATCTTGGCGCCTTGCATGTACCTGTTTGGTGAGAGTTTTGCATATGATTCCATTTACCTTTTCCACCAAGCCATTGCACTGAGGGTAGTAAGGAGTAGAGTGTTGATGTTGAATATTTAGCTTCTGCATAAGTTCTCCTACCAAGTCTGCTCTAAACCCTGGTCCTCTATCAGATAGTATTTCAACAGGGGTGCCAAACCGGCAACAGATGTGGTCAAAGATGAACTGACTCACACCCTTAGCAGTAATTCTATTGGTTGGCATAGCCTCAGCCCATCTAGTCATGTAGTCTACTCCCATAACGATGTACTCTTTACCTGACTGAGTGCGTGGTAGAGGCCCTATGGCATCAATTCCCCACTTCTCAAAGGGCCCATATACCTTTATTGGGTTTTGAGGTTCAGCTATGAGCCGTCGTGGTCCTGCTTTTTGACATTCATCACATGTTTGACACCAGTATTTGACATCACGATGAAGACTTGGCCAAGTAAACCCAGCTTGTAGAACCTTTCTACTAGTGATGTCGTGTGCAAAGTGTCCTCCACACACATCATCCTGACAAGCTTTTAAAATCTCTTCAATTTCACTCTTCAAAGGCACTCTCCTAGGCACACCATCCTTACCAAGACAATACAAATTATCATTTACTATGCGATACCTGGTAGCCTTCCTAGCTAACCATCGCCTTTCCCCTGCATTCAAGTGTTTAGGAGCCTCTCCTTGCTCCAAAATGTGCATAATATCTTCTAAGTCCTCCTTGCCTTGCTGAAGTGGAAGTTTGATGGCCACTACTCCCACTATTGACTCATTTAACTTCGATGATGCTAGGTGGTCTGCATCCTTGTTCTAGTCTCTTGGCACACTATGTACTTGTGCCTCCCTAAATCTCCTCATAAGATCTTTGGCTTCTCTCATTTTAGTAGAGAGACTAGCATTTTTGCAAGCCCATGTACCTTGGATTTGCCTTACCAAAAGCATGGAGTCACCAAAAGCATTTAATCTCTCAATTGAATTATCCAGGCACCAACAAAGGCCATGAATTAGAGCTTGATATTCTGCTTCATTGTTGGAGTGGACATCTTCTAGAGTGATCCCGTCACCATGGATCCTCTCTCCCAATGGAGATAAGACCACGATGCCTGCAACTGCCTTATCCTTGGTTCTCTTGTATGCTCCATCAAAGTAGAGGCTATAAGCATTGACCAAAGCCTCTAGAGCTGGAGGTGGTGGAAGTTCCTTTCTCTTAAAATGGAAAACTTTTTCATAGCATTTGTTTGTTAAAATGTCGGCTAAGCATTCTCGAGTTGTTCTTTCAACCTATATTGTATAATCAAACTCTTGAAGTCACACCACCCACTTTGCTATTTTGTCAGAGATTTCCATATGTTGTAGTGCATAGGGAAACATATCCTCCACAGTGATAATTACAAACCTCTTTGGCAGCAAGTATGGCCGAAATTTGGTTACCGCAAACATGAGGGCTAACACTAGTTGTTCCATCAGGGTGTAGGCCTTCTCTGTGTTTTCCATGAGGTGGCTAGCAAAATACACAGGCCTCATAAAGGATGTTTTTGGATCTTTTTGTAGGAGGGCAGCACCAATGGCCTCTTCTCCCACACTAGGGTTTACAAATAATGTTTCTTCCCAACAAGGTTGGAGGATTACAGGGAGTGACCCTAACATTTTTTTTATCTCTCTAAAATGCCCATCACTTTATTCACTCCAAACAAGCGTCTCTTGACGAGTCAGCTGTTGTAGAGGAAATATCACTTGGGAGAGTAAGTGTATGAATCTACTCAAATATCTTAGCTTTTGCAAGAAAGAGATTAATTGTTTGATGGAAGTTGGGGAAGGTAGATTTAGCAATGTTTCTATCTTTTCAGGATCTACCTCGATTCCATCAATGGACAATACATGCCCCAATAGTGTAACCTTGCTTTCCCCAATGTGACATTTGTCCTTGTTTAGTTGTCCACCCACCTTAGCTAAATGAGTAAATCCTTCATCAATCTTGTCGAGATGCATACTTTTGGAGCTGTAAATACAAAAGTCATCTATGAAAACCCTTATGGACTTACCGAAGTAAGGTTGGAAGACTATATTCATGAATCGTTGAAAGGTGGCTGGAGCGTTGGTGAGACCAAAAGGCATGACTCGAAATGCAAAAAAGCCCCATGGTGTGATGAAAGTAGTCTTTTTCTGGTCCTCCTTTGCAATGCGTATTTGAAAGTAGCCGGAGTAGCCATCACACACTGTGTATCGCTCGTGGCCTGCTACTTCATTTAGAATCTCATCTTGAAATGGGAGAGGGAAGTGGTCCCTCTTTGTTGCAGCATTTAGTGGCTTGTAATCCATGCACACTCGCCATTTACCATTCTTCTTTGGCCTCACCACTACTGGGGAGAACCATTCTGAATCTTCTACTGGGTATATGAATCCTGCTTCTAAGAGTCTCTTCACCTCGGACAATAGTGCATTTTGTTGCAGAACTCCTAATCTTCTTAGTTTTTGTACTACTGGCTTGCTCCCTTCTTTTAGATGGATATGATGCTTCACTACAGTGACACCTGTAATGTGAGTGTAATCAGAAATAAACAATGATGCATGCTTCTTGAGAACATTTACATAACCCTCCCTTTCTTCTTCCTTTATATCCTTGGATAACATCTTCTCTAGGTTGGCATCCCACACATTCTCCATTTGGATCCTTGGGTTGTCTTCTGATGAGGTAGTTTCCTTTATGGTGACGCCCATGACTTTGACAGTGCTATCAGTCTCTTCACTTGAACTCTCTTCCTCGTCCATGGATGAGGAGCATCCACTTGAGCTCCACTCATCAGCTGGACGTCTCTAGTTCAAGGTTCTCTTGTCGCCCATTCTTCAAGTTATAAACCACCTTCCGACTATGGCCACCCACACGAGGCCTCAACTCCAAATCTCCTGTTGCCCAATCTTGCCTAGCTCCTATACCCATGAGCCAAGGTCGTCCTAAAATAAGAGGGTATCCTTCTCCCTTCACTGGAATCACATAAGCATCAACCTCTATAGTGATTCCAAAAACAGAAACTCTCAAAGCTTTCACTACACCCACACAAGTGACAGAGACATTATTGGCCATTTTTGCCCTAAAGTTTGATGATTCCATTACCTCTAAACCCAATTGATGCATTAGCTTTTCTGTCATGACACAAACCTCTGCTCCACTATCAATGTAAGTTTTTGGAATCCATTGTCCCTTGATTTGAGCCTCCACCAAAGGCACTATATCCTTGAGACCATAGGCTTTGATTACACTTACTAGCATACTTTGCTTTGCCCTCGTGCTCACTATTTTTGACCACTGTCATCACAACTTTGGGGAGATATGAAGTAGTTGTGGCCAAGTAATCTTTGGTCCTTGAGAACTCACATCCGCTGTCAACTCATAAGGTTGTGTCCCAGATCCCATAGGGAAATCAGAGATGTCAATTTGAGACCTAGTACGGGTCTTTCTCTTCTTGGCTTCATCTTTAGTTGCCCGAGATGTACTTACTTCATTGCTTGCATCCTTGCTTGTTTCTTTACTTACTTCATCTTGGACACGCACACGCTTGATAGGCATTGTAGCCACTTCATCTATCTTCATCTTCCCTTTAGCTATTTCTTCCTGGTTGCTTCTGCCCTTAACGACCTCCTCCATCCTTATGATGCTCACATTTGGTTGAGTAGCAGGGGCTTGAGCTTGAGCACGAGGTAGCTGCAAAATTTGAGGTTGTGGTTGCTCTTGTGCTTGAGCTCTAGCACGGGGAGGACTTACTTGTTGTCGAGGACCTCTGACAGGGTAGTCATATCTTCTGGGATGAGGGCAATTATACATGCTGTGGCCATTTTCCCCACAATTGTAACACAACATTTACCTTGCTTGACATCGCATTGGTGGCTGATTCCCACCATTCCTCTCAATAGGCCTTCTTGCACCCTGCACAAGATTTACTCTCAAACCCTCTAGCTGGTTTGTGAAATTGTTTATTTGTTGGAGCATATCTTCTTGTTGACCTCTATTGAGGCCTGGTGCATTAGGCACATTTGGAGGTACGTGAGAAGCTTCCATAGTTGTGATATTGCCTCCCAAAGCTAGCTGGCGAGCTTGGGCTTGATAGAGAATCTTTTGATTCTTTTCCCTAGCAATTCTTAAGGCATCTTCAAAAGTATTTGGAAATTTGCTCTTTACCTTCTCCCTTAGCAAGGGGTACAAACCTGAGATAAATCGATCCTTTTGGAGGCAATTGGGAGCTCGCTCACTAGGGTTTAGTGAGTCTGACCATTGCCCCCAAAATTTCAGAAAACCTTCCTCATAGGTTGCATAACCATGAGGGTCAACTTGATGAAGGGCCAGAAGCCGTTGCCATAGTTCTTCTGCCGAATTGGCTCGTTGAAATCTTCGTAGGAAAGCCGCCTTCCATCCCTCTCATTCAGCTCTTTGGGTTGGATCTAGAGCCTGGAATCATACCCTAGCTTCTTCTTTGAGCACCAAAGGAAAATCTATCAATTTCAATGCTTTGTCGTCCCTCCCAAAGACAAGAAAAGCCATCTCCAAGTTATCCAAAAAATCCCCAGCATTTTCCCCACTACGCCCAAAAAAATTAGGGAAAGCCATGATAGGATGGGTTGCCTTCCTCTCAATACAGCACAAAGATGAAAACGTCTAGGCCCAAATCATATCTTATTAAGGGTAGAATAAATGGATTGATAGATGCATTAATCTCAGCTAGACTACGAGGGCCTAGTAAGTTCCTTATGATGTTTTGGAACCTAAGCTTTGTGCTAGCTATTATATGCACAGTTTGTCTAGCAAGAGGTTGGATAGGTCCATATAAATCCCTATGATTCATGGAGTATGCTTAAAGCAAGATGAATATGTGAACATCAAAAGATACATTATACCTAAAAATAGGAAATATTATAGGGTCAAGGGACAACAATATCTCTCTCAACCTCTCAGCTCCAAAATAGAAGACCAATCTTTGTTGGAAAAAAATCTTTCTATCAATACGCACATTCACCCTAATATTCTGAACTGATTGAAAGTTGTAGAAAATGGGATTATTCATTTGTGCATTAACTACAAACTTCCATGAAGCACTTCATTGAAGTTCAGCTCTCTTGGATCCCACCATTTGAGACATGCGAAGAATTTGCTCACCAGTGAGATTAGCCTAGCTTTGGTGTGATCATCTTCAGCTTTGTAGAGTTCATAGGGTTCAATTGCTACCTTCTCAACCACCTTGAGCGTTCTTTCTAGTAGTAGTTGGAGTGCATCACCATATGTAGCCTCTTGCCAATACCGCACACCATTGTTGTGTAGCTCCCCCTCCACAAACTTATTAACTTGTTAATACCTGTTAAACTTGTTCAAAGGAAGTGTCTTCACACTAGCCACGAAGCACTCAACACAATGCTTTGACCTAGGGATATGATGACTACAAGATTTTCCTTGAAGCAAAGAAGGGTGTATGTAGTTAACTCTCTTTACCCGCATACGTGCCGTTTGTCGATAAAGACGCTTCTTCTCTTGAGCTTCTAGGGAAGACCATAGTGGAAATCTTGGAGAATTTGATGGACCTTCCTTCATAGGATTGGCAGAGCGTTGCTTGAGAACTCCTCAGTGTGGGCACCAATTTATGACGAAGGAAATTTGGAATGGCGGCCTCTACACCAAAACAAACTCCATTATGCCACAAGGAAAATGAGATGAGGGCACCACCTAGTCTTGGAAGCGTGGACTAGGACCCCTACGCAAAGAGAGAGAGAGAGAGAGAGAGAGAGAGAGAGAGAGAGAGAGAGAGAGAGAGAGAGAGCTATCACTATGAATAAAGCAATAACCTTAATGTGTGTACAAGGAATGGATAACTTCAAGCACTCCCAACACAAATAGCATGTAGATTACTAAACAACAACTCAAGATTTAGCCAAAATCACATCAAGCACTCTCACACACACATAAAAGATCTCCCTTAATTAACATAAGTAAGAGGAGGGGAGGTTACTAGCATAAAACATTTTGCACTCTAGAATGTGCAAAGAATAGAGTGAATGAATGAGCTTTATGGGCTCATGATGAGTGATACAAAGACTCAATGAGGCTGAGGGAGACTTGAAATTACAAAGGGGGGGGGCTCTTTATATAGACAAGAGAGTGATTAGGAGTGAGGTTAAGATCCAAGTGCAATTTGTACAAATGAAGCTTGATTACGGACATTCCACCAATGAAGAAGCTCCTTCCAAGTGATTTGTTGACCAATTTGCAACAAATTGGCTCCATCATCACTTGTGTTGTCTTCACTCCTTCCTCCATAGCTTGAGTCCAAGAGCTTCCTTATTTTAAAATGTAAAGAATCTACATAAAATCAATGCATATCTAGTAATAATAGAAAGGGGTTGAATGAAAACTTATGAATTACAACAAGATTAAGCATGATTTGAGAGGTGATTAGAAGAGGGATTTGTGATGGTTTTATGAGCTTGAGAGAGAGGAGGAAGGAGGGGAGGGTGAGGGTGAGGAGACTAATGGCTGATTTTTAGAGAAGGACTCAATGTGGAAAAGGAAGGGTGTGTGTGTGTAAAGGTAGAGGGGGTGGTCTCCACCACAATTGAAAAAATTGGCATCCACCATTTTTGCCATATCTCCTAGACCGTAGCTGCAAAAATTATTTAAAAAAATATGGTCAGAATCTCCATCTCATAATCTACAACTTTGATGAAGACAACTTTTCTTGGATTGGAGTGGACATATTTTTTAAAAATCTAGCAAAATCATGTGTTTGTTTCCTTCCTTCACCAAGTCTTCCACCTGGGTCCCATCTGTTTGAATCATCATATGGCTCCAAAGCCATGATGATATGAGCCCCTCATGACCCTTGAATCACATCATATCTTTTCTTTTCACATTTACATATTTTCCCTTCCCT
Organism: Adiantum capillus-veneris; assembly: GCF_014529385.1. NCBI lineage: Eukaryota > Viridiplantae > Streptophyta > Polypodiopsida > Polypodiales > Pteridaceae > Adiantum > Adiantum capillus-veneris. The sequence goes on along the minus strand of NC_140933.1, from coordinate 38,363,665 downwards.
TTACCACTAGGTTCTACCTTTCACCTCCTGTGAACTAGTCAAGGAAAAATTCCCATCAAGTCATTTTTTGAATTTTTCCAAGAGGTTGTTCTCACTCTTTCTTTTATTGTAAACCTATAGAAGCAGGGAAAACCAACAAAATATAGTACACGAAAAATTTGTGATAGGCTCGGATCAACTACTTTTAAGAAGAATCATTGTACAATGGCCTTCAACATGAATTAATTCCTATTTATATTCTCTCTCATTGTTTAATTAGCAATAATATTAGTGATGAACATTATGGTTCATAAATAGATCAAGAAGTACAACTCCCATTACATATGGAAAGAAAAGAATCTGCTTTAGAAACAAATACTTTTGATGAAATCTCAAACTTCAAATTCAGCATGACAAAGTTTGAAAGTGAAACCTCTTCCTTAATAGGAGACTCTTCAAGCAGTGAAGCATCTTCCTCAACAGAAGACTCTTCAAGCAGCGAAGTCTCTTTCTCAATAGAAGATTCTTTAAATTCCAATTCCGAATCCAAAGACTATCCTTTCAGTTCTTCTTCAACAACTGCAAAATCGGGTAAGAATTGAAGGAACTATGCAGGAGAGAAGAGGAAGGAGAAGAGCACACGACACACAGATATGGGTGGGGAGACTCAATCAATGAGCAGCCCCCTATACACTTATGCTATGTATAAGGTATACAAGTCAGTGGGCAGCCGGACAAGGCACAGGCGCCTATACCCCAACAACCTCCCACTTAAAGCGACTGTGCCTTTAAGCAAGGGAACCTAGTCTAAAGACTACAAAAGGTGAGAGAAAATCGCTCTCAACCAATGCCCACTGGCTGGATGTGATCGTGTGCATTCAACTGTCCTGCTCCCATGTAAGTCCATACACCACCAGACGTACCACACACGTACTGCAAGTATGTACGCAATACCTGCATATCTCCCTCCTGCACTATGCCATCATCAGTCAACAAACGACTGACAACCCCAACTGCAAATGCTCCCACTACAGCTGCGATATCCAGTCTCAAGATTAGCATCTCATACATGAGACCACCGAATGCCGATGCAATGCTAGCGGGCCCTGCTAGCTCTACGGAGCATGCATCAACATATATATCCCTGGAAATAGGCATCTCTGACTGACAAGGCGTGTCAGCCACATTCATCTCTTGACTGTCTACAAAAGACGCATCAACCTGTCGTGCAACCTCAGAGCAAACTAGCTACTCTAGGTGTCTGTTGGAAGACATATCCTGCACAACTATATCCCCATGCTCACTGTGGAGCATAGAAAGGAATGACTGCATAATCGCTGACATCTCAGCCTCCTCTGCAATCATCCATTGCAAACATAACCACTCAATCTGCTGTGACTCACTAGAGCTCTCATGCTCTAACTCCTTATGCATAGACTCTTGCACAACGTCCTCGTGTCGTGACTCACTAGAGCAAGACCGCTCTACCTGTCTATCCTGCATAGAAGTATCTCGCACAACTGACTCTCTGCTTTGCTCAGTCACTAGCAAAGCATGCATGTCTAAATCTGTCACCTCTCTGTGTGACTGCTCAAGTCGTGCCCCAACTGTGTGCACAACGAGCTCACTACTCTACACTCCATGCAAAGCACCTTGCAACCCATGAGCGAAAGAGACTCTCCGGGTCTCTCCCTCTCTGCATGGCTGTAACAAGATTGAGACTCGACCATCTCGCACTAGTACTACGTGCAATGGGTACCATGTGCCAACTCTAGCACCTCTCACAATCACTAGCGAACCCAAATGCAACGCAAAAGATTGCTCAAGCAGCGATACCCGACATCCACTATCCCTGAGCTGACCAACGGAGATCAAAATCATCGTCAAATCTGGCACATGATTCACATCTCTGAGCACGTACAATGCACCACTCGGTAATGATAGTTTCACATCTTCTGAACCAACAATCTCATGCAGTGACCCATCTACCAACTGCACACTACCATGCACTCTGCTATAATAGCTACTGAACCAGTCACGATACGGAGTGACATGAAACATAGTGTCCCTGTCTAGCACCCACTGCAAAAGAAGTGCACTATCCTCAGACGTCAAAAAATCAGGAGTAATACAGGAAGCAAATGTGACCTCACTGTCACTAGGGTACTCAAACATTGTATCTGATCCTACAACTGTCAAGTCAACGGAGCCTATAGCATCTACTGCATCCTTGAGAGTAGCCTGTCTCCTGTGCTGTCTCATATGATGAAAGCATCGCCGTCTAATGTTCCCTGTGTGACCACAATGCCAACATCTCAAGTGTCGACATGAACGAGAACGCCGTCTCTCATGAGTCATTGTCCTTGTCATAAAAACTAATATCTAACCAACCCAAATGATTTTCTGATATTAAATTGATCACTTAATGTGGGAGAATAAACGGGAACAAGGGTTAAGATATAGACATGTGCTTTTAGATCTATCTCAACACGGCGCCATTGGTAAAGGGGCCCAAATGAGAGATGGTCTATCAAAGATCAAGGCTAACCAATGGAGCATAAGACCTTAGGGTTAGCTTCATTGAAGACCTCCAATAATATGTGTAAAAGTCCTTTGACCTTAGGTAAGCTAGGGCTGAGCTTGAGGCGCGAGAACCCGACCCAACTCGAGGTGTTTGTCCTGCTTGTCATGCTTGATGACTAAGGTGCTTGAGGTGCTTGATGATTGAGGTGCTTGAGATGCTTGAGGTGCTTAATGATTGATATGCTTGAGGTGCTTGACATGCTTGAGATGTTAGGGTTGCACTTGAGGTGAGAACCCAACCCAAGCTTAAAGTGCTTAAGGGCCAAGCTTGTGGTGGGAATTGGGCCTATGCATGAGGGGTTGAGGTGTCAAAAAGTCAAAGATTCAATCCCTACAAGGAGGGGGCGAGCCCTACATGAGGGGGATGAGAGAGAACACCCACACACTCACACAAGGCATGCATGGTACAAAGAAAGCAAAAGGGACACTTGTCAAGTTCCTCCTCATGTTGCCCTCATTGTGTGCCTAAAGCCTTTTGGTTGGCTACCCAAGGGGTCCAATGATAAGTTAGGAGATTTAATTAATTGATTTTGCATTTATCTAGCCCTCTCTCTCTCTCAAAGGGGAAGGGGGGACACTTGTCTCAAGGCTACCCTTGCTGCTTGTAATGCCTCCTGCTTATGATTGGCTAGGCCTGGAGGGGTCCAATGAGCTTCAAGCATGAGCTACAAGGGGGGGTCGACCCAAGCAAGCTAGGGGGTTGCTTAGGGGGTATACTCACCCACACACACTCACAAACACTCTCATTGTGTGCTAGGCAAGGTGCAAGAGCTCCATCTCCTTCTCCAAGCTCCTTGAGAAGTTGAGAGCCTACACCAACACTCTTGGCTATGGAATGCAAATCCAACCAAGAGCTATGCTTCAATGCTTAAGCTTTCCATCTTCTCCATCTTTATTACTATGCCATTATGTATGCTAAGCAAGAAGAGTGATGATAAGTGAGGAATTATTTTTCTTCTATGGAATACTTCTTCTTCCTCTTCCCTACCCTCATTCCCTTCTAGCTCTCTCCACCTTCGAAGGTGTTTGAGGTCTTGGGACTGAGGCTTGGGATAGTAAATGCTTTCCACAAAGTGCATGTTATGCTTATGCAAGAAGTCTAATGGTTTATTGCAAGTAGATTAGTTACTTAATGCAAGTAGATTAATTGTATTACAAGGTATATTAATTGTTGCTTTAGGCACAAGTTGATGCATAAAAGTATACATCCTCATGCACTCAAATGATTTAGGGAACACAAAGACTAATGATGTTCACGAGTTCTTGATTGTTTTCAAGCTAAGATTGATTGTTGATATTATGCAAAATCTTGGTGTATGAAGCTTCCATCTCCATACTGCCAAAGAGGTTTCAAGGAACACAAAGATTGTATTGTACCAAGTCTCTCTTAATGAGAGAATCTATAATACAAATGCCTTTTGGAGGGGGGACTGGCTCCACATAAATCCGGTCCTCAACTGTTGTCATATTTTCTAAAATCTCTCTCTCTCTCTCTCTCTCTCTCTCTCTCTCTCTCGCAAAGGTATTTCTCATGCCTAGTTAATTAAGTGTTATGATTAAGTTGCTACTACCAATTAAGTTCACCATCTATGCTCTCAAAGTTGCTCACTCTAATTAGAAGCAACCTGCAACGAGAAAATGCTCTCAAAAAAAGAGCTCGCCAGCACCTACAATGCTCATGCGAATCCACGCATAAAATCTCTCGCATTAGTGTAACCACACTGTGCTCCACAAATGGCAATGATGCAAATCCCAAATGCCAAGTGTACGAGGCTCGTGTAGATTAAACCAAGCTTTTGTATGGCTGTGAAATATGGCTGCAAATCAGCCCCAAAATTCAGCTCTTAAACAACTGCATAAACAAGTCACAAACGTGTCCCAAATCAGCCTACAACTTAGCCATACATGGAAACCTGCAAAGAGGAAACAATGGCTGAAAATTCAGCGCCCAAATAAGCCGTCAAACCTGCCTGTAAACTTGTAAACCTGAGCTGAAACCTACTGAAAAACCTCAAGCCATTAGTGCTCGAATCCGGCTATCTAGCTCGTAGCCACACAAGCATACATCACAATATTCACTCCTATGAGTGTGCCAAGATAACTGTACGCCTGTCAAACCGTGAGCTAATCACCAAGCCCACACTGTGCGGTATCGATGCATACATGCACTAATCTTCCACCTGCAAAGAACATCGGACGTAATCATTGAGTGCAATCGCAATCACAACCTGGATTGCATCAACTTATGCGCATAAAACTCCTAGGAAAATTTTGCTAGAGTTTCGACGCACAATGGCTATCAACACAAAATAACCATTGTCTTGCAAGCTCAATACAATGAGCAATCAATGCGCATCAAACTGCACTCAACATACATGCATAAGCTCTGCAAACCTGTGTGCAACAAATGCTCACAAAGAGTACCACAAGTGACCATACATATTATCCACAACAAACCTCTACACTTGCTCACAAGATCTACTGCTCACCACATAAGCATGCATAGAGCATTACCCGCTCAAAGACCATGTATGCAAGCCACAACACTGCAGAAGAACCACTCAACTGCAACTGACAACACATGTGGGAGTACTAGACTCAAGCTATAGCTGGGAGTCAAACCCGATCTTGTAACACCTGCAAACGCTCACAATCGAGCAAATCAAACCAATCCACCTCCTGCTTGCCAATCTACGCAAGACGGGTTTCTTGGCTGAAACCTATCTTCTGATGTAGTGCTCAGAACGAAATTCTGAGGGCATAAACAGCTTTGAAAGGGGGATAGAACAGCAGGTCACCTGCAGGTCACCCGATGAAAATGCTCCCGGAACGCCGAGTGTGAATTTCCAAGCTCCGGATCCAGAATCTGCCTGAAAAGTGCGCGTGCGCGCAATTACGCAAAAATGCACTGAACTTGGCTCTGATACCAATTGAAGGAACTGTGCAGGAGAGAAGAGGAAGGAGAAGAGCACACGACACACAGATATGGGTGGGGAGACTCAATCACTGAGTAGCCCCCTATACACTTATGCTATGTATAAGGTATACAAGTCAGTGGGCGCCCAGACTCTGGGCGGCCAGGCAAGGCACAGGCGCCTATACCCCAGCAAGAATGGCCGATCTGAAATATCAATTTTGAAAAAGAAAGTAAAAGCATCCAATCCACCAATATCAGAAAGAATCGTAATTCCAACCTTGGCTAATAAAATGAAGATAAAGAAAGTCAAAAAGACTAAACCTTTCTTTGATGGTAGTTTCATCAGTAATCTGGCAAGTGGGAAAGTAAAAGCTAAATCTAGAGGTGGAGAATAAAGAGTGGTAGGTGGAGAATCTTATCGCAAACACTTTTTTCTAGACACTGTGAGTGCTATCACAACTGTGTGGGTTATGACATAAGTAATTATGTCAGCGAGATAAGATTCTTCTTGCTTGGATAAGTGATGATATCATCTCACACGTCATAATCCACATGGTTGTGCTAGCACTCGGTGTCTAGAAAAAAGCATGTGCAATAAGATTCTCCAACTACCACTACCGTTTGACCTCTCCACCTTGTAAAGAAATAAACCACCATGGACAGTGACACCCACTAGCATAAAGTAATTTCCAATCATGTTAGTCCACTCTGGCCAACTTGGGGTAAAGACGCCGGGCATAGCCACTTGCTTAGGCACCCACCTCCTCAAGCCATAATGTCACATTGTTCACCTCTTGTACCTCCACACTTGCACCAAATTCTTGCCTAAGTACTACTTCACATTCGTAGTCAAATTGCAAAAATGTAGCCTTTTCTTCTATAAAATGATAGCAAGATGAACAACAAGCTTGAAGTTTTCATAGGCTTAGAGCCTATAGGGTAAGGGTGTCACCTTAATGTCGCTATGCTCATTGAGAGAGAGAGAGAGAGAGAGAGAGAGAAACAGAAAGAGAGAGAGAAAGAGAGATTCCACATTTAAACTGCTACTATGCAAGCGCTTACCAAATGGCCTCTACCTCCCTCCAATTTTATTCTCCTATTGCCAGTCGGTTGCCTCCGCTATAGTGCAGCCTTGCCTTGCTTTCTCTACCTCTTGCTCCGATGTTGTCCATTGCCACCTTGATGGCTCCTAACCCTCTTCCGAAAACTCTCCTTAAGTTGTGCATTGCACTACCTATTAATAGAGTCAAAGGAGAGAGCCTGTGGAGAGAGCATTCTTTCATAAAATCTCTCTCTCTCTCTCTCTCTCTCTCTCTCTCTCTCTCTCTCTCTCTCTCTCTCTCTCTCTCTCTCTCTCTCTCTCTCTCTCTCTCTCTCTCTCTCTCTCTCTCTCTCTCTCTCTCTCTCAACACTTTGCACATGAGAATGTCTTATTCAACTTAAAAAGGGATTGTCATCTTACAAAAGAGGTACAGAGATTTTTAGGGTGGGCACAAAACTTGCATGTGTCTTTTGGCATAGCTTGGACGATATTGGTGAAGTAAAAGGAGTAATTGAGCAAGCTAACCTAAACCCATTGCACAAAAATAATAGTCGAAAGGGCTTCAAGGATTGCTTCAAATTGTGGTTAGACAAAGATAGAGAGAAAGAGCATTGTTTTGCAACTTGTGTGATTGTTATGGCTGCTATAGGTTTGTGCACTACTTGTTCTATGACTTATGCACTTAGCATCTCTGCCAACCACTCCCCTATGCTTGAAAACTCATTTTTTGTTGAGCTACGCATTGATCTCACCATGCAGTCTTCACAGTCACTAGCTATCCCACAAATAAGAACTGGGAGTCAAAGACCAAAGGATGATGGTCACGTCTCAAGTGTCCATGCTTCAAAATGTTCCCTAGCTTTAGTAGATCCTTGCCTCCTTATAGCAAGATATTGTCATTGTGGTCCTTGTCGTCGCAGCTAACCTTATCACTACCACATGTATGCACATGGTCACCTTGACCTGTTGCACTATCTATGTAGCCCATTTATCTAGAGACCATTGTCCACGAGTTCAGCCTATGTTGCCTCATTGACATTTCTCATAAGGTGCCTAGATCTATTCTCCTCCTCATGTCGACTCCCTCTACTGACCTGATGCTCCATTTCAAATCCACCTTCCTTGGCTATGCCCCAAGGAGTTCAGCTTTTGTGTGGAACCTAGGACCTGTGATGTTTAAAACTACCTGTGTGTCAAATTCCAAGGCCTAAGTTCCCCAACTACCACTCCATCTCAGGGTTCACAGCAGCGCTCCACCTACTGACCACTTTGTGCTTCTCTCTTGCGCATGGCCGCACCCCATCTACGAGCTATTATGTATGGCTCCCTTATCATTAAATTATCACCGCAATAGTTTCAAATTAAAGCGGACAAACTTCCTGACCATAGGCAATGGCTTAAATTTCTTAACATTGTAAACCGTACAGAGTATGTTATGTGAGAGAGACGGGGAATTGGCAGCAAGTGAGGGAAATGTTGACATAATTCAAATTCTCTCTCTCTCTCTCTCTCTCTCTCTCTCTCTCTCTCTCTCTCTCTCTCTCTCTCTCTCTCTCTCTCTCTCTCTCTCTCTCTCTCTCTCTCTCTCTCTCTCTCTCTCTCTCTCTCTCTCTCTCTCTCTCTCTCTTTTTGAGGTCATTTGGGACTTTGAAAGATGTTAATATAACATTATATGAATTCATTTGTGAGTGTTTGTGTGTGCGCGCACGCGTGCGTGCTTGTGTGCATGTCTGCATGTGTGCATGTGTGTGCATGTCTGTGTGTGTGCGTGTGCGTGTGCGTGTGCGTGTGTAGGTAGGTTTCAATGAATGGAGCTAAGGACGTCAACTTAACACAAGTACAAAGCATAGATGCTTCAAAAAGAGATAGTTCCTGTTATTGAGGCATTAGGGGTTGAGGAATTGCATAAAATTACCACACAAAGCATTTTAGTACTTCAATACAGAATTGACACGTGATTCAATACCCTTTCAGTTTGTAGTAAGGAATCAGGGAACATAACAGGAATTGAACATAGAAAAGAGACAGAAACAGAGTTCTCCATAGCCAAATCTCTTCATTCTCTCTTTTCCTCTCTCTAATCTAGTTACAAGGGGTGCGAGATAACTTACTTCTAGAATTGAAGAGGTATAGGCCATTTAACTTACAAAAGACTGAAAACTAAAAGCTAAGGTTCTGCCAACACCTAATTGAAAATATATCTAAGGTTAACACCTGGAACAGCCCGGTGGCAAAAAAAATTTAGCTCAAAAAACATTTGACTTGACACCCATTACTCCCTTGTTCCAAAAAGAAAATTGAGTGCTTACTAGATAACAATATGCAAAGTTTAGTGCTTGGAATCCAAGGATTACAAATACATAATATTATACCAATAAGACACCCCCCATCCCATTAGTGTTAAAAAACACTATTCTAATAAAACTAAATATCAAAATCCCTTGGTAACTCCTTCACAGGCTCCCCCAAGGAAACTGATGTGATGTGCCAATGTTGCAGGTCCGAGTTCATCCTAGTTGGTTATTGCAACCCCCTCCTCAGTGCTTTTCAAGGTTTCCTCTTGCTGAAAACCTGGAAACTTCCCAATTACATCTTCCTGGACCAAAATATATTGAACAACCTCTTTTAGAGCACCTGCACTTGCCTCCAAATCCTTCAGGTTCGATCAATAACCTGCTCAGTAACAGTTGTTGGTACATCCAGATTCATAGCCTCATGTGTCTCTGTTGCATCTATAAGAGTATGGAAATCCTTTGTTCCCTCAAGGCCATGTGTAGCTTAGCTACCTGATGGAGTTTCTCCTGTTCAGTTTTCTATTTCGGAAACACATACTCCTTTTTTAGGTCCTCATAATCCTTTTGAAGAAGCTTATATTCACTAGTTTTTTCCTCCTTGGAAAAAATTTGGTATGGAATATTAGCTAGAGAAACCATTCTCCTTTTTAATTCCAACCACACCTGCTCTCCCTGTTTTTTGACCTCAATCTTCAGTACTTCAACATCATGTGGCAGTAAATACCACCCATCCAAATCTAAATCTTCATCAAACATTTTCCTCAGGCTTGCTTCTAGTTCCTGGCAAGCATGTACCCTGCTCAAAAGCACACTATTATCAAGTTGTAACTTAGAGTGATCATTTTTCAATACCTCCAATTGGGTATCTAAAGTTGATAGCCATTGTTCCTTCCATGACTGAATGATTTCTGATGTTCTTTCCCTTTTGTGTAACTGAGACCTATAAAACTCAACAACATTGTTAGCAGTGACTCCTCCTTCAATTTAAGAATTATGCCCTCTTAATCTGAAATCAACTTGGCATCTCCCTCAATTCTGATGGAAACAGTCTGAAGTTGGACAATCTGATTTTCTAATTGATACTTTTCTCTTTGCCAGACTGAACTGTTCAGTTGTCTCTGTGAGGCAATGTTTCTAACAAGGTCAAGAGCCTTATAAACTTCTGAAATAGTAACTTGATCTCCAAATTTACTAAGCAATACTCCTTCCCCCAAATCCTATTTGGCTTTTGTGGTAGGACTATCCATTTTCTTCCTCTTCAAGTTCAAGGATGGCTAAGGAGAGAAAAAATTACCTGCTTCAACATCTGTAATGGGTTTTGGGGTCCCCATTAAAGTGTCTAGATCAGTATTAAACGGATTCCCCAAGCTTTTCACATGTCTTCTTCATCCTGCTCAGTTTTTTATGGCTCCCTGTTTTGGCTCTGAGGATCCCTCATCTTTTTCCTTCTGCTCTCATCATGAATACTGCCCATGTCTGTATCCTTGCTGGTCTCAACCTGGCCTTCATAACCAAAAGAACCTTTGTTGGACAAACCTCCATATTCTATAGCACTTAAGGTTGTTCCCCCCAAAGTTGTCATGCTTTGCATGAACCTGTAGTGCAATGATAAAATCTCCAATCTTTGTGGATCTATCCTTTCTCTTTTTCTTCTAAAACACTTTTGAACTAATCCTTTGAAAGAGTAGGTTGTCCCAACCTATCTTTCTTCCACCATCAGTAGCATGAAGAAGAGCATAATTTTCCTTAGAAATATATTCAAGTTTGACCAAAACACATACCTTTCCCAAATACCACTTGATTTGATAAAATCTGAAAGGATTCTACAATTTTCTCATTGGGTAGTACCATTTGTCACCTTGAGCTTGTCCAAACTCTGATTCCATCATAGCATCTGAAACCCTCCCAATAAAGTTATCTTCCTCCAAATGTAACTAAAACACTTTAGAGATTAACTCTGGGCTTAACCAAAAACTGCCAAATATATTACCCTTAGTGTCTTGAACATGGCTTAACAAGGTCATAAGAGAATCATTATTCCTCCAATGCTTCCAGGGCAACATAGCATACTGAAGGAGACCAATCCTCTTGAGCCATTCCTTGTGTGCTACTACCTTAAAATCCAACTTTTGAACGTCAAAGATAAAGAGAGTAACATGGGAGGAGAAGGGGATGAAGGCTAAGTCTAAGATAAGGGAATGAGAATCCTTGAGGTGTTGTTTTTTAGCTGAGAGTATGGGGAAGAGTTGCACACGAAGCCACTTTGAGGCATTTTCTAAGATATAACCCTTGTAGGAACAAATGGGGCAGCCTACAAGGATAGGTTTATGAATTTTGGGTAAAAGGAAAAAGGGACAAGGTTGGGAAAAGATTGAGAGGAGGAGAGGATGAACGATCTCTCTTTGGAAGGGAGGAAATGGAAGTGTGTAACAATGGAAAAAAGAGTGGATTGGACAAATGGAAATGGAGGTGTGGAGATAGGAGAGTAGGTGAGAGGGTCCAAGAGATTGCGTAGAGATTCTTTAGTGTACAAAACTATTCAAATAATCTACAATAACTTGCTCCTGCTGACCTGGTTTGTAAATTACTAAATAGCCAAATTCCTGCATCAATAGAACCCATCTAGCCAGTCTTCCTGACAAATGTGGCTTGTTTACCAAATACACCAATGCTTGATGATCCACATGAATGGTTACCTGATTGGCTAACAAATAATGCCAGAATTTTTGAAGTCCAAAATTTATCCCTATACATTCCATTTCAGTTCACTGAATAATTTCTTTCTGTAGAGGACAACACCCTATTTGCTTAGTAGATTGGTTTAAACCAACCTTTTTCAGCTTCCTGCATGAAAACTGCACCGATGGCTGAATGAGAAGCATCCACAAACAGATGGAATGGTTGTTTCCAATTGGCAGGAATTAAGATGGGGAGAATTACTAGCATTTTCTTCAATAAATTAAAATCCCTTTCTTGCTCCTCCTTCCAAACAATATCTAACATTCTTTTTGGGGGTAGACATACATGAGCTAGGCATCTCAAAAACCTTGTATTCCATTTAACCTATCCAATAATACTTGCTTGACATTTTTGGGAGAATGTGCCTTCAAAATAGTTTCCACCTTTTCGGGATCAATTGCAATGCCCTCTTGACTAATTTTGTGACCCAACAAAAGGCCCCTTTTTACTGCAAATGCACACTTTGCAGGGTTGAGTGACATTCTAGCCACCCTGCATTTCCCAAAACATAACTTCAAATGAAACAAATTTTCATCTTTGTTTCTTGAAACACTAAAATCATCCAAAAAAACCTTCATGAATGTATTCAAGTAAGGATCAAAAACTTCCATGACCCATTTCTAAAATGTTGGTGGTGCATTCTTCAATCCAAAGTTCATTACTATGGAAGCATACAGACCCCATTCTATGATAAATACAGTTTTGTCTCCGTCCTCCAAATCCATATTGGCCTAATTATAGCCACTAAAACCATCCAGAATCTATACATTTCCTTTCCAGCAACTGCATCTAGCATTGTGTCATAGTAAGGTAGTGGAAATGGATCAGTGATTGTAGCAGAATTGAGTTTTCTATAGTCCACACAGACTCTGATTTTACCATTTTTCTTTGGAACCACCACAATGGGTGACAACCAAGTTACTTTATATACTGGATAAATGAAACCCACTTCCAAAAGCTTATCTATTTCCTCCTTCACCTGTTTGGCATAATTAGGATTCATCCTATATCTTTACTACTTGACTGGTACTGCATCTATTTTTAAATTGATTTTATGCCGACATACTGCTGGATTTTCTCCCTTCATGGCAGTATAAGACCAGGAAAAAACATCTTTAAGCTCCTGCAATAAAGTTTTCACAATGACCTCTTAAAATTCAAGTCCAATTCAATGGACACCTTGACAAATTTGGGCTCTTTTTCCTCCCCCAAATTCAGACCTTCCAAATCATCTTCTCTGACCCTTGAACTCTTTGACATTTTCTCATCAAACATTCTCTCTGCATGCTTTATTTCTTCTACTATTTCCTGCTCCTCTTGCAAATTTTTAGTAATGATTGTGTTACCTGAAACATTTCTGTTATCTGTCAATTTTATGTCAGGTGACTGTACCTGATTATGAACTGCATCTGCAATCTTTTGCACATCTACTTCAAAAATAGGAATGATTGTCTCATTCTTTTGAAGGAATTCTTCTTCCTCATCTTCTTCAATAGTTTCTCCCATGTTGATGCCTTCTACATACAAGGGTCTAAAACCATGTGGGATAGTTTTCCTAGGAATCATGTGCATTCGGACCTTCTTCTTGCCTTGTTTAATAACAATGGTGTCTGCACCCCAAAGTTGTTTAAATTTGGCTGCTCTTAACCATGGTCTTCCCAAGATCATTGGATAGGAATATGTTGTTTCCTCCAATCGTTTAATCACAAAATTAACAACAAAGATTAATCCTGCAACACTGATAGTCTGATTCCTTAGAATTACCAAAGGTTGTACTCTTCTCTAGTCTGCCATCTTCACTTGAAAAGGTGCAGGTTACCATTTAATTAATTTCAGTTTCTTACAAACTGATTCAAGAAGGATGTTTACTCCTGATCCTCCATCCACCAACACATCTAAAAACACACTTTTCCAATTGAAATATTGATTATTGGAACCTTGTAGTCCAATCTACTGGTGCTACATCTCCAGAATCAATATGTGCCAGATGAATGTGACTCATTTCCTCCTTCTATTGCAAGTTCTTTTCTTTAATTTGATTTGTCAGTTTCCTGAGGAATACTTGACTAAAGTCATGAACGAGTTTCAATAGTTGTCCCACCTTCATTGACATAGGGGCATCCATCAATGCTTCAAAAATATCATCTGATAGCGCCTTAGCAGGAGACTGTACTGAACTATCTGGTTTTAGGTGATGTTGTAACTCTTCAGAATTGGATTGTTTACTGTCAAATTTTCCCATATTTTTTGCATTGAACCTGTTGGCCAAAAATCTATTGGATCTTTAGTTCTTTGATTGGATTGGACTTCCTTTAAAACTCCTCGTTGGATTTTACCTTGAGCTTTCCAATTAATAGGATCCTTAGAATCTTTCCCATGTTCTGTTTCCTGTGGTGGCAACTTCCCTTTGGACCTAGTAATAACCAAACTCTATGCTTCCAATGGTTTCTCCAGCACTTCTTCAATTTCAATACATTGAGAATAATCACACTGAGAAGAATGTAAAGAATTATTGTATGAGTTTGTGAATTTGTACCCTCTTTCCTCAGTAAACTATTTGCAGGCAGTTTTTGCTTGTTGATTGCCCTGCTTTTCTACTGAAGTATCAATTTCTTCCAAAAAGACTGCATTTACTTGAGGTGGTTGTTTCATTATTCCATCATTACAAGAACTAGTGCCTGCATTTGGAGAATCATTTTAGTTCAGAATTGGAATCCCTCTCTGATTCCTATGCTTACACCAAAGCTCATGAGAAGGTCCTTGCCTATGCCCCATCGTACCACAATAAGTACATGGTTGCATTGTATTATTTGATTGCTAAAATCTTGGCACATTTTGCCAATTCCCTTGTTGAAATGGGCTTGGTTGATTGAAAATCTGAAATCTACCCCTAAAGGGTTGTGGTGCCACCACATTTGCACCTGATTCCATTTTGGTCAAAATATGTGTTTGTCTTCTTTCCCTAAAGTTAGGGTTATAGTAGCAATTATCATAATCATGTCCAGGTCTTTGACATACCTAACAAAATGGTGATTTTGCAGGACTGGGAAAATGATTGTGTCCGTGTCTCCTTCAATTTGTCCAAAATTTGTTTACTGATATTATTTGGCTCCTTAGCTTCAGACTTACCATTCTTGGCTTTGCCTTTTCTTTTTTGTTTCTTTGGCTTTGATCCTTTCTTTTTGGCTTCCTTATTCTTCATCTTGGCACTCCATGTCTCCTCTTCCTCATCCTCAGAATTTGTCTCTTGATTAGAATCTGAATTTGTTTCTTCATCATCATCTGAATCTGAACCTTCTTCCTCTGAGTCTAATTCCTGCTTGGATTTCTGCTTCTTACTTTTATTTTGTTCACTAGTCCCATATCTTCTCTCAACTCTCATGGCTGCATCCACTATATTTCCAAAATCTTGAGGCTGGGTAAGAGGAGCATGACCCGCTATTGCACTTTTCAACTGCTTCCTCAAACCTCTACAAAAGTATTCACCCAATTGCCCTCGAGAGGGTCTTTGATTGGCCTGCAACCTGTTCTCATCAAGTTTCTAAACTGTTGGGCATAATCCTCTACGAGCAAATCTTTTTATTTTTCTTAATTTTCTTCAAAACATCTTCAGGTGTTTTCTCTACCCTGAATTTGGAAAAAATCTAATTTTCAAATTATCATAATCAGGGAATGTAGCAGTACCATATTGCATGAACCAGGACATGGATTTTCCCTGCAATGTTGCTGCAAAATGCTCCTTCTTGATAGCATCATTATAAAGTACATCATACCCACTAGCAAACCATCTCGTCTCAAACTGTCTCACATGACTGTCAGCATCTTGAGATTCTTTCCCACAGAATTTTCCTAGCCCTACTTTAGGGTTAAGTGGTTGGTGTGCCATAATGGATACTTGTTGAATTTGTGGAACTCCCAAAGGAATAAAATTTAACAATGGTAAAGGTGGTGGTGTAGAAGATTGCAGTTGCCTCCTCGCCCTCAGAAACTAATGGACAGCCCGAATACCAACCAACTGGATGACCCTTTTAGGAGTTGGTTTTCTTCTCTGCCCTATTGGACAAGGTGAAGAAGTTTCCCTTGCTTCCTGTTGTTGATCTCCACTTGTGCTGCTGGACTCTCAGATACTATCCCTTCAAGAATTGGTTGCAAACATATAACTACTCCTACTTCAAGAATCTCTTCCCCTGTATGACTACCTATTCTTTAAAGTTGCAATTCCAACCATGAATCCCATCTTCCTCTCTAAAACCTGGTGACATAGGAGATTTTTGGTGGTGGATCCTCTGAATCACTCATACATATCTCCTTCCACTTGTAATTTTCAAGAAAATTTTGAGTCACTTACTATTGGAATACTTAGTTAAACTGATTGGACCGTTTAATAAACCAAATGGAAGTAACAGTTCCCTGTAATACTAAAACACCTTGGAAGCGATTTGAAGTTTTAAATCACCAGGTAGTGTCAAAAAATGGTCTTGAAGGAAAATACGATTGTATTCTTCCTGCTCCTCTTGCTCTGACTACCAATTGGAGAAAACTATCAAGAAATCTTTAGTTTCAACTACCATATACCCCAACTAAATCCCATTGCCCATGTTGGCTTGAGCAAAATTTCTCTCCACAATCAGCACGATTGCCAAGTGTTATTGAGGCATTAAAGGTTGAGGAATTGCATAGAATTACCAAACAAAGCACTTCCATAATTCAATACAGAATTGACACATGATGCAATACCCTTTCAGTATGCAGTAAGGAATCAGGGAATTGAACATAGAAAAGAGACAAAAGCAGATTTCTCCATAGCCAAAGCTCTACATTCTCTCTTTTCCTCTCTCTCATCTCATTACAAGGGGCACGAGATAACTTACTTCAAGATTTGAAGAGGTATAAGCCATTTAACTTACAAAAGATTGAAAACTAAAAGCTAAGGTTCTACCAACACTTAACTAAAAATATATCTAAGGTTAACACTTCCATGAGGTTGGTATCTACAACAGAGTGCTTTTTAGAATAATTTGTGTGTAGAATATAAAAAGCTCCACAAATGATACTTGCATCCATTATGCGAAAAAGAACAAGTTAGTGCTTCACTCATCGACTGCAGGTGTTGTGTAAGTGGGACACTTGTTATCAATGTCTACTATGTGCTAAAAACAAAATAAAAAAGTACTCTTGTTTTTCTTAAACCTGAGTGGGAAGATCCATGTAAAACTGGTTGGCATTGTAAGGCCCAATGAGGATGTCTTGCAGGTTGAGAACCTTAAAATCAAAGACCACCACCTTCATATATAGTTGAAGGTGCTCCATGCATGAGAATACTATCAATTAAATTTGAGGCGGTGAAGGAGTGTAGGTAGTAGGAGAGGTGGTGGACATGCATGAGGTTTTTTTCTTCTTGCACCCACCATGCAAGGTTAAGTCCAAAGAGTGAGATAGTGGATTTGTGTAGGGTGATACTTGGATTTAACCTCTCTTATATAATAGCTCCCCACGTCACTTGGTACCCTTACAGATTTTGCCAAAAAATCTTAATGATAGTAATTTTAGAACTATGGGGAGGTTCCTACATAAATCTCAAGCAAAGCAGAATTTTGGTGTGTGTAACCCTACATCCAATTATGTGCTAGGTTAGCAGTATGTAGAGAGTCAAGTAATGGGGGCATTAGGTCCCCATTAGGGACCTAGTGCCCACCCTTTGAGGCATGAGGTGACTTTGTTGAACTCTGTAAGATAGGGATGACTAGAGCCTGAGAGTCCTCCACCCAACCACCCTTATATAGGCATGCCCTTGGCCCTTTGCCCTAGATGGACTCCCCGTTCCACACCGGCCCTGTCTTATTAGTCCGGCCTTGCCGATGTCCTGACATTACTCCCCCCTTAAGAAGAGTTTTTGTCCTCGAAAACAAAAGTGGGAAACTTCTTCTTAAGAACACTAATGTTTTCCCAAATGGCACCTTCTTCAGGTCGGTCTTTCCACTTGATTAAGGCTTGTCGTTGTACGTGATGACGTGTACGCAACTCGTGATAATCAAGAACACGTTCAGGTTCATGCGGTAAGGTAGGAGGTTCAATGTAATCAACCAAAACCTGTTGGTCAATGAAATTGTCGTCCCCATGTAATCGCTTTCGTAGACGGCTTACATGAAACACCGGATGAATGCGAGAATGTGAAGGTAGTAATAGTTTGTAGGCTTGATCACTGACTCGCTTGAGTATCTTGAAAGGCCCACAATATCGGGGAGATAATTTAGGCGTCGGTCCAGTTTTCAGACTTTCTGAATGTTCTGGCACACGTAAAAATACTTCCTCCCCTTCTTCAAAGGTAACTTGCCGACATTTCTCATTAGCATATTTCTTATACCGATCCTGTGCTTGCCGGACATTCTGGCAAGCAAGTATCAGCATATCCATATGGTCTTGGAGAAAATCCTTAACCTATTGGAGTTTTTCTGTTGTCAACCCCACCTAACTGGTGACCTAGGTTGAAACCCGTACATTAGCATGAAAGGACTAAAATCTTTTGTGACATGCTTATCATTGTTGTAGGCAAACTGGTTAACACTAGAATGGTAACCTAACAGGACATAAAAGTGTCCTTTCAGGGTTTTGGGAAAATTTTCCAAAACCATAGTAGATCCACTCATTTTGAAAAATCCTTTCATGAGCTTATAGTTCAATAACTACTACATATGGAAACAATGAGAAACTTGTAATTTTTCTCATCCCTTGGTCACTACAAGCCTCCAAAGTTGATGGACCAGTGCATTTTGCCCAAAACGGCAATTCCTTACGGTTGATTGCATAAAAATAAGAGTGGAGATTTTTGTAGGACATGAGATAAAATGCCCCGTTAACTTCAATGGGTTGGTGACCAAAACATATGGTTGTTTTTACCTCACTTTTTTTTTGGGCAAAAAAAAAGGTACAAAAAAGTTGCATTTTTGCCATTCTGCAAACCTATCATCAAAGTTTCTATAGTCACGCTCAATACAGATACTACATACATGTTTTCTTACTTCCCTTTGGGCCTCTGGATTCAAAAGGAGCCATGGAGCATGTCAAAAGGATAATGGATCTCTTACAATTGGAACCTTGGGGGCAATGATAAAGTGCTAAATACAGCAAACATGAAAAAACTGGGTTTAGCATTATGACCTCTAGAAACCCATAGAAACTACTCAATATTTAGCCAAGTTTGTAGTCTATGATTAGATATGGTCACTACCTACAAAATACACACAATTGGCCTAAGAAACTAGCGATATTGAGAAAGTTATACTTTCTACTCTAAAATGTATTGTATTCTTCAGCAATCAAAAAACTAAACCATCATCATATACTATGCTATATAGCATATTAGGTCCCCCAAAACTCAAGGAAGATTAGCTTTATGTTATACATTACACTTACACCATCAAAATTGAATTTGGATATCAAAAAAGCTGCCAAAAAAATCATAAAAGTGCTAATTTTGGCCAAAAAACAGGATTATGCAATTCTTGTAAATTGGTCATAACTTTCAATTTTAACACTTAGCTCTCCCTACAAGCATCAAAACATGTTGAGAACTATGAAGGCCTAACCTCTAGCCATCTAAACCTCACGAACATGAAGTTTAGAGTGGTATAGTTGCCAAAAGTTGAAAAAAAACCAAAAACAGGACCCGTTTTTTCACACAGTTTAGGTTCAAAAATGTTGTGCAAGAGTAAGGTTAATGGTGAGATCGATACTCAAAAAAAAATGCTAAGTTTTTTTCAGCTCATAAGGCAACTTTGGGGATATATAGCACCTAGAAATTCATTTTCATACTCTTCAAATAATTCAAGCAAAATGGTCACTTAACAGGACACAAAAGTGTCCAAGGACACAAAAGTGTCCAAGGACATAAAAGTGTCATGTTACCATTCTAGTGTTAACCCGTTCCGTTTTACCATCTATTTCTGGATGATCAGCTGTACTAAGGTTTAGTTGTGTACCCAATCGTTTAAAGACAGCTCTCCAAAAGTGGCTGTTAAACTTGGGGTCACGGTCACTAACAATGTTACTTGGCAAACCATACAATTTGTATAGATTGTCCACAAATAACTTGGCTAGTTCTGGTGTCTTAACCATTGATTTGGTTGTAATAAACTTACAAAGTTTAGTCAACCTGTATATGACCACCCATACTGAGCCATGACCTCTGAGCCATGACCTCATATAGTGGTTGGTAGTCCTACAATAAAATCCATAAAGATACTTTCCCATTTTCCATTGGGAATCTCCAAAGGATGTAAGAGTCCTCCTGCTTTCAGGCGCGCTACTTTGTTAACTTGACATTTTTGGCAGTGCAAGACATAAGCTTGAACAAAGCCATGTATACCTGGCCAGTAAAACTGTCGTCGTACGAGAGCATAAGTTTTTCTAATTCCCGGGTGCCCTGCACTTGGACTATCATGACATTCATAAAGAATTTGGCGCCGAATGTCCGTGTTCGTCGCTACACAAACTCTCCCCTTATGGAGTAGGTACCCATTTGTAAAGAAAGAGGATGCAAGAGAGCTACACAAGACAAGCACACACCACACAGAGATGGAAAGCTTCTTCTTCTTCTCACAGAAAAGAGAGTGCAAAATGACTGAGTGCTAAAACTGAAAAGTAGCACATATGTACATGCGGTCACTAAGTGTGAACTCGCTAGAAGCGTACTAGGCTGTCACTATAAGTGTAGTCCAGTTGTAGAATCACTGGCAGAGATCCTCCGTGTCGGTCACCTAACACGCCAGTGAGTAAATGTCGTAAGCAGCCAAGACCCGTAGTGGATGCCAGCTCAAGATGTAGAGCTCGACATCTCAACACTCCCCCTCGAGCTCTGCATGTCGCACAGTCCAAGCATAGTCCGGAAATGTCGAAGCTTCTCAGCTTCGAGGGCCTTGGTAAAGATATCTGCTATCTGCTCCTCTGTGCTGACGTAGACCAAGTCGATGTCGCCCGCCAACACTCGCTCTCGAACGTAGTGGTAATGGACCTCTATGTGCTTGGTCCTGGCATGGAACAGTGGGTTCCTAGCCAACTGCATGTTGTTGAGGTTGTCACAATGGATGACAATCTGCTGGTCCACCTGCACTCCCAAGTCCTCAAGTAATGTGCGTAGCCAAGCTACCTCGCACGCCGCAACTGCTGCACCTCTGTACTCGGCCTCTTTGCTCGATAAAGCAACCGTAGGCTTCTTTTTGCTGCTCCAAGTAATAGCAGCACTCCCAAAAGAGAACATGAAGCCACTCATAGATCTCCTATCAACAATGCTACCTGCTCAATCTGCATATGTATACCCATACAATGCTAATGACGCATCTGTTGTATAGAACAATGCGTACTCAAGAGTCCCTTGCACATATCGAAGTGTGCGTCGTACTCCATCCAAATGTGACTTCCTCGGAAGCTGCATGAACTGACTCTCCAAGCCTACTGTGTAGCTCAAGTCTGGCCTCGTGATAGTCAAGTAGATTAGACTACCCACAATCTTCCTGTACATCTTGACATCCTCAACAACATCACCCTTCTCTGCACTCAGCTTTGCATTCACATCCAAGGGAATAGAAATTGGCTTACAATCAGCCATACCATACTTTGAAAACATGTCCAAAGCATATTGTCTCTGTGATAGCCATACACCCTCTGGAGTCCTGATCACCTCAATGCCAAGAAAGTAGCGCAACTCGCCCAAATCTTTCATTTCAAACTCCTGTTTGAGAAACCCTTCACATGGTCAATCTCCATAGCATTGTCATCCACAATAATAATGTCATCTACATATATGGTAATGACAACAATCCCCACATCACTCTCACGTACATAGAGTGAATGATCAGCATGAGCTCTCCTAAAACCAATACTGACAAGATACTTGGCAATCCTGTCATACCATGCTCTAGAGCCCTGCTTCAAACCATACAAAGCTTTGAGAAGTCTGCATACATAATCTGGGTAACCTGGATCGACATAACCAGGTGGCTGATCCATATGCACTTCCTCTTGAAACTCACCATTCAAGAAGGAATTATTTACATCCATTTGATGCATAATCCATCCTCTAGATGCAGCCACTGCTATGACAGCTCTCACAGTCGTCATCTTTGCCACTGGAGCAAAGGTCTCCTCATAGTCTATGCCATACGTCTGTGCATAACCCTTTGAGACCAGCCTTGCCTTGTGACGCTCAATGTTACCATCAGCCTTATGCTTAGTTTTATACACCCATTTACAGCCAATAGCTTTCTTGCCACTTGGCAATGGCACCAACTCCCATGTGTCGTTTGCTTCCAATGCAGCCATCTCTTCATTCATTGCATCATCCCAATGCACATTTCCAACTGCATCCTCAAAACATCCATTTGATGCATAATCCATCCTCTAGATGCAGCCACTGCTATGACAGCTCTCACAGTCGTCATCTTTGCCACTGGAGCAAAGGTCTCCTCATAGTCTATGCCATACGTCTGTGCATAACCCTTTGCGACCAGCCTTGCCTTATGAAGCTCAATGTTACCATCAGCCTTATGCTTGGTTTTATACACCCATTTACAGCCAATAGCTTTCTTGCCACTTGGCAATGGCACCAACTCCCATGTGTCGTTTGCTTCCAATGCAGCCATCTCTTCATTCATTGCATCATCCCAATGCACATTTCCAACTGCATCCTCAAAACATGTGGGCTCCACATCCTGAATCACCTTAGCCATGTAGGCTTGGTGATGCACTAGATACCCATCATAAGTCAATTTCTGAACTGGATTTCTGACTCTGTTAGATCTGCGCGGTCCTGGGTCACTCCTTTGCCCTCTAGCATCTTCTTGTACTTTCCTTACACCAGGTGTCCTGACAGCCGGAATTCCAAATTCCTCATCAAGACTTTGTTCAAAACCATCTGAATCCATGTCTACATGTGAAAACCTTGATGATGCATCAGCCATAAAGGGAGGTTCATCAACCTTTTCCTTTCCTTTTTGTGATACATTCCCTGTACCTGCTCGTGGAGTAACCTGTGTACATAGTCTACCATTCCATGGCTTCTCAACAGAGCCACGAGAAGAGGACTCTTGTGGTCCACTCAAAACCAGTGACTGTGGCCTCACATTTTGTACAACCACATCATCTTTTACATCAGCCCCAATAGTGCCATGTGCATTACTGTACCAGCTGTTCATCTCATCAAAGACTACATCTCTGCTCACTCGTAATTCTCGTGTAGTAGGATTGTAGCACCTATACCCCTTTTGTTCAAGGGAATAACCCACAAGAATACATTTCTCTGCTTTAGGATCCAATTTCCTACGCAACTCATCTGGTACATGCACGTAAGCTATGCAGCCAAACACTTTCAAGTGTGCCAAATCAAGCTTTGTACTTGTAAACTTTTCCTCAGGTGTTACATCATGCACCGCAGCTGTAGGTGTCCTGTTCATAATGTACACAGTTGTATTTACAGCTTTATCCCAGAAATGATGAGGCATGTTCTTCTCATTCATCAATGCATGTGCAACCTCTGCAATGTGCCTGTTTTTCCTTTCTGCGACCCCATTCTGCTGTGGAGTATATCTGCATGTAAATTGCCTGCGTATACCATGCATTTGCAGAAAATCTGAAAAATCGTTGGAGAAGTACTCTCCCCCTCCATCTGACCTCAATGTCTTGATTTTCATATCTGTCTCCTTCTCAATCATGACTTTGAAGTCCTGAAAGTGACCAAACACTTCACTTTTGTTACGCATGAAGTAGACCCATACTTTCCTTGTATGGTCATCAATGAAAGAGACATAATACCTGCAACCATGTATACTTGCAGTATCGGTTGGACCCCAAACATCTGTGTGCACCACCTCAAGTGGCTTTCTACATACATTGCGCTCATGTGGAAATGAACCCTTTGACTGTTTTCCAAACTGGCATGCTGCACACACTTTATGCATACCATCCACCTTGAATTTGGGCAAACCTTTTACAATCTGTTTTGATTGCATGCTGCACAATATCTGCTCATTGACATGGCCAATGAGTTTGTGCCAGATGTCAACATTAGCCACAACACCTGTGCCCTGTGCAAATAATGCAGCTTTTACCTCAGGCATGTTAACATTCAGCGTAAACATTCTGCCCACACATTTGCCCTCTATGATCAACTTACAGCCATTCTGGAAATCTTCTACATAGCAGCCATTGGGATTGAAGCGAACTTGCAAACCCTGCTCAACCATTTGTCCAACAGAAACAAGATTCTTTGTAATGTTTGGGACATGAAGTACATCTGCTAAGTACTTTGATTTCCCACTCTTTGTATTTAGAGGTATGTCCCCTACATGAGCAATGGGGTGAGCTGTGTCATCTCCTGTCTCCACATAGCCTGACACATCTGGTTTGCGCATATCTCTAAACCACTCTCCACGAGACGTCATGTGATTAGAGGCACCTAAATCCACATACCAAACATCATCTTGGGTGGAATTCTCTGCAGTCATTGTATTCATTACATGCTGCATAACAAACATGCGCTCGTTTTTGTTGTCATCTACATCTCTGCTAGTAGATGCATAGTTGCCATGTTCTCTCGTTCCACTTGCTTTTCCCTTTGGACAGTCACATGACATGTGACCTCTTTCACCACAAGTCCAACATTCTTTGCTATCTGCAATATGTTGCTGTCTGCTTGATCCTGCACCACGACCTCTTTGACTCCCCCTGCCTTGAGATGGTTTCCCCTGCCACCTGTATTGTATTGATTTGATTGACCTTCTTGAAATTGGCCCCTGCAACCCCTTGGGCCTCGACCACGACCTCTACCTCTACCTCTGTTGGAGTTAGAATAGAAGGCCTGTTCAGAATTATTTCTGCCATGAGAAGAAGATGTGTCAAGGTTCTTATCCTCAAGAATAAGCATAGAAATCAAATCTTGGAACATGGGGATGTCGTCTCTTGTATTCATGGAAGACCTGAAATGTACATACTCATCTCCTAGACCATCCAAGCATGCACGGACAATGTCATCGTCTTCCACTGAGACTTTAATAGATCCAAGAGCCTCAATGATACTCTTGATCTTCAAAGCATAATCATTGATGGAGAGGTTGTTCCTCTTAACTTGATTTAGCTCCGACTTTAGTTGAAGCTTCCTGGCCTTGGTGTTCACCTCGAACACTCTACCTAAGTTATTCCATGCAATGGTGGGGGTTTCAGCATCCTATAGATAGCCCATCATGCCATCTGTGATGCTCATAGAAAGCCAATAC
This sequence comes from Adiantum capillus-veneris, assembly GCF_014529385.1. Taxonomy (NCBI): domain Eukaryota; kingdom Viridiplantae; phylum Streptophyta; class Polypodiopsida; order Polypodiales; family Pteridaceae; genus Adiantum; species Adiantum capillus-veneris. The sequence goes on along the minus strand of NC_140933.1, from coordinate 38,338,846 downwards.
ATCACTTTGCTCTGGCCTTGTTGCCAATCCCTCAAGGATTTCCTTTGTTCTGCCGTAGCATTTGCCTCAGGAATCTCTAGTTCCTTTTCATTGTCTCCTTCTACATAGTCCCAATAACCTTTTCCTTTTAGGAAATTTTTTATTCTGAACTTCCATGCAGGGTCGTTATTTTTCTCAAGCTTCTCAGTGACAATCTGACTCAAACCATCAGACATCTTGAAGCACTAAGACAAAATAGCTGCAATCTACAAAAACTTGCAAACCTGCTGAACCTGCTATCGTGGTACCTGTAACGCTTTCTACACTCAACGAGTGTCCACAATCAAGCGTACATACAACCACTGTACTTGTACAATAAATCTCTGTGTACTGCACTTTGGAGACCTGTTCGGCATCTGGTCGTGGATTGCGAACGAAGGGATTGTGATGCTCTTGCTCTCTTAGCCTCTCTTGCCTGCACCAGGCTCTGATACCATGTAAAGAAAGAGGATGCAAGAGAGCTACACAAGACAAGAACACACCACACAGAGATGGAAAGCTTCTTCTTCTTCTCACAGAAAAGAGAGTGCAAAATGATTGAGTGCTAAAACTGAAAAGTAGAACATATGTACATGCGGTCACTAAGTGTGAACTTGCTAGAAGCGTACTAGGCTGGCACTATAAGTGTAGTCCAGCTATAGAATCACTGGCAGAGATCCTCCGTGTCGGTCACCTAACGCGCCAGTGAGTAAATGTCTTAAGCGGCCAAGACCCGTAGTGGATGCCAGCTCAAGATGTAGAGCTCGACATCTCAACACCATTGTCGATGGTGAAATGCTTCCATCGTTGTAGTTCATCACTTGATAAAGGAGAACTAGGTGTGGAGGTTAACTGTACACTACCGTTGTTGGAGTGAGAAGGATCCCTCTTTTGAACATGGCTCCACACTTTAGAAAATGCTTCATCATGCTCATATTTTCCCTTGAGAGAATCTAAAAATTCACTACAAAGTTCTGTGAACAAGAGCGAATTAATCTCTGGCATTCTACTGAGAGCGTCTTCCACTACATTGTATCGACCTTTGAGATACCTTAGCTTGGCATCATATTCGCGAAGGATCTTGGCCCACCTAGCTTTTCGGCCCTTTAAATGTGTTTGTTGTGTGTAAACCATTTGATGCTTTCATGGTCAAACACAATCTCGAATTGAGCACCATACAGATAATGCTGCCATGTTTTTAAGGTCGACACTATTGCATAGAGTTCACATTTGTAAGAAGAATAATTTTGTTGAGCTACATCAAGCTTCTTACTTTCAAATGCAATCGGCCCCGTCTTGTAACAGGACTGCTCCAATAGCACGATCACTGGCATTCGTTTCCAAAACGAATGGTTTCAAAGGATCTACAATAGCTAGTATAGGAGCTGTAGCTAATGCATCCTTGAACGTGTCAAAACTGTGTTGTTGAGCGGATCCCCACTGAAAATCTTTTCCTTTTCCTTTAAGTTGATCCGTCATAGGAACAGCAATTTGAGCATAGTTTTTTACGAACCTTCAGTAAAAACCTGCAAAGCCTATAAATATATGTAATTCTTCCAGATTTTTAGGAGGAGGCCATTTCCTGATGGTGTCCACTTTGGATTGATCCATGTATAGGCCATTAGCTGAAATAACATGCCCTAAATAATGAATTTCATCCTTTAGAAAATCACATTTGATTCCTTGGCATATAGTTTGTTTGTACGTGACAAATCAAACACCTGTCTGAGATGTTGTAAGTGCTCTTCTTCAGAATCACTATAGACTAGGATGTCATCGAGGAAAACAATGAAACATTTGCCCAAATATGGCTTCAAGACACTATCCATAAGTGTCATGAATGTTGCGGCCGCATCGGTTAACCCAAAGGGCATCACCAAAAACTCGTAGTGTCCAAACCGTGTTTGGAAGGCAGTCTTAGGTATATCCGCAAGCTGAATACGGACTTGGTGATATCCTGACCGCAAGTCAATTTTTGTAAAAATGCGAGCATGAGTTAGCTTATCAAATAACTCATCTACTCTTGGCAATGGGTATTTGTTCTTAACCGTAACCACATTTAAGCCCCGGTAGTCTACACACATGCGCATACTGCCATCCTTTCTCTTCACTAATAGGATAGGTGAAGCCCATGGTGAAGAACTGGGTTGGATAAACCCTCTGCTAAGGTAGTCAGCAAGCTGACGTTCCACCTCAGCAGCCTCTAAGTAACGCATATGATAAGGTGGTTTACTAACAGGTTTACAACCTGCAACCACGTCAATGCTATGTTGCACTGATCATGTTTGCAATAATCCTGGTGGCAAATCATTAGGAAATACATCTTGAATTCTTTTAATAACTTTTGTAATTGACTAGCAATGTTTGCTTGTTTAGATCATGTTCATAACCTGAAAATCCAAACAAGTAGAGTACCCTTGTACTTCTAATGGAACATTTCGGCATTCAGTCACCCATACTTTGCTATCATGTCCATTCATCATTGCTACCTTGTAGCAGTGGGTACTCGGAGTTTGAGGCAGTTTGAGCTTTTTCACCAATCCATAATTGATGAAATTGTGGAGTAGCCCCATCATCTACCAAGATGCGCACCTTGTGCCCTTGCAGATATCCGTGCATACATACTAACTCATGTGGTCCAAAGGTTTGTTGCCACATGGAAGCTATGAGACAACATTCATGCACCACCTCAGTGTGTGTTACTTCCACTGTGGAGAATTTTGAGGAAGACTCAAGAGGCAGTAGTTGCACCGTGTGCACTGCTTTCTCCTTCCCCTGAGTAGTAGATTTCCCCTTGGGACAATCCTTTTTGCCATGACCTCTTCCTAAACATTGAAAACATAACATCTCTTTCTTGGCTTTATCAAAATCCTCAGGAGAAAGAGGACCTCTGGACCCCTTGGGTTTTTTAGATGCATCTGAATCAGCAACTAGAAATTTTCTTTTATTTTGCCCAAACTGCGTGCGTGTATTACCGTATATACTAGCAAGCACATTACTGTTATGTAATTTCTTTTCATCAGGGTCATCGTGAATATGTGCTTTCACTATGGCTTCCTCAAGTGTTTTAGGGTCTTGGGTCTTGACATGCTTCTTAAGCTCAGGTGTCAGACCTCGTATGAATCCTCGTACTTGTTGAAAGGTATCCAAGCCTTCCAACTTGAGGATAACGTCCTGATAGTGAGAGATATATTCAAGCAGTGATGGATATTGGTGCATGGAACATGTGTCCCAAGCCATCCAATTCCAATCAGCCTCATTAGTAGGCAAAAATTCCTTGCTAAACATTGCTTCAAAGGCTACCCAACTCTATGGTATGATGTTCTTCTCCTTGAGAGACATCCACCATTTGTAGGCCTTGCCTTCCAGAGTTAAGCTCGTCTGCAGAGCTCTAACGGCATCCAAAGTACACCTTAAGGCGTGAATTCCATCCCATTTGCTGAGAAATATGTTCAATGCATCCTTATTGCGGTCTCAGTCTTCGCCCTTAAAGACTGGTGGTTTAAAGTTCTTTAACAAGTCATCCACCTCTTTGGCAGTGAGAGTATGCAACGTATCATGAATTGGGCCTTGCCCTTGTGTGCCAACGTGCTCATGCATGTGGGTGTCAGCAAGACTCTTAGACTGCTGATGCATTAATTAAATTACTAATGTGGAAAGTTTAATAAATTTTCATTGTAAGCTTTAAAATTTTCATCCATGCCGGTCATGCATGTCTGAAGTGCACAGAATTCTTGAATATCGAGCAACTCATAAGAATCTTATCCTGCCATAGCGTCACGGTTACTCTCCTCGAGAGGATCCGATCGCGGGCCATCATTGGTAGGATCAGGAGTACTTTGCTCAAAATCGAATGTCATATTGATATCCGAATCCATGGTTACACAGTGCGGTGAAAGAAGTACTCAAAATATATACCTAATATTGGGAGCACTCGCAAAGTAGTGTAGTCGTGCTAACTCCATCTAAATCGATGGTAGTCCGTCGTATATGGAACTCCGCAAGCTCTTTATAATAGTTGAATCAACTATTCTTAATGATGCCGCCAAAAATTTGTACTGCTTGAAACGTCGTTGATGCCTGAATCCTTTCGAAGGAAGAAATTGTAATAGATAGTCTTTCAAAACTTCAGCTCCGTCGAGTTTGAACTTCGATCAACTTCTGCAATTTCTGTCCTTCGGATAGTTTACCTAGAAGTTGATGGCCCTTGGCCTATGCTTATTTCGGATTCCGGCCTTGCCTTCCCCTCGAATACCCTGGCTTGTGTATGGGGTGTGGGCCCGGGTGGGCACGCCCCCTATGTTAAGGTTTTTTTGAATTAATTGCCCAAGGCCAAAGCCTTTGGGTGCCTTGTATGTGAAAATCAACGCCTGAGGCGACCTCGGCAGTGGCGCGAGGGCAAGGGAGAGAGATAACTCCCCGCGCGTTGGGTTCTGGGCGTCGCCCCAGTGATGTGGAACGCTCCCCAAGGTAGCGCACATCCGCTAGTACAAGCCACACAACGTTTTCTGGAGGTCGAGGTTGCCTCCCTCCCGGCACAAGCGGTGCTTCTCACAGAGTGGGACCTTGTCGTCCCCCTTAGCAGGCGGCTCTTCACGCCCTCAAAGAGAGGAGCATGCAAAAAATCTCCACGCCCTCTTGCCCAAAATAGACTTAGCTCTGATACCAATGTAAGACAGGGGTGACTAAAGCCTGAGAGTCCTCCACCCAACCACCCTTATATAGGCATGCCCTTGGCCCTTTTCCCTAGATGGACTCCCCGTTCCACACCGCCTAGCTCGGCCCTGCCTTATTAGTCCGACCGTGCCGGTGTCATGACAAACTCTTTGCAAACTTGTATTTCCTTTGAAGATTCCAAGTACTTATATATGATTTTCCAAATCCTGATCTGCTCAAAACCAGTGCTGCAAAAAGCCTTTACAAGGTCTTTGATGTCTTTTCTTGCTTGCTTTGTTGAATGATTGCTGAATATGATGGGCTTGATTTGAGAGAGGATGACTTTGTGTGCCCATCCAATTGGTCTATTGCTACTTCTATGGATAAACTTAAGCACCATCAACTCCTTACTAATTCTAGTTCTTTGAAGCTAGTCATTATGAACTATCAGCTTCATGCTTAAGAAGGATGTGCTTACTCCAATTGTACCTTCAAAAATAGTGGCACTATCATGAATGGATAGGCAAGAGGGATAGATTGGGTTAGTAATGGTGAAATGTTTTGGGGATCCATTGTTAATCCAAGGGATGTCATCAAAGTACCATAAAGGAACCATGAGATGATGAAGGTGAAGTTGGGATTGGGGATATTTCAGGCAAGAGTAGATGTAGTCATACTCTAGTGTATGAGGTTAAAGATTACACCAAATTGTGGAACATGCAAGTCCCAAGGGATGTCGTTCACTTGCCACCGATATTATTTTCCATTGCATTGAATTTACATATGATTTATCAACAAGGAATTAACCTCCATTGCTTGAGATTTTGTAAAAGATAAAAGGTCCTTGTATGATTGATGTGACCAACGTATACATCTATTAGGGAAGTTGTTAAAGGAGACAAAAGGTCCTTGTTGATCAAAGGCATAGCTAAATAGATTGTTGATAAGTGTGACCAGGTCTATGTCTCCATGATGTGGGGTATTTTCATAGAATTTCTTAATTTTTGCTAAGTAGACTGAGTTGGCTTTTTTTAGTAGGTTAAGGAAAACATCATATAGGGAATTGACTATCCACCATAATTGCAGTTTAATATTGAAGCATAGGAGAGATTTTTGATTTCGTAGGTGAGCTCGATGTTTTAGGCATGGAATACAAATTTTTAGTATGCAGGCTTAGAGTAGTGAACCTTCATTAAAGAAAAAATTAGACCCACAGGTGATCCATCTGAAGGCTTTCTTATGAGCTTTGTATGTAGCCATGAGATATGGGAGGGGAAGATAGTTTTGGGCTTGAAAGTTACCCAAGAAGGATTGAATTACCTATATAGTGTTGGAGGGGGAATTTTTACGAGGTAGGAAATCATTGCCCTCAAATCTATTCCAAGCTTCTTGTATTATAAAGGATGGGCAGATGAATATGGGGTTGCTAGCTGCTTTGTCTAGGCAAGTAATAAAGAATTTTCTCTTTGAACTATCAATGTAGGGATCTAGTGGGGTTATCATTTTTTAGGACATTTTTGGTGGAAGGAAAGTGTTATTGTACTTCCACTCTTAACATAATCCTCATGTGAGTGAGGGGGTAATCTCACAATGCCCTCTCTTATGATTTTCACAAGACACAGCCAAAGCTCATTGGTGGCAATATGTCTACATAAGGGATGAGTGGGAATGTGATTCAATCCTTTCATGAGTGTGATTCTTAAGAGATTATCTTCAAGAAGAATAAGATCAAAAAACAACACATATTTAAAGTCTTGGTGATAACAAGGCATTGCTTTATTACAATGACATAGAGGCACTATAGGATGAGTAAACAGATCCTTAGCATTACATACCATAAGCTTGATGGGGTCAAGAAAATACCATGCAAAACATACTTCATCCCATATTGCATTAGGTGTGATGTTGAGTCCATACAAAAATAGTCCAAAAAAAGCTTGAATAGACCTTAAGTCCATGAAGGCATTGTGATAGGTTAAGTGAAAGATAATGCAGTTTCTAGGTTGAGTTTGGGGGAGTAATATTTGACTGACTTCATCCTTAATAGTGACCTACAGCCATTCAAAAATACAATAGATTTTTAGCACTAGGGGTACAACCAAGTGTAATTGTAGAGCAAGTTTTGGATGTGGGTGTAGGATTTTGATTGAAGCCATGGGTGGATGGTGATTGCCTTGCAGCTTGGCCTATAGGTCGGTTAAAAGTTGAGTGACTAGTGGATGAGTCAAAAGTGGAGAAAACAAGGTTCCAAGTAGGTGGGGTAGGTAGTTGAGTAAAATAACATGGGTTTTGGCTCTTCTTATTTTTACCTCAATCGCCGTCCACCCACCCTCTCTTTCCATGCCTAGAATCAGAGCTAGATTCTCTGGTGGGTAGAATATCCTTTTGGAGAAATGCATCTAGTTCATTCCTTTGAACATCCAAGGGAAATTTCTAGAATAGGAAAACTTGCTTTATGAATCTTTTTAAGCTCTCCCGATACATAAAGTGAATGAGGAGAGCTTTGATGACCTCCTCCCCTTCAATAGAGACCCATTTTAGAAATTTGAGGGTGCTTTACTTTAATGAGTCAACTGGAAAAAGGGAGGTGACCTTAAACATCATTAGCCATAAAGCATGGTCAATCCAAAGTACACTTCCATCACAACAGTGGTCCCCTTCGCTACTATTAGACTCATAGCCACATTTGATAAATGGTATGTGAATATTCTAGAGTTGTGCAGTGTAGCTAGGGTCTCGGCCTATGAGGGAAATGACTCCTTTTACTCCAAGGACATACCCCAAGTTGATAGAGCATCTTTGTGTATCAAATTGTGCCATAGTAAATGGGCAGCCAATGGCTCAATGATATTGGAAGATTTGGTTAGCACAATGTGCTACAAACCCATTTTTGTTGCATCCGTGTCCTTGTCATTGAGCAAGGTGAGGAGAAATCTCTCATTAATGGGAGATAGTAGGGCATAGTTCCCAAAGCCCCAGACCTTTTGATGGGTGTCTTGCAGCATAGGCTTCATCCATCTATAAGGGATAAAAGGGTCAGTATAAGCCTCCATAGGTTTGAAGACCTTCTCCAAAAGAGTTCCAAAACTGAAAATTCCTCCTTGATAGCTTCTTGTTCATCATCCTCTAGTTCTTTTGGAATGAGGTTACTCATAGGTTTGAAGGTGTGAAAAAGACACCATAGGGGCCTCTTGCATCATACTTTTCTTCTTTTGTCTCATAAGAGGGTCATTTTGGAGCTTCTTCCCATGCATCACCATGGATCTCCTCATGATGGAAGGAAATTCTCCCACCATTCTTTGTTTTCCCAAAATTACTCACTGAGAATATTAGGGATGTTGGTTAAGATTTCTCAAACCTTCTCAGTGGCTAGTGATGGGTTTGCCAGTCTAGGGCATAGATGCACAGCCATGCTGGGATTTCCAAGATGGATAAGAGTAGAGTGTCAAATCCTGCTCCAGCATTGACACATGCCAAATGATGTTCAATGATGGTGTTGTGGAAGATAGGGTCCCTTATGCAAAGCAGTAGGCCTTGTATGAAAGAGGCTACAACAGATAATCGGTTTGAGTACCCTAGTTGCATGAGTTCTTCATGCCAAGTAGCTACAATGTCCTGCATGTAGGAGAATATTAGCTCGTTTATCAAGAAAAAGGATCTTGGTCAGTTTGTGAGCTGCCAAGATCATTAGCATGTGTAGGTATCTTTCAATGAAGGGAGCTAAGGACATCAACTTAGCACAAGTACAAAGCATAGATGCTTCAAAAAGAGATACTTCCATTAGGTTGGTAGTTACAACAGAGTGCTTTTTAGAAGAATTTGTGTGTAGAATATAGAAAGCTCCACAAATGATACCTGCATCCATTATGAGAAAAAGAACAAGTTAGTGCTTCAATCATAGACTACAGGTGTTGTGTAAGTGGTTCAATCATTGACTACAGGTGTTTACATTCCTTGATATCTACTATATGCTAAACACAAAATAAAAAAGTACTCGTATTTTTCTTAAACCTGAGTGGGAAGATCCATGTAAAATTGGTTGGCAATGTAAGGCCCAATGAGGAATTCTTGCATGTTGAGAGCCTCACGATCAAAGACCACCACCTTCATATATAGTGTAAGGCTCTCCATGCATGAGAATATTGGCAGTTAGAAATGTGGCGGTGAAGGAGTGGGGGTAGTGGGAGAGGTGGTGGAAGTGCAGGAGGTTTTTTAAGTCCAGAGAGTGGGATAGTGGATTCATGTAGGGTGGTACTTTCATTTAGTCCCTCTTGTATAAACCCACATCACTTGGTACCCTTACAGATTTCGCCAAAAATTCTTAATGATAGGAATTTTAGAACTATGGAGAGGTTCCTACATAAATCTCAAGTGGAGAAAAATTTTGGTGTGTGTGTGTGTGTGTGTGTGTGTGTGTGTGTGTGTGTGTGTGTGTGTGTGTGTGTGTGTGTGTGTGTGTGTGTGTAGCTCTTAAATCTTAGATAATAAGACATAATTGAATTTTTACATTCAAAAGACAGCTGGCAATGGAGCAAGGAATAGATAAGTACAAAAACAACTCATTATTGGAATCATTTAAGTACAATGTTTGTAAGAAAGAGATCCCCTTTCAGTATGCAAATAGTAAAGGAACTTCTCAAGTCATAAGTGAGTGTTCCATCCAAAGTAGGATAGCTTGCCAAAGTTTAAAAAAACCCTCCAAGATAAGATAGAGTCCTTACCTGCATCCTTCCAAACAAGACAATAATTCAGCTAGCCTTGGATGTGTTTTACAAGTATTAATGGACTATATCAGTTGTTATCCATGTCCATCTTTTATAATTAAAAAATACCTTTTACAAGCTAAGTCCAAAGTAAATCAATTATATATATTATCACAATGTTTCTAGTCAAAGAGAACCTAAATCTCTTTTAATCCAAGTATTAGATCACCCTCTTTTTAAACCACAAGTGGTATGTCCCTTCAAGAAACAAAATACTTGAGTAATACTCTATTGGTTTAATGAGGTTTTAATAGTAACCAAGCCTAAATATTTTTTAACGAGTAGGTTCTAAGTTAAGAACTGATAATATTTTTTGTTTTTCATAAAATGGAGTTCACTACTTCCCAAAAAAACAAATCACTATATCATAGCTAGCCAAAAAGATAGCGGCATAGCCCATCTAACAAGCAGCAAAACTAAAAATTTAATGCCAATATCGTATTACCTTCCCTCAAAAAAGACCAAAATAATACTGATCAGGTCTTATGAATGCCACGGAAGCAAATTCCCACCAAGGTTTAGAGAGAGTTTCTGGGATTCATGCCAACTGACCGGACATCCCACTTACTATTAACCCATCTACAAACTTAACCATGTATACATTTATTCTTTAATACAACAGAATAAGGAGCTACAACAGGGTGACGTTGTTGTGGGCTCCACCCAAAGTAGGTCTCTCTCTCTCTCTCTCTCTCTCTCTCTCTGCTCTCGCACTTGCACTCGCACTCGCACACGCTTCTCGCGGCACCTTCAACTGGTATGAGAGCAGGGTTCGTGCTTGTCGTCTTCGCATCCGCACACGTGTACTTTCAAAAGTGCAAACAGGTTCCGATTTTGGCATCGGCAAATTCAGCGTTCCGAGAGCGTTTCCAGCAGGTGTCCTGTGAGTTTTACCCCCCTTTCAAAGCTATTCGTACAGTCAAAAGCTTCATTAGAGCTACGCTTCAGGAGTTGTATTTTTCAACTCCACTTTTGCTGCAGATACAGGTACAGGTACAGGACACAAGTGCAGGTTGTTCAGAGACTATTTTGGGATGGTATATAGCCACTTTATGGCTATTATGTGCTATTGAGATAGTGTTTGTGGGCTGATTAGGAGCACTTTTTGGCATCGACATTGTCTTGGGTTTTTCAGGCATCCATCTCATCACAGATTCTTGCATACATACACGACATCCAGGTTTCTTACAGGTTGCAGTGTTTAGCATCAGCACGGGTTTCAGTAGGAGTACTTGATGCGCATATGCATTGTTTTGGCACTTTTGATAATTCTTGAGCTCTTTTGAGAGTGGTTTTACTCCCCACAGGGATTTGTTTACTGCTTACACTTTTTTTTTGGCGCATGTTTGAGCGTGTATACTGCACCTTGCAGTATTCTTGATAGTGGATGTATGTTGAGTTGCGGAAACTGCCATATGTACCTTTTGTGGAGACGATTTGGCTTGTTTCTAGCAGTCTCGACCGTTTCTGAGACTCGGTTCGGAGGCCCTTTCTAAGACTGGGCTGGTTTCTTATTTGCATAACCTTTTGTGACGGTCGATAGCATGAGGTTTCTTGAGCTGGGGGATTCTCGAATGTTGCGATCCTTTCGGTGATACAGGTTGCTGGAGTACCCCTTTTTCGTGACCTCACCATAGGACATGTCTAGAGAGGGCTAGATGCATTTGACGCCGTGTTGGCAGTCTTGGGTCAGCTTTTAACTTTTTATGCACAGTTAGTGGTTGATGCATCTATCTTATGCTTTGAGAGCATTACTTTTAATGCGTTACTGATCTCTTGTGACAGTTTTGGATATAGATTCTGTAAGTTTTTCTAAGAAAACTCTATCGAATTTTTCCTAGAATTACCAGTGTTTATCGCCATATTATCTTTAGCTTGCATCCATGCCATCTAGTGGTGAAATGTGGGGTCCCCAACCTCGAGAAGATTGGGGCAACTTGAAAGATGGCCTTCCTTTATTCTCCTTTTCTGTTGACGACACCCTACTCCGTTTCCACAAAGTAGAGATACGAGCAATAGAAGAGAGGAAGTCCTCTATCCATCATTTACATGGTTATAAGGGTCATATGCCACAAGCCAGGTCGATAAATCTAGGATTCTAATGCAATTGTTTCCTAACATAAGGATAAAATTCCATTGACATATTTAGAATCCATAAACAACGCTTGTTTTCCCACGTTTAAGAGGCACGGCCGCCATCCATAAACCATAAATATGATATGAAACTTAGTATAAACTAAATAGTAATTTTATGTCACGTAGATTTGGGCCATCTCGACTCTTGGCCAAAAGAGTCAACTCTTATCTTTAAATACAATCTTGAGGGTTAAGTTTCCCATCAACCTTATTGTTTTCAAGTGAATAAGGTTCATAATTAATAGTTCTAAAGTTCGATTTTTTATCCGATCGTTCCATTAGAATGCTCTTTGACTTAAAATGCAAACCTCAAATATTTGCAAAGTAAATGAAATACCTTTATTGAAAAATGTTGGGTACATTACAATCTCCCAACTTAGGAATCCGAGATGTCCTCATCTTGAGAAAAATTAAGGATAGTCCTTCTTTAGGGTGGCTTCATCTTCCCATGTTGCAAGGATAATCTTGCCACTTAACAAGGTGTTCTCTGAGAACTCTATTTTGAAGGATCTTCTCTCAAGACTCTAAAATTCTAGAAGGTTGGAGTTCCAAGATGTTTTGAGTAGGCATGACAATTTGCTCATCATTGAGGAGTTGATCATCACTAGGAATATAGGGTTTTAACAAGCTTACATGAAATACATCGTGGACTTTGATATGAGCTGGCAACTTCAACTTGTACGCTTGGGTTCCTATACACTTGTTCACTTCATAAGGGCCACAATAACATGGACTAAGCTTCTTGTACTTTCCAAGTGATAGGGTACTTCTCTTTTGGATGAATCCGAAGAAAAACCTTGTCACCTTCTTTAAATCTTCTTTCGGATCTCTTACTATCCGCATACTGCTTTTGATGATCCTGAGCTGCCTGAATATCCTTTCGGATGGCCTTTGTTTGATTTTCCATTTTTTCCAGCATCTTCTTAGACGCTTCAACTCTGATGGTAGGGTCAAAACAGTTGAGTGGAGAGATATATTCTTGACCATACAAGGCACAAAATGGGGTCATACCAATGCTTTGATGATGAGAAGCATTGTAAGCATACTCCACTAGAGGTAAAAGTTGAGTCCATCACCTAGGTTAGCTCTAAGAATATCTTTGATGACTTGGTTAACTCGTTCTGTTTGACCATCTGATTGAGGATGTTATGTGATACTAAAGTTTAACTCTGTTCCAATTGCCTTGAAGAGTGAGGTCCAAAAGTTTGAACTGAACTTCACATCTCGATCGCTTACAATCCGTTTGGGCAATCCATGCAATCTGAAATTCTCTTTAACAAATAGTCGTGCAATGTCAGAGGCGGTAAAGGTTGTCTGGACTGGTATGAGATGCACAACCTTCGTGAGTAGGTCAACAACTACCATGAGTGAATTATAACCTCCTTGTACCATAGGTAATCCAATGACGAAGTCCATACTTATGCATTCCCATTTCATTTGGGGAATGTCCAATGGTTGAAGTCTATCAGGACGTTTAACTCTCTCAGCTTTAATCCTTTGGCATGTCAAGCATTGACGAACATAGCATAGAACATCTGCCTTTTGCCCCGTCCAATAGACACTTTTTCGTACGGCATTGAGAGTCTTTGCATATCTTGGGTATCCTGAAGTAGGGCTATCATGGGCCTCAAATAAGATATCCTTCTTTAAGTTAGGGTCCTTTGATACACATAATCTATCTCTATAGTAGAGACAAGATCCATCATGTGAGAATTGTAACATTGAAGGTATAATTTTTTGAATCCCCAGATCGAGCAAGGTTAAGATGCCTTTGATACTCTATGTCAGATGACCCAACTTCCTTAATCTTTTAATTAATTGGGTTGTTGGGTATAGATATGAGGCTCAAAAAAGGTTTTCAACTGAGTGAATCTACAACCGTGTTCTCTTTTCTGGGACAATAGATAATGTCAAAGTCAAATTCTTGCAAAAGTTCTGCCTATCGTCTTTGTCGTATATTCAAGGTTGCTTGGGTGAAAATTCCACTTTAAGCTCTTATGGTAGGTTATAAGTCGAAACTTACATCCCAATAAGTAGTGTTTCGAGATCGTGGGTGGGATAGTTCTTTTCATGAACCTTAAGCTTACATGAGGTGAAAGCTATTGGTCTGCCTTCTTGAGCTAATACTCCTCCAACTGCTATTCCACTAGCATTAGTGACGACTTCAAAGGCTTGGCCGATTAAAGTCTGGTAGCTTTAGGCACGGTGTTGTAGTCACATACTGCTTAAGTTGATCAAATCTTTCTTGGTGTAGTGGTCCTCAGCTTATCTTCACTCCTTTCTTCAAAAGATCGGTCAAGGGTGAAGCAATCACTGCATAATCCTTTATAAAGATTCTATACCATCCTGTGATTCCTAAGAATCCTCTAAGCTCACTTGCATTTGATGGCTGAGGCCATTCAACAATGTCTTGAACTTTAGCAGGGTCCACTGAGATTCCTTCATGCAAAACAATGAATCCCAAATACTCAATCCTTGCAGTGAAAAATGAACACTTGCTCATCTTTGCATATAGCTTGCGTTCTCAAAGAATATCCAACACCTTTCTCAGGTGGTCTTCATGTTCTTCTTCATCCTTTGAGTAGATTAGAATATCGTCAAAGAAGACAAGAACAAAGTCATCTAGGAACGGCCTGAAAATATCCTGAATCAATCTATTGAATGTAGTCGGAGCATTCGTGAGACCAAATGACATTACTATGAACTCAAAATGTCCATAGTGGGTGTTGAAAGCCGTCTTTGGAATCTCTGATTCCTTTATTTTGATTTGATAATAACGAGATCTTAGATCTATCTTTGAGAAGACCTTGGAACCATGTATTCTGTCCAGCAATTCATCAATTCGTGGGATAGGATAGTTGTTCTTAACTGTTAATTGGTTTAGTCCTCTTAATCAATGTAGAGTCATAAAGTCCCATCTTTCTTCTTCTGAAAGAGTACCGGAGATCCCCAACTTGATTTACTCGGTCTAATAAATCCTTGTTCTATAAGTTGATGAAGCTATTCTTTCAGTTCAATGGCCTCTGGTAACGCCATTTTATAAGGTCTCTTTGACACTAGCTCACTTCCTGGAAGAACCTCTATCTCATGATCAATCTCTCGATTTGGAGGAAGAGAGGTGAGATCTTCAAGGAAGACATCTGAATATTCATGAAGCCAAGAGGGTTTCATAACGATTGATTTTGAATCCAACTTGTTCAGCTTGACCACAAATATTTGTTGTCCGGTCTTCATACCTTTGAGTAGGCAGTTGGCTTTAGCTAATTGAATCTTTGGAATCCCATTCTTTTCCTGTACTTCAACTTGCTTTGCTTGACTATCTCTAAAGCTCATACTACCAAGGCCACAGTGGATGCTAGCGTGATTCTTAGATAACCAATCCATCCCAAGAATTCCATCATACATTCCAACTGGTAAATTTCTAAAGAAAGCTGAAGTAGCATGTCCTCCTAGTTCAAATTCAAGGGGTCCCACAGAATATCGTGATACCACGGTTTTCCCATTAGCCAATTCTATTGTCATGGGTTTAGCTTGTTTTTTATTCAAGTTCAACTTTCGCAAGCATTTCAAGGATAGAAAAGAATGAGTACTGCCACAATCGATGAGAAGGTTAAAGGGTTTACCTTGATGGGTTGCTGGTGTTTGAATAACAGTAAATTGTCTTTGGGCTCCAGGGTTGTCAATAGCAGCATAAATTCTTGCTCTCTCTTCTTCTTCGCCAAGGGTAGGCTCTCCTAAGACTGCATGTATATGGGCGTTCCTACCTTGACCTCTTCCAAAGACTCTGGCTGCTCTTCCTCGTCCACCACCTCGTCAATTGTTAAGTCCAAAAGGACGGTGTCTTTGATCTACTTCAGTTGTTGCTACTGCTCTATTAGTCAAACATGGACATCTATTCCAATAATGTCCCAACTCTCCACATTCAAAACATCAAACATCCAAGCATGAAGGATTTTGAGCATTAGCAGCATAAGCTCTTTATGGTTGTCCATTATTATTGGGAAGCCTTATTGGACGTCTGGAACCGTTAAAACTTTGATTTTGTTCAACTCTCCTTCTAATCCCTTGCTCCTTCATTAAGGGCTTAGCTTGTAGTAAAGCATCTTGCACAGCAGTAGGTTTCATGGCTTCTAATCGCGTGCTGATTGGTTCTCTTAAACCTTGACAAAAACGGGCTACCTACTGCTCTATGGTCATTGGCGGAGCGTAACACCTAAGCTTTACAAACTTTGAGTAGTACTCTTCCAAGGTTAAATTGTATTGCTTCAAGCTAAAGAACTCATTCATCTTCAATGCTTCATGTGCAGGAGGTAAGTATCTTTCCTTCACGGCCTGCTTAATTTCCCTCCAACTCTGGTAGTTCTCCAATACTCCCATGTCACGACAATGGTGTTTCCACCATAATTTCGCTTCATCAAAGAGGCAAAACATCCCTAGCATCACTTGATTTGCAGGTGCAGTCTTTGCAGCCAAGAAGTAATCATCCATAGCTTCAATCCATACTTCTGCATCCTTCTCAATGTCAATATCTTCTCCTTTAAAAGAAGGTGGTTGCATTTATTTCAGCAATAACTTCTTCTCTTGAATCTCCATATAGATAGCATCGTTCTGAGGGTTTTCCATTATAGGAGTGATTTGAGGGTTCTCCTGAGAATACGCATATTTTAATATTAATATTCATAATAACCCAAAACATTAGGGTATTTTCTAGACTTAGACTTATCCAGTCCACTAAGGTTCAACCGCATAACTTTACCAATTTTGACTTACCCAGTCTATTAAAACTTAACTATATGACAACCAAATCTGACTTATTCAGTCCATCAAAACTCAATCACATGACTTAACCAGTCATGACTTACCCAGCCCATCAAAACTTAGTCACATGACTTAACCAGTCATGACTCTTGTCAATCACACAACTTAACCAATCATACGATTTCTTTGAAGAAAAACAACTCAATCAAATAACTTAACTAGTCAACAATCTTTTGGAGTAAAACATTACTATTCATAAACTCATCAAAAAGCCATATAGGGGTCTACAAGAGATCTCTCCATGAGAATATATGATAGAGGTTTCAACTATAGTTGTAATACACATCAACTGACATGTCGTAAAAGATTGGTGGTTGGTGATGTGGATGTAAGAAGCGAAACACAAGAGGAAGCTTGGGATATGCAATGAAAACTTTTTCCTTGAAGGTCGGTAGAATGTGATTGTCAATAACAACTCGATTGGCAGGGATAACTGATATCACTTTGTCATAAACCCATCGATTACGATTTGTGACTCCATCAGGGGCCATGACAGTCAGTGGTGCTTCGTAAAATTGAAAGTATGAAACCAGCTTCAATTCTTCAGCCCACTTGATTCGATGTAGGTCAATCTCCAAGTGTTCAATGTGACGTGCTCGGATAGAAAAGGTTGTTCCACGAACCCAACGACTTGTATACAACCATGTAGTTGGTGGATCAAAATTGATGTGAGGTGCAAAAACCTTGTCAAGGATGCGGAACACATTCTCACGAAATTCAAATGTTGGTGATTGGCAAGCAGTGTGATATATTGCCTTAAAGATAGTTAAATAGTCGGTGTTCATAAACTCGTGCTACAAAACAGATAGGATAACAGTGTCAAGCAAGTATTCATGCAATCAAGCCCTAGAATAGTACAAACGGTTAAAAAACCAAACTTTAAACCTAAGGCTCTAATACCAATTGTGAAGTCCCCAACCCCGAGAAGATTGGGGCTACTTGATAGATGGCCTTCTTTTATTCTCCTTTTCCGTTGACAACACCCTACTCCGTTTCCACAAAGTAGAGATACGAGCAACAGAAGAGAGGAAGTCCTCTATCCACCCATCATTTACGTGGTTATAAGGGTCATACGCCACAAGCCAAGTCGATAAATCTAGAATTCTAATGAAGCTGTTTTCTAACATAAGGATGAAATTTCATTTACATATTTAGAATCCATAAACAACGCCCTTTTCCCCACGTTTAAAAGGCACGGCTGCCATCCATAAACCATAAATATGATATGAAACTTAGTCTAAACTAAATAGTAATTTTATGTCACGTAGATTTGGGTCATCTCGACTCTTGGAACAATGAGTCTCTAATTTCACTTCTCTTAATAAGAGGGAGTGGAGAGTTTCTCGACTAATCGAGACCACCCATCCTTGATCGGCAACCTGAGCCAGTCCCCGCTTTCCACCCACACTCACACCTTTTAGCTTGTTTTCTAATTACTACCACACTGTTTCACATATACAGACAATGTTCTTTAATTAATTCCAGACACAGATTCTTTCATCCAGCCCTTCAAACATCACCAAAATATTTCTTTCTGAAACATGGTCTAATGAAGATAGTCTTATAATTCAACAAAAATGAATCATTCAATTATTCTTAAGAGTTGACACTACCCACAGGCTTTCTCTATCTAACCAACAGAGCCTTTGCAAAGGATTTACTTATTTGCTAACCAGGAAATGTGCATACTTTCCCAGTCGCTAACCGCAAGGGAGAATCTCACTAACTGCAAGGCATCCTGCTAACCGCAAGGTATTTTGCTAACCGCAAGAGACAAAGAGAGAGTTGATAACCTCAGCTTACTCTCCGCTAACCGCAGAATCACCTCGCTAACCGCAAGTTCCATCTGGAAACAAGATATTCTTTCAGCAATTGTTTTCTTTATGTGATTTCTCAAACAAGATTAACTAACTTCTAACATCAAACAGAGATAGTTTATCAAACAGTAATCATAAATCAAACAATTCCTTCTCTACTCTATGAAATCATATGCTTGTTTCTTGTGATATAATCACGTTTTTTGAACAGCTTAAGGGAATTCTTACGCTTGACTTACCGGTCATCATGTATAACGATGCAGAATTATAAATTCATCTTACCGGATTAGCAACACGTTCGACTACCTCTTCTGGTTGAGATTGGACGGCTTTGACTTCTTCCGCAACCAATACCTTCGCTTGAGAATTTTTTGGAGTAGTTGATGCCTTTCTCTGCATCTTTCTTGGAGGTGGAGCGACATGAGCGTCCTTCGAGCTTCGAGTCACTCGCTTCGGGGCCATTGTATTGCGAAAGAGAAGAGAGAAAGTGAGAAAGAGAACTCAAGAATTTGAGAGGTAACACGATGATGGTAGAGAAAGAAGTTGGAGATGGAGATGGCTTGAGGGTAAGAGATTGAGGGAGAGAGGTTGAGGGAGAGAATATAACTCCGACGTCAAAGCAAGAGAGCTTCCGCTTCTGAGAGTGTGTCCCCCTCAAAGTGAAGGGAGAGGGGTCTTTATATAGGCTCTCAGGGCCAGCTAAGAGTACAGGGAGGAAGGAGAGATAAGTCCACGCACGTTCACGGGGCTAGTTTTTTTTAATATATATTTTTTTATTTTTTGCGGACATGGATTTTGATGCGCGATTTCGAACTTCTTGGATGAAACTTGGCTCCCAAAAAAAGAGCTCTAAACTAAGCTTCTCCTCTCTTTCTTTCCTAGAAGCACTCCTCCTACTCCTTCTCCTCTAAAATTACTCTTCCTTTCCTAAAATTGCTCTCCCTTTCCTAAAATTACTTTCTTTCCAAAAGAGTCAACTCTTATCTTTAGATATAATTTTGAGGCTTAAGTTTCCCATCAATCTTATTGTTTTCAAGTGAATAAAGTTCATAATTAATAGTTCTAAAGTCCGATTTTTGATCCGATCGTTCCATTAGAATGCTCTTTGACTTAATCAAATGCAAACCTCAAATATTTGCAAAGTAAATGAAATACCTTTATTGAAAAATGTTGGGTACATTACATGAAAAGAATATTTACAATATCCAAAAATTTAATGGGACGAATTTTGCTATCTGGAAAGAGCAGATTCAAGATGTTCTTATACAAAAAGGCCAGTTAGATCCTATCATGGAGCGCCCAGAGGGCGAATATATAGATGTTGAGTGGGAGAAACTTGATGCTAAAGCCAAATCTACCCTCCGTTTGCATTTGGCCGAATCTGTGTACTTTACTATAGTTGGAGAAAGAACTGCTAGAGATGTATGGGATAAGTTGTGTTCCAGTTATGAGAGCAAAAGTGCCACTAATAAGGTTTTCTTGATGAAGAAGCTGTTTGACCTTCGTATGAAGGAAGAGGGCACTATTTCTACTCACATTAATGAGTTCAATATCATTTTCACTCAATTGACCACTCAGGGTTTGGTCTTCGATGAGGAAATCAAATGTATATTCTTGTTATGCAGTTTACCCTCATCTTGGGATACGTTCTGTACTGTGATTAGCAACTCAGCATCTGTACCGGTCTAGTGTACAATGAAATCCTTGGGAGTCTGTTTATTGAGGAGATTTGGAGGAAATCTCTCGAAGGCAAGAAGGATGGTGATGCGTATGTTGCTAGTGATAGACAGAGGGGTCACACTCAAAATCGTGCCAAAAGCAAGGAACGTGGGGGCTCACGCAGTAAGTTTCGGGGTTCTATGTGTAATGTCAATTGCTATCACTGCCATAAAAAAGGGCATGTGAAGAAGGATTGCAAAAAATGGCAGCAAAGCAAGAAGGATAAACAATCCGGTAAAACTTCTAAGTCTGATGATTCAAACAAGGGAAAAGCAAAGTTAAAGGAGATCAATGTGCTAGAGTCCTCAAATGCTCCTATTGTAGAGACTCTTCCAGCGGTTGTTATGCCACTTATCTCTGATGTATTGGTCTTCACAACAGATCTACCTGTCAAGGCTCTTGTTACAGAAGATGCACAGTATGCACAGAATTGGATAGTAGATTCTGGTGCGAGTTTCCATGTGACACCACATAGAGAGTGGTTCTCTACTTATTCTCACTCTTGTGGCAAAGTGAGACTTGGTGATGCTTATGAACTAGACATTGAGGGTGTCGGAAACGTCAAATTGCATCTAAAGAATGGCACGCACTTTACTTTATGTAATGTCAGACATGTGCCCAAGTTGACTAAAAGCTTGATTTCTGTTGGTCAGCTTGATGATTTGGGCTACAACACCACATTTGAGAATGGTTCATGGATAGTACACAAAGATAATCTTGTTGTTCTCAGAGGTCAGAAGCATGGTACTTTGTATTCCATGCATGTGTCAGATGTTGGTCATGATCACATATCTATAGACGAGCTGCCGTCTACTAAGTTGTGGCATTGCCGGCTAGGTTATATTAGCCAAAAATGAATGAGAACTTTAACTCGTTTTGGCTACTTACCTGTCTTGTCTTATGTTGACTTTCCTGTTTGTGAGCATTGTATCCATGGCAAACAGACTAGGTCCGTGCGCTTACATTGGATCAAAAGCAAGTTGAACCTCTAGATTTAGTGCATAGTGATGTTTGTGGTCCTATGTTAACCAGATCTCTAGGGGGAGCCAGCTATTTTGTGGCATTCATAGATGACTCTACTCGAAAGGTGTGGGCATATCCTTTTAAACATAAGGATCAAGTTCTTCCTATATTCCAAAAAATTTTAGCATTCGTTGAGAATCAGTCTGGCAAGAAACTCAAGAGGTGGTGGACTGACAACGGTGGAGAGTATGTCTCTAAGGAGTTTGACGATTTCTATGCTAAAAGGGGGATTAAAAGGCAGTTTACTACACCATACACACCAGCTCAGAATGGAGTTGCTGAGCACATGAATCATACAATTCAAGAAAGAGTCACTGCCATGCTTTCTAGGGAAAATCTCACACAAGGCTTTTGGGATGTTAACCCTCACAGCTCATGGACACCCTATCACCTACGACAGACATTGTATTATTTACTTGGTAGAGTCAGGTACCGGGCTTGTCGGTCCAATCGGAAAAGGGTAAAAGGGATCGCCGATGAGAGGCGCACTCTAGCTAGAACATTCAAGGGATTAGTTGGCTAAGCATGGGCGCCCAAGTGTGAATGCGGTGAGCTCATATAAAAGTCAACTAAACCTAAAATTCACTCATTCTCTCATTTGTGCAATTGAAGAGTGCTCTTGCTCCATCTCCATCTTCTTCTTCTTCATCTCCTTATGTGTGTGTATGCGTGAGAGAGAGAGAGTGTGTGTATACGTGAGAGAGATAGAGAGCGTGTGCAATCGAGCATTGTGGCAGCACGACGGCGACGAGGCGGTTGAGCATGGCATAGCGGCGTCTCCCTCTTCTTCGCGGCAAGGAATCCTCCACGAAGCAAGCGTAGAGCGGTGAGTGACACACCATCGTCATCTTTGAGCTTACTAGTTTAGGCTTGTTGTGTGCTTGGAGCCATTTGTGGCTCACACGCGGTGTATCGGCAAGTTCCTTGCATTGACACGTGTGACATACGTGCACATTTTTGGCGCCATTGCCGGGGATTTCCATACACTAAGCTTGAATGGCACTCTGTGCTTCTTTTGTGGTGTAATTTCAATTGTAGGAAAGGTAAGGAAGGAGGGTGTGTGTGTTGAGAAGAGGGATTTGGTGTTATACTGTGTGTTTTTTTTGTTAATGGAGTTTTTAAAGGTATTGTGTTTATTCTCTCTGTATTAAGGTTGTTAGTTTTCTTTGTTAATGGAGTTTTCAAAGGTACTGTGTTTATTCTCTGTGTACTAAGGTTGTTAGTTTTCTCTATACAGTAAGTAGGAAGTAGATCTGTGAGAGTTAATAGAGTGTATTAGTGTGTAACAGTAGGTGTATTAGTTAAGAGTAGGTAGATAGAGTGTGTGTGTGCTCTCACGTAGGCCGCGGCGACCTTATCCTTTAAAATATATATATATATATATATATATATATATATATATATATATATATATATATATATATATATATATATATATAAGGTAGGACCGGGATTGGGAATATCTCCCAAACCCAAGCCCAAACCCAAGCCCAAGCTCACGCTCAGGCCTAGGACTCAGTTACCTTTTAAAAAAACGAATTTTAGCTTCACACGTAGCTAAAAATCAATTTTTTGAGGACCAACGGAACTTCAGATGCCCAAAAATTGTGTTGTAAAGCACACAGCGATCCTCTAAGTGATACGCTCGTTTCGAGCTATCACACACTTTAATCAAAAAAATTAAAACATTATAAAAACATTAAAAACACGAGTCAAAACGGACGCTTAAAAAAGGTAAGTGGTTAACCTTCGAGGTTATTCGCCGACGCTTGTAGGGTGCCAAAGGCACATGCATCTACGCTTTGGTCGTGTGCTAGAGACGGAGCAACTAGAGAGAATTTCGACTTACGCGAGTTCTCAATATCCACCTACTTTAGGTTCCAGGCCCTCGACAGGGACGCAAGGAAGTACAAACCAAGACCTGAACATAGCGGCTAGTGACTCTTCCTCTGACTACGACGTCATGGAAGGTTTCCCAATGCCTAATCCCGATAGCTCAAGCCATGGGTCCGCGGTCCGGGCCGAGCGTGCTTAGCCGCCTGAAGGAAACCTTTAGTAGAGCCACTCGCTTCGAACATGGAGCTAATTATGTAAATGAGGGGGGTGGGGAAGTAAATTCTCCATTCATGACCAATGTAGATCCTATACCGTTAGAGAATGTGCACGTGGATACTTCGTTCACTGCACCTCCTGACTCTTCAGAGTTATTTCCCTCCGAGGTCATATTACTCGATGGTAGAAGCCTTGCCTAAGTGCAAGATGTTGAGCGATATATCCTTGCAGCGAGGGAAAAGGAAGTCGAGAGCTTACGTAAGGCGGAGCAACGAAGAGAGATAAAAGTGAAAGCCTCTATGTCAATATCCTTGCTAAGAGAGCAATCGAGTGCTCCTGACTTAGCAACCGCTAAGGGCCAACCCCTAGAAAGCAACATTGCATCTAGCTCAAAGGACACCCCTAGCACCTCAATCCTAGATGGAGTGTTCTTAAATGAGAACTGGGAGTACAAACTACAAACAGAAACTCTGACCGACCTATACATAGGTCACACCTATTACGTGGGTTGGTTAGATGTCCTACAATCCACAATGGGCGCTACTAGTGTGGAGGATCAACAACAAAGAGTTTGTGAGGTCATCCATAGGGTCATTGAGTTAGAGAGACATAACAAGGGGATCAACATGCCTTCAACGGGTCTCATGAGATTCTTGGATACAGGAAAGGCTAAACAGCCGACCTTATCGCAAATGGAGACTCCCTCGGTAAGTCCGATGGATCCTCCATATGTTGTTTCGCCAGGGGTCTCGATGCAATCTGAGCCCACAAGTGATAGCTTCACCTTTCCAAGTCTAGCTCATCTTTCCCTTGATGACACCATGGCTACCATGCCTATCCCAATGATGGGCATGCCGAGAAACACGTCATGGACCTCATTTGTTAGTAAAGCACCGCTACATGGTAGCTCAATGCCTGCAACAGTACCTACAAGTGTGTACCAATCGTATACACCCATGGGTCCTCGTACTCATGTAGTGCCTACCCCTCCCATTGTTTCAACTACATATGCTCCACAACCACAACACCCAAGTTCTTATTTCCATGGGACTATACCGGCTAGCATTAGCATGTCACATCCGACATCTGCTATGCCTAGGGCCACACATATGAACTATGGACCACCACATGGCACAACATCGTACCCAATGTGGAACCCAAGGGCTTCCTATGCGCCAAACCCGATGCCAATACCTACTCCACATGTAGTCTCTAGAGCACCTCCACCCAGGGTGCCTGCTCATTTAGGTGACTTGGCAACATTTTCTCAAGCTATCGGTCGATCTATTGCTAAGAATATGCGTAACGCGCCTGATAGAGAGCCTAGACGTAAGGCAGTACGAATAGCCAAGCTCACACAAAAATTTAGTGGAGACGGGGATGTGAGAAAGCATATCAAAGTGTTTTAACAAATATGCGATTCTCTAGGAGAACACAATGACCTACATAAGAGCAATGCTTTAAGCCTAACCTTAAGTGGAAAGGCTGGGGATTGGTATAGAACCCTAAGGGTGGAAGAAAAAATGATTTACCCTACTCTTAGGAGACTGTTCTTGAAAGAATAAATACGAGAGGGAGTGCTTTGGGGTGTAGCCTCTCAGCTCCAAAAAGCCCAACGAGAGGAAGGAGAGTCGGTGAGAGACTTTATAAGTCACTTGAAGCATTTGAATTCCCGTTGTAATCCAAATGAACGCTTCAACAATAACCAATTGCTTGATAGATTCATTAGGGGATTATGACATGAGGATATCTACAATGGTTTAGTCATTAGAGGTATCACCACTTGGGAAGCAGTCACCACCAATGCGATCCAATTAGAGGATAATTTAATGATTCAAGGAGAAAGAGTGTCTATTGAGTCTAAATCTATTAGCTCACAAGCATCGGGGCATCAGCCAATGACCCTAAAGCCTATTGCTAAGGAGGCAAAGATATCTGAGATGACTTTAGCAGATCTCACCAAGGCTATTCAAGAGAGTCTTAGAGACTATCGTGCTCCACAGAACAATCATATGTATCCAAGAAGGGAGCAACAATGGTGCTTAGTATGCTATGGACCGCATAGTACCAGTGAATGCCCTACTTTTAGAGTAAAATTCAATGGTAATTGCAATGCATGTGGAAGGTATGGTCATAAAGCTAAGGATTGCATAGTATTTAAGCGTGCGATGGCCAATAGACCAACCTTAGCATGGACAGACACACCTCGAGTGCCTGCATTGATGCTGGCCCCACCTCTTGAACAAACATCACAACACATGGTCCCTAGGGCCCAAAATGTTTTTCAAACAGCACCTTTACCACCTCTAGTGCTAGGACCGCAACCACCACATCCGAGAATCACTTCTCTAAATCAAGTGGGTTGTGAGTCATCTATTCCTTGTTTGGAAGTCTGTGAGGAAGATATGGATCCTAATATTGCCTATGGAATGGATGTACTTGAAGAAAGTCCACAATACTACATGGAGGACTATTGGGGACAAGTCAAACCTGTATATCAAGTAGCTACTCTTGTGGCAAGAGGCCAAAATATCAATTACACTGCTAAGAGACCACCTCTTCAATGCTATGAGTGTGGAGGTCCACATCGTGTAGCCGAGTGTCCTATTAGGCTACAAAAGAACGCCACACTTATGAAAACCAATCAAGCGAGCACGTCTACAATGCCAATACTCATGTGTAATCGATGTGGCATAGATCATTTGATTGCCCAATGTCCAAATAATCCAAATGCACCGAAGATCACGCCATTAAACTTGATTGAAGTTACCGAGGAGCCATCACAAAGTACACATGTGATACCAATAAACGTACTCACACGATCGATGCTCCAAACAAAAAATTATATTCTTGAGGAAAGAGACATGGCATCAATTGCCCAATCTCAGAAAAAGAAGAAAACATGAAGAAAGAAATCGCAAAAAGCAGCGAAGTCCCAGACCCCAGTTCAAAGACCAACATAGGGACTGGTGACGACCCCGAATATATGAATGACGCTGAAGAGGATTCTGATTCAGGAGAAACCATGGAGAGCAAAACGACCACTAAGATAGAAACCAACAAGGAAGATCTTCATGAGCCACAATGGCCTGGATCCAAGAAGAAGATAGGAACTTATCCAAACCCTACAGAGGAGATTGAGCGAGTCAGGCAATTAAGGAGTTTGGTAGAAGATACCCAAAGGGATCTAGAACCAGGACCTAGGCAGATCCAGATTATAGACACCGTGTTCCCTACGCAACAACAACCTCACCAAGACCATAGACCCTTAGCCATACCTAGTGTCATCCAAGAAGAAAGTGACTTAAAGTCGTGGGAAAGTGGGCGTACTCACTTCTTGATGGAAAGAATGTTTACAGAGGGACTACTTGATCCTATCGAAGAAATGGAGATCCCATCTTCCCCACGTCAAGGGACTGAAGTCCAAAAGGTGCTGTTAAACATTGTCAAACTGATGGATTTTATGTCTTCAGAAGTTAGAACCACCATCATGTCCAAACTATATAAAGACCCTGAGCTAGTCTCAGCTCTTCGAGCCTTCCTCAATGGAGAATTGAAGTTTGGGCTACCACAATTTTCACAGATGGATGGAGCTGGGGAGATTCCAATAGAGGAGGAACACTTAGATCCACAACCCAACCTAGATGAGAACCTTGTTATAGAAATACCTGTTAACAAGTTGGGACAATACTTTGAGGGGGATGAATCCAATGCGACCATACCAATCACTACTAAGGGATTAATTGTGAAGGGAATCCTTGATGGTGGCGCTGGGGTTAGCATTGTGACTAAAAATTGCTGGGAAACTATGGGAAGACCTCACCTTGCGACCACAACCATAGTAGTGAAGATGGCCAATGGGTCTATTGTTAAACCTATTGGGATGCTATAAGATCTCAAGATCAAGGTCTTTGGACATAAAATAAGGATTACCTTTATTGTTATGGATTTCTCCAAACACACTATGGCATCGGAGAAGATCTTAGGATGTCCTTTCATGCAGGAAGCAAAAATGGTGCATGACTGGTCAAAAAACCATGTCTACTTGCAGTTCCAAGATTCTGTCATTTGAGTGGATCTTGTGACGGGTTGAGCACATCCTCTAGGAAACAGGTTTATAATTGATCATAGATCTGACACCACAGTTCACTCGGCCCCATTGCAGTATTGTTACACGTGTAAAGTGGACACTGATGTTGGGGAAGATTCTCCTTATATGGATGTACTACCTGGGATGACTGAGTCGGACAATGTGGATTGGGTCCACCTAGCAGCAACCATAGACACTTGGGGAAATAGGGGGACAAGCTGGGTAACACCTGAGGGGGATGAAATGCCCGTACCCTTAAATATGCTACAAGCAATGCATATAGCTTCTGACAAGACTCATCCTAATATAACGAAGAAAACATACAAGTGGGTCCCTAAAGCTTCTGTAGCGACCATAGCTAGTGCTAAAAAATAGAAGCCTTGTAAGAAACGTCCCACTCGCTCCAAAAAATGTAAGGAAACGTGGCGGTGGATTCCTAAATGACTATTGGAAGCCCAAGGCTACTATCAAGGAAATGATCAAATCTGGGTGCCAAAATGTAGATTGTGTTCTTACCTACCACCTGACCCATATGAGACCAATCCAGTAGCTCCAAAACGAATCAACGATCACGGAAAGAAAAAAATCATAGAATGCTACACACTCGCTCCAGAGCTAGTTTGGGTACCAAAGAAAGAACGATTTGTTCCTCCTAACTCAGGAAGGGGGGAGTCCCATGAAGTTTCTAGCTCCTCATGTAATGCATCCATAGAGGTAAAAGCTTCTTCACATCCTCCACCTGCAATAGTGGACCTCCATGAAGCTACAAAGGAATCCACACCTCCCAGTGTTCAAGAATTACCTGATGAACCACTTCAAGTTCGATTCTGGGAGAGTACCTTACCACCCTTGCAACTCGATGAGGCACCTAAGGTAATAGAAAACTACTGGGAAAAATCCCCACCTATTACCAACTGGAACAATTGGTTTCAAAGGGTGACAAGCTCATTTCAAACGGTATGCTCTACCCAAGGAAGGGGGGAGTGTTTTGCTGATAGTCAACATTCACTCACTCCCCTCTTAACCTTCCTCCCTGACCTCTCAATCTCCCAATCTTAGGGAATATATATATATAGCCTTATAGTCACAAAAAACAAAAATAGTAAAGAGCAAGAGCAATTACAAACAAGTATTCACAATAAAAGTCAAAACATTGACCTAGACCTACACATTCACATCTGGTACATTGAAACAAAAACCTATGTCATAAAACACCTTTGATCCTCATCACACGCGTGATGGAGGGTAGGTAGGATTAGTACAATAAGAGTGTTTTTGTTTTAGAGTTGAGTGATTACCAAAGTTCTTTTTTCCCACTGATGTGCCCCCTAGAGGTACTCTTTGTGTTTCCTAGTGTGTACATGAACGTGTTGCTGTTGTTAGGATTTGGACCTTCATGGAATCTTTCTGTCGTTCATACTTCAAATCAAGCGTGACCATCAACACAAACAGGACCTGGTGTTCCTTGTCCATTAGCATTGTCCCTTATCTTTTTTGCATCCATGTTTGTCTGCTTTAATTGTGATTGGTAGCATAATATTCATCGCATTTGCTTAGCATCAAACATTAAATTCAATGTAATTTTTTGTCATAAGCACTTGTTTAGGTTTAAAAATCAAGCAGTCCGACTAAGCTAGTTTGACCAAGTTAGGTGTTACAGATCTTCTCTTAATACCATGGGGAATGCTTTCCTAATAATCAATGGTTACTTAGGTTCTTAATCCGATTTAGGGAGCATTGTGTGAAATGTATTAGGGCTTTCTAGTGGGTTGAGTCCCTATTGACCTTTAGCTTAAATATTATAAAGGGAGTTTACTAGTGTGATGAGCCTAGGGAGGGTAACAATGTTATATGACCCCCCAAAGTTACAAAATTAAAATGCTGAAAATGAAAAAACAAAAAATCAAAGTGCCACAATGTAAAATCTTAAGCTGGAAGAGAAATCTCAGCTTGATTTGGTACTTCACTCACATGTATCGCCTATGGTACTAGAGCCCTAGAGGTTCCCAGTGTGGGCGCTTTTCCTTGAAAAGCAAAAAACCCAAGGCATACAAAATAAGCACACACATCAAAAGTAAATCAATGAGAAAAGACTTTTGGGGGGTCAAAGAAAAGGTAATCAGTCAGGCGATAATTTCATGAGAAATTCCTTTTATCGTAGCTTAACTACAAGGTCTTCTAGGTATCGTCTCTAGTCAGTCCTTGAACATGAAATACTTGGCTCTCGCGATTAAACAACTTAAATGACTGGAGAATATTAAGAAACTTACCCATGGTATTAATAGTCGATCTCTAGTGCCTTTCGATCGTTAAATTCGCGACCCCAGACTTGTTTAATTTTTTACCTTTACATCTATTTATGCATTTGATTATATTGCAATTTAATCTTTATTGCTGACAAATGGTTGAAAATTCTGTTACCAATCACATTGTTTGCCTATAACTGCATATGCTTTTTAATTATATATGAGAATGCAATTACTGTGCCAATGTTGTTTGATTTTGCAGGACTGAAGGAGGCTAAGGACTTTCATCTCAGATGCTCTTCCACCTTGACGAACGAGCTTCAACTCAATAGCTTCCGAGGACGGAATCTACATCAGGAAGGGGGGCATGTTAACCCTCACGGCTCACGGACACCCTATCACCTACGAAGGACATTGTATTATTTACTTGGTAGAGTCAGGTACCAGGCTTGTCGGTCCAATAGGAAAAGGGTAAGAGTGATCGCCAATGAGAGGCGCACTCTAACTAGAACATTCAAGGGATTAGTTGGCTAAGCATGGGCGCCCAAGTGTGAATGGGGCGAGCTCATATAAAACTCAACTAAACCTAAAATTCACTCATTCTCTCATTTGTGCAATTGAAGAGTGACCTTGCTCCATCTCCATCTTCTTCTTCTTCATCTCCTTGTGTGTGTGTGTGTATGCGTGAGAGAGAGAGAGTGTGTGTGCGATCGAGCATTCCAACGGCACGACGGCAACGAGGCGGTTGAGCGCAGCGTAGTGGCGTCTCCCTCTTCTTCACGGCGAGGAATCCTCCACAAAGCAAGCGTAGAGCAGTGAGTGACACACCATCGTCATCTTTGAGCTTACTAGTTTAGGCTTGTTGTGTGTTGGAGCCATTTGTGGATCGCACGCGGTGTATTGGCAAGTTCCTTGCATTTACACGTGCGACATACGCGCACATGGGCAAAAGCCATCTTGATTGCAATGCACATTATAAATCATTTGCCTAGTACGCCATTGGATTATGAGATTCCATAAGAGTTATGATCTAAATGTAAGCCCCACTATGACCATCTACGTGTTTTTGGTTGTGAAGCTTATGCTCACGTGCCAAAACAACTTTGACAGAAGTTAGAGCCAAAGTCACACAAATGCATTGTCATTGGATATGGTGCAGATGGAGAGATGGGATATCGTCTCTGGCACCTTGGATCTTTTTGAGTCATCCATAGTTCAGATGTGATCTTCAATGAGTCGAAGATGCATAAACAAAATATCAAGGAAATAGAAATTCGGAGAGTCAATTTTGAGGATGTTGCCTCAGAGACAGTGAAATCAACTCAGTGGGCTAGTGATGTACCTTCCACTAGCAATGCTCCAGAGGGAGCGGATAGCAATGGTCAAGGAGTCAGACGGTCTATTAGAGTCTCTCATCCACTTGCGCATTTCGAGCCAGGTCTTGATTACATCATGTTGACCGATTGCGGTGAGCCAAGCTGCTACCAAGAAGGTATGATGGTCGATGCTGTGGTAAAGTAGGAGCAGGCTATGCAATTTGAGTATAACTCGATTCTAGCTAATGGCACGTGGGACTTGGTAGAACTGCCTAATGATGCGAAAGCTTTACCTTGCAAATGGGTTTACAAGAAGAAATTTACCTCAGGTGATCTAAATCCAAAGTACAAGGCTAAACTTGTAGCCAAAGGGTTCAAACAGCAAAAGGGAGTTGATTTTGATGAAATCTTCTCGCTTGTGGTCAAGATGACAACACTTAGAACCGTACTTGGTCTTGTAGCGATTTAGGACATGGAACTGTTCAAATGGATGTGAAGATAACATTTCTTCACGGGGATCTCGATGAGGATGTTTACATGCAGCAGCCTGAAGGGTTTGTTCAGGAGAACGCATCTCGTGAGGAGCTAGTATGTAAGCTCAAAAAGGCACTTTATGGCTTAAAGCAGGGTTCAAGGCAGTGGTATCATAAATTTGATGCATGTATGAGGTCTCGAGGATATAAAAGGAGTGAAGAGGATCACTGCTTGTACACACAAAAGCTAGATGATGGCTCGATGATCATTCTAGTTTTGTATATTGATGGCATGCTTATAGCTGGGAAATCCATTGCGCAAATTTCCAACTTGAAGAAAACACTTAGCAATAATTTTGCAATGAAAGATTTGGGGGATGCTACACACTTTCTTGTCATGCGAATCAAAAGAGATCGCAAACGTCGTATTCTTGAGTTATCTCAGAAAACATACATTGAGAAAGTTTTGCAGCGTTTCAATATGCAAGGGGCGAAAGCATTGAGTACCCCAATGCAGGCATTCTTGAAACTCAGCAAGGAAGATGCACCCAAATCTGATGTTGAGCGAGCTGAAATGGCTAAGGTACCATATTCTTCGGCACTGTGTAGTCTCATGTATGCTATGGTGGCCACAAGACCAGACATTCCTTTTGCATTGGGAGTGGTAAGCCGATATATGGAAAATCCTGGCAGCAAGGATTGGGAAGCAGTGAGGCACATTATTAGGTACCTCAAAGGTATGGTTGGCAGGTGTTTACGCTTCGAGAACAGTGATGCATCCATCCTGGGTTATGCGGATGTAGACTATGCGGGTTGTGTCGACAATAGAAGATCGACATCTGGCTATGTCTTCATATTTACTGGAGCAGCAGTATCTTGAAGGTCATGTCTTCAAGATTGTACGTCGTCTTCCACTACGGAAGCAGAGTACGTTGCAGTGTCGGATGCAAGTAAAGAGGCTGTATGGTTATCTCACTTGGTCAGAAATCTTGGCATTGATGAGACTCCAGTGATATATTGTAATAGTCAGAGTGCTCTGGCATTGGCAAGGAATCCCATGTTTCACTCCAAATCGAAACACATTGAAGTCAGGTATCATCTCGTGAGAGATTTCTTGGGCAAAAAGCTCATTGATTTGGTCAAGGTACACACTGACGACAACCCAGCAGATGCTTTGACAAAAGGCTTAGCCTTGGAGCGGTTTACAAATTGCAGTAAGTTGATGGGTATAGGTTGAAGCCACTAGATTGCTTCATGGTTCTACATAGCAAGTCACTTGGGCTGCGTTGGCCTTCAAGTGGGAGTTTGTTGGAATTCAGGCCAACTCGCCGGACATCCCACTAGTACTACTAACCCATCTACTGAGTTGCAACAGGATAACATTGTTGTGCACTCCACCCAAAGCAGGTCTCTCTCTCTCTGCTCTTGCACACGCTTCCGGCGGCACCTTCAAGAGTAACCAACTTACCTTGTTCAATGGTCAAAAGAGTATATGGTTTCTTTTTCCAAAAAATTCCATACGCCGCACTTACAGAGGGTTTAAATAGATTGCAGAAGCGACAACTAGCAAGAAACCCAATCATACCAACTTTAGTACCATTTGTAGGATATAATACACATTCAAGGTGTAACCCTTTCCAAGCCCAGATCAGATGTCTACCATACAGATGTCAAGCCAAGCGGTTGTATACTTACCTTCCAATTTAGTGCACCAAAAAAACCTTTTCCTTAAACATTGGTAACACAGGGGGGTGGGATTTTTCAATCACACAGCAGCAGTAGCACTGATAAAAAACCATAGCTCCAACTCAGATGTCTAGTATCCCATATTCTCCGATGCTTTTGGTGTCAAAACTTCCAAGATCACCCCCATTTTATCTTTTTTTTTCTTTAAGCAGTAAGACGGTATGAACTGACACAATCTGTAAACTAAAAAAGCCTGCAGAAGCGAAGAATTTCCAAGGTACCATAGTAATACCAAGACCACCTATCAACCATAGGAGTAGTATTTACACCTGTTGCACACAGTGTGACAAAATGAACCCACAAAGTTCATAGACCGAAAAAACCTGCAGAAATTCCAAGGTACCAAAGTAATACCAAGACCACCTATCATTCATAGGAGTAGTATATACACCTACTACGCACAGTGTGACAGACAAGATAGTTAATCGATAGCCGTAAAAAAACCCGTCATAACACAATATGATCAAGCTGTATACACCTGAGGCAAGGTATTTTGAGCAAGGTATAAACCTCCACCATGCTATTGTCCGACAAACATTTAATACTTACCTTACTGTGCCAACTAATAGCAGATGAATGTTCAATGTAGAACTACAGCAAAAAATTCCCTAGTAGCGAGGCAAGCAAGGGTAGCAAAAAACCTGAGACACCTGAGTAGTGAGCTACATAGCTCCCTTTGTGAAGCAAGAAGTCAGTCTTCTCAGAAAAAAACACGACAGAACAACACTGGCTAAGTGAGGGGCAGAGATGCGCCCTCACCTGTTTAAATAATGGAAGGAGGAGGGACTGCTAGTCTTCTGAGCGAGAGCCATGAGTGAGCCGGGCTGCCTTCCTAGAGAGTGTGCGTGTGTGGTAGCTCTAATCGACACACACATGCCCATGAGTGGGGAGATCCATAGCAAAGCAAGAGAGGCCGCCTTCACGGTGTAATGAAGAAGGAGAACGTCATCACGCTCTGCACACCAGAGAGATCTTTTCTTTAGATCCTTAGTTTAATAATCAAGGGCTATATCCCATGGTCAAAAAAATTTAATGGAATTTTTGGAGTAGTAACCCTAAAGTGACCCAGTTGTTTCCGGGCTAGATCAAAGTGGTGGTGGTGGTGATGGTGGTGGTGGGGGGGGGGGGGGGGGGGGGGGGGGGTTGGTTTTTGAAAACAAAAAGAATACCATAGTACCAAAGTGTGTGTGTGTGTGTACCCGCCCTAACCCAGGCGCCATACACAATGGGTTGGTAGTAGTCCCATTGTGTATGGGCCTACTACCTAATTAGAGAAATGAGATTCTCTTGTTTAAAGTGTAACCCAAGCCAACTATGTTGGGTAAGAGCTTGTGAAATAGTGTTACAGATCTGGTTTCTATTAAACCCATTAAGGCAATATTTTTTTATTAGTAAAGAAACCTCCTCCCATGCAAGAAAACAGTTAGAGGAAGAATAGAAAATTAAGTGTAGCAGTCTGATACAAGAGCTAATAGCTGCCTTGTAAGGCCTATTGCTATTCTTTTTTATGAATTCTATAAGTTGTAGTTTCCAGAGATCCCTTTTCCACACAAACCTTAGGTCATACCCACAACAGATGGGATATGAAGGGAGATTACACAGGTTAAGGAATTGGACAGATGTGCAGAAAGCCCCATTGCGTGTGATGATCTCATGGAGAGACGTAGGTTCAATTTTAAGGCAGTGAGGTAAATCAGACAAATTTCATTGGGGAAGTCTCTATTGTTGACACTA
Source organism: Adiantum capillus-veneris (assembly GCF_014529385.1). Taxonomy (NCBI): domain Eukaryota; kingdom Viridiplantae; phylum Streptophyta; class Polypodiopsida; order Polypodiales; family Pteridaceae; genus Adiantum; species Adiantum capillus-veneris. Next base: position 38,304,239 of record NC_140933.1, on the reverse strand, counting down.
AGTAAGTCATCCACGTATCTATAAAGGTATGTCTGAACTATGAAAGCTTATTTTTGTAAGATTCCATGGTCTTAAGACACCACTTGTATTTAAAGAAAGCAAGGTTAAATATTACACATAAGTGGAGAGCATGAGAATCCCATGGGGATGCCTAGGCATTTGTTAAAGAAAACACCGCCTGAAACTATAGTGCAATTACACAATAGCCAGAGGAGATGTAAGAGCAAAGCTTACCCTCATTAAAGTGTAGGGAGTGTACGGAGTGAGATACGTTAATCCACCTGGGTTTTTTGGAAAGAGAGATGTAAAAAATATTCTTCTTTCTAACATTGGAGAATGCTAATTTAATCACCTTGGCAAGAATGGTCTTAAGGCCAAGATCCCCTTCCAGAGGAATGTTTTCGTAACATTGTGTAATGTCAGCAGTAAAAATGTGGACGATATGATGAGGAAGGTTAAGCGAGACCTCTATAGAGATTTTTTGTAATCCAAAAGGGATTGTAGTGAATATGTAAGAAGTCCTAGTAGATTTTCTGTTTAGTGGCACAAATAAGCTTAAATTCAGATAATATAAGGTCAAGGCAAAAAGTAATATCCTTGGTGATATCAGTAAAAATACTATTGAAGGCATCAGATATCCAGTTGAACTTATGCTTATGAATTTCATAAGTGGGAAATAACACAGGTAACTTAGTGTTCAGCACAGAGTATCCTAGAATCCCTAAGTGTTTAGCAATTTTATTGGTAACTATTTGTAGTGGAGATTTAATATGACAGAATTTGTTACCAGATACTCGATCACGAGCGGCCTTCCAAGCAAGGTATTTGCAAATGATAGTGGGACAATTAGAGCTTTTGTCAAGCTCGACCACAAACCATTTATCAAAGTTTTTTTGAAAAGCAAGAGTTAACTAAGAAGTAAGCCAAGAATCATCAGATGATAACCATTTACTAGGTAGTTGTGATATTTTATGAAGGAAGCATTCCTTCACAACTTCCCTTAAGTCCAGTAGGACTGTCATCTCTAGTCGGAGAGCACTGATAAGGTCAGTGAGACAGCTTAGAATAGCTGATAGATCAAGGTAAGGATTTTTGGGAAAGTTCGGTATATGCTTAAGTCCTTTGGCCAAAATTCTATGTATTTTAGTATTTTCAATAATGATAAAATTACAATTGCAAACATGGTTACCAAAAGCCTCAAAATTTCTACAAAAGGTGGTAAACTGAAAGCATGTACAATGAGGAACAGTATCCTACCGAAGAAGGTCATTATTGTAGATTAACCTCTTTATGGGATGTTGATATTTCCATCCTATGAGTATATTGTCGAGTAATTTGTGATTACCAAAAAACAGATCAAATCACTCACAAAAGAAAAATTAGTTGCATCCTATTGAGGAGTACATTGTGAAAGAGACAGTGTATGCAGATGAAACCATTGTCAGTACAAGAGGTTGTGTGCTCTTGTGACGCTTATAGCGACGGAAATACATTGGGTTTTTTAAACCCCTGGCGTCACTAAAAGCGTCGCTATTAGCGTCGATACGAGAACGTCGCTATAGCCGTCGCTACCGCAGTCTCTATCAGCGTCGCTATATAGCGACGCATATAGCGACGCTGCAGGGCCATAGATAGCAACGCTGCAGTGCACAATTTAGCGACGCCCATAGCGACGCCCGAGATTAAAAAATTTTGGTGGCAGGGCACACCCATCAACCATATTGAATGTTTCATTGGTCTATTTACCTTTGAAAAAAAGTACAAAGGTAAATATAGACCCAAAATAGTCATCCACAAGACAATATAATCATTAACTCCATCATCCATAGTACGTATTGTTTGCAAAATAAAGATACAAAAATGACAAGCGTGAATTGATGGAAGTAAATAAATGACAATTGTACACAGCAGCAAAATCACTTGATTGTTAATCATTGCAAATGTAATAGTTACAAACCATTGTCATTATTTAAAAAATATACATGGTTTTCAAAAATACATAGTTACATGGTCTCATGATACATAAGCTAGGACAAAAAGAAACTAATGCTATCTAGCTATGGCTAAACTGACGTCGTCTAATCAGACATCTCATCGCGTCCAAGCGGCGTATCTATCGGATTCTGCAAAAAAAAACAATAAGATAGCTTTTTGTAAGTATAAATATATAGCGAGCAACGTTTATAAAACAATACAATAAATAGAAAAGAATAAACCCTAATACTAACCATGCCACCGCGAGAAGTTAGGATGTCTATAAGGGCGTTTAAGCCCTTCCTGCCTGCGTACTCACGCTCGTACGGGAGTGGGATCACGTCCTGTAAACGACCACTGTCAAAACATACAAAGAATCCATTATGTTAGAATCTCAAATCCCATAAACCCTAAACTATCTAACATAGACGCGAAAACACTTACAAAATCGGCCTCAAATGATGCCCACCCGCCGCTTCTTCCCAAGTGGTGCGAGCTCCCTGCCTCTACTCGCGCTCTGGCTGCCTCCTTTTGTTGCTTCCACTTGTCGGGATTCTCGCGCGCTTCTTTCTTCGCATGCTTCCAATCTTCTTTGGCCAACCAATCTGGTCTATTCCATCCATGCTTGATTGCTTTTTGCACTTTGGAACGCTTATGCTTGCAGTATTCGCGCATTCGAACCTTCATCACATCTTCATTGAAGCGGTCATCCCGTGTTGGAATGGGAAACTCGTCATGAAGCATGCTGATGTCTCTGTCTTTTAATTCATTCGGTACTTCACTCCAGGTGTTTAGTATGTAGTGTCTAAACACCTGAGAGCAAAGACTACGCATGCGTGAAATCACCTTCTTGCCGTCATCATCCAAGATGATGCCGCTGCTGAAGTCGATGGAGTAAGGCAAGCCCTCTCGCCGCTGACGCGTGAACCTGGGTGTCTCGACAGGGGTCTCTAGCGGCGTGTCAACGGCGGTACGGACGTCAGGTGTCTCCACTGGAGTCTGAGCCCCGAAGCGAGGAGTGTCCACTGGAGTGACTCCTGGAGGAGTAGCTAGTGCTGTGTAGCTGTGGGGAACGGCACTCAGCCGCGCAAAACCTGGTGTCGATGGCGATGCCGTGGCTGGTGTCGGGACGGGCAAAGAAGGGGAGGGTAAAGAGCCTCGTCAAACACAAGGCGGTGTCAAAGCATCGGTGGCGCCACCCCCACAACAACCGCCACCACCACTAGAGCGTCGGTGCCTAGACAAGTGTGAAGATCGTCTCGTCGACACCGAAGGTTCGGAGCGCGCTGAGGACTCCGAAACAGAGGGAGATGCGAATGGAGTAGGAACGCGCGATGGTGCGTCTGAGCGATGGCGCTCCACGTACCACTGTCTCTGCTGGGGTGACAAAGAAGAAAGAAACTCATCATCATCCATACCTGCATTAAACACACGAACATTTAAACTTAATATTGAATGAATGGAGTAGAAAACATGGACAAGTAGATAGAGAGAGAGAGAGAGGAGGAGGAGATGCTTGTCGTCTCTGCTAATGAGAACATACCTAGAGCATACGTACCTGGAGTGGACGCAAAGACCATTAAATACAATGACGCATATAAGTACAATGATGCAATGACGCAAATACTTAAAGAGCCGGAGAATCATACAAGAACACTCCAGTGCTTGTAGCTTTGGAATTTTCAAAGGCTAGCAGCAACAGAAAGCGTTCTTCTTCTATTCAACTTGAGTGATGAAAGAGGCAAGTGCATAACTCTGAATTTACAAAACGGAGCACACTTGTTCAAATACAATATTTATGGCTTTAAGAGATCTATCTCTCATCCTTGCATAGCTCAGCATAACTTCCTATATCTATATAGAGCTCTCCGTTTAAACAGATGTCCTCTGTTTCATTTTGTAGATCCTCTGCATGCACCCCATAGAGAGTAGCAGCTTGATCGATGTTCGTCTGGCACCACCTCCACGGCTTCTGATTGGGCATCTTCTCCGATCTCCTCCATTATGCCGCTGTGATTGGCACATGGTAGCCTTCATACGTTCGTGCACTACGAGGGGCTACCTCTATGACGTACCACCAGTTTGATGCAGACTTTGTGGGATGAAATATCACCTGCTAGAGCCACATAACTTACATGAGAGCTTCCAAGCACATAAATTCTAAAACACATGTTACCTATTTACATACTTACTTGTTCACAATGCTCGGGTAGTACGAAAGTGTCTCTTAGGTTAGTCCATTTCTTAGTTGAATCCACCTCAAGAAAACCATACTCTCCTCTACGCACAGTAGCGTTGCGACCCTCCATGATTATCTTGAATCATTGCAGGTCGAACAAGTCGACAAAAAATACTCTATAATCGATCCTCAAAATATCTTGTAGCGTGCCGAAGTAAGTGAGTTCCGCCACCACAGGATCTGCATCAGAGGACCGTCATCGACTAGATTGTTCAAATTTTGCCATGATTCCACAATCTTGAGTAAAACATTTTTTGTCGATCCGTTCCACCCTAAAATGTCGACCTTTACACCATGCTACTGTGTATGACTTATACTACAACCAACAAAGATTATGAGTGGCCGTTCAAACATCTAGAAAGCTACTAGTCGTACATTGCAAACTTACCTTGGTCGCGCAACTCCTAGAGTACTCCCACTCTTCCTCAGTCACTTCTTCACCGCACTGTTGTGCGCCCTTCAGTTGGTTGTGCAACCATCTTGAGCTCATGAATGTTGGTAGGCTCTCCAGACCCGTCGGATAGTGCATTGGTGGTCGTCTTCCCCGTCTCCACTCGATTCTTGCCCTTTGTCGCTCTTGCTTTGCATCCTCATATTGTGAGATCCACTTCTGCATGACTGGATTGTGAAGCATGCAAAATCGGTTGATTTTAGCCTCTAGATCTTCCATCATCTTCTTCTCAACACCGAGATTGCACATGACAATTCCAGATATGCGCTCATCATCTATGGTTCGCCATAGCATGTCCCGGGCTTTATCAAATCCATCTAGCCACTCTCCAATGTACACTAGGGACTCTGATACCAGCCAACCTTCTGCCATGCTACCCTCCGGACGTGCCTTCTGATGCACATATCCCTTGAGCGTTTTCATGAAACGTTCTAAAAAGAACATCCATCTGGAATGTACTGTGCCGGCTATTTCCATCTCATCAACTATGTGAACAAGAAGATGCACCTGAATGATTAGCATGGTAGTAGGAAAATGTTTCTCAAACATACACACAACCTCCGCAGCGACGTTTAGTTTGGCAAATGGTATGGAGTCCGCGTTGATCTCCTTTTGTGAGATCCATTGTACCAACTTCGCAAGTTTGTAGATTGTGTTACGGACGTCAAGAGACAGACATCCCTCAATGGAAACCGCTAAAATAAACTGCAAAACACGTGCAGCAATGATATTAAAGTACGTCCACACACGAATTTGTTACACAATTCTCACTATGATATACTCCACTATGAACATACCTGACACATTTTATGCCAGTCGTGTGACTTCAAACTAGTAAGCATTCCTTCTTTAGTAAAACACGTTCGAAGCGAGTGCATTACGCCAGTGGGGGTCCGCAAAGATCGAATGGTCTCTTTTACTTTGCGTTCTTGGGCTCCTGTGAAAATCCATGGTGCTTTAGGGAGTTTTATCGATCCATCGAACGCTGTTTGCGGCCAATATTGCTCCATACGATCCACATTTCTAAGGTCAACTCTGGCTCCCAAAGTATCTTTCTTGCCGGTCAGATGGTCCCATAGTAGATTACCCACATTCTTGAATATGTGCATTGGATTGAGCAAGTGATTGATCATGAGTCGGGGCCAGTATGGTAACTCGTACCATAGAGATAGTCTCTTCATCCCTGGGGGCAATCCGTCATCACACATCTCCTTCTACTCTAACCATGCTTGTGCAGACATCCTCGGTGGCTCTCTTCCCAAAAAGCCGTCCCGTAACACATGATTCTCTGGAAGATACGCTTGATGACCTTCGTAGATTTGCTTCTTCAGTGAGGGCGCCCTACGTGCATTCAGTCTAGGTCCACATGTGACACATGCTCTATATCCGCTTGTTTGAAGCCCTGCATGTATACACATGGTAATAGATCAACTTGAGAAAAAGCAAGATTTACAGTGTCTAAGTGAGGAGTGTAAATAGATCACCTGAGCATTCTGTTAGTCCGGGATAGTCATGCATGGTCCACATTAGAATGCCTCTGATCAAAGCATTCCGTCGACCTATGTGTCGGCTCATATCCACCACCTCTATGCCAATCCACAATTGTTGTAGCTCTTCCAATAGTGGACGAAGATACACATCCATATTCTTCACTTTATATCGCCCCAGCACAATCAAGCTTAGCCATAGGTGCCCCTTCTTCGTAGTCAACCACGGGGGAATGTTGTAGTTGATGATTACAACGGGCCATACACTGTAAGATGTTGATCTTTGACCAAATGGATTTACGCCATCCATAGCCAGGCCTAAGCTTTCGATCTCCCCTTGCAAAATCCGTCCATGTTCCATCTATATGTTTCCAAGCTGCACAATGTACAGGAATCCGTAGCACACCATCCGAAGATTTATTCTCCTCATGCCATGATGCTAGGGCGGCCATGGACTTACATTCGAAGAAATGCTTGATGCGAGGAAGCAGAGGAAAATGTCGCAAAACCTTTTGCGAAATTTTTGTTCCGTGGAGATCTACTTGTATCTTTCGGAATCACATTTCGGACACTTCTCCATGTCTATGTATTCCCCTCTAAAAAGAATGCAGTCATTAGGACAAGCGTGGATCGAATTATAATCCATCCCCAAGTTTCGCAAAATCTTTCTTGCTTCCTCTCCAGAATCTGGCATCACATTATCAAGTGGTAGTATGTGCTCTTTGAGCAATCTACACAACATAAAAATACGGTAGAATTGTGTAAAAATCTATCAGATCATTATACATTTAGAGTTTTATTAAAGTAAACTAATTGTAATAGATCACCTGAAAAGCGCTGTGACGCTAGTGTCACTCCATCCAAACTTTGTCTGCATGTTGAGAAGAACCAGGAGCGCTTTCAATCTAGACACACGTGCTCCATTATACAATGGCGTATCGGCTTCACTTTTCATATCATCATAGACAAGCCTTTTTGAATCCATGATCGTCTCGATCATTTCATCAACTTCGGGCTCAAACATTGCCTCGTTGGGAATGTGGTCTGCATGATCATCCCCCGAGCTGTCAGAGGCTACATCTTGTGGCCTCACATATGCTGCTTGACCAAAGCGTCTGCGAACACGTCTATTGGGTTGCAACATTGCTGCATGTTCGCCAGCCTCAAAGTCCGACAAGTTATAATTGGCAACAACTCGATCTATAATAAATGGATCGAACTCGCCAAATTCGCGAACGTGCTGCAAACAAACGCGTCTTGTCCGTCGCACAACATGCTTGCAATGGTTACAAGGACATAAGATCCTCGTTGAGAGATAGGTGTTTCGGTTGGACGGCCCCACATCCTCGTCACTACTCATAATGAGGGCAAAAATCTTATAACCTGGACAACAAATTTAATCTTCTATTGGCATTCTTCGTCTTATCTCTCTCTCTCTCTCTCTCTCTCTCTCTCTCTCTCTCTCTCTCTCTCTCTCTCTCTCTCTCTCTCTCTCTCTCTCTCTCTCTCTCTCTGTTCACACTATAAACTACCTCACATTCTCTAGTCATGTCCAATCCCCGCACACCTCAGTCTAGAGGTGCGCGGAGATCAGAACCACCGGGTTATAATCTCGTCTTTATTGGTCAATGCCTATAGTTGTGTGTACAAGAAATCTACACACCCACGTCTACATGATACTGCATGTAGTGGACAAAACCCCTTTGCCTCTTCTCTAGTTGTAGCATTTCACAGCATCTTAACATCTTTTCATAGTAGATCTTTGTTTGTAGCATGCAGGTGCGTCATTCTTGCAATGTAGCTGATGTCTGCTCAAGGCACTTAATTCTTATTCTAGATTTGACGGGATATGGTGTGTGTGTGTGTGTGTGTGTGTGTGACCCTTGGAATCGTCATCTTGCATCACTAATTTTTGTGTATGCTCAATTTGCTCTTCCATTAGCTGAACATGACGGCTTATTGTATGGTAGCAGCAGTCGAACATGCAGGTGGAATTGTTGGTCCACATGGACTGTCGAGGCTGTGAGCGCAAGAAATTTTGCATCACTAATTTCTGTGTATGCTCAATTTGCTCTTTCATTAGCTGAACATGACGGCTTATTGTATGGTAGCAGCAGTCGAACATGCAGGTGGAATTGCTAGTCCGCATGGACTGTCGAGGCTATGAGCGCAAGAAATTTTCTCGCCATTTCTTCTAACCTTATCTTAAACGATTTCTTCGCCATTTCTTCTAACCTAAATCTAATTTAATATAACATATATAAACATAAATTAATAAACCTAAATCTAATCTAATATAACGTAAATCTAAATCTAACGTAAATAAACGTAAATCTAACTAAAAATAAACCTAAATCTAATCTAATTTAATTTAAATAAACCTAAATCTAATTTAACGTAAGTCTACTAAAACCCTAATTAATCTTTAACGTCTTTTGGGATAGTTTCATACGACGTTAAAACTCTCTTCTTCTTGTGTGTGTGTGTGTGTGTGTGTGTGTGTGTGTGTGTGTGTGTGTGTGTGTGTGTGTATGTGGGTGTGTGTGTGCCAATAAAAAGAGAAAAATGGTATAACCTTTCTATCACTCAAGTGTGGTAGATTGGTTATGCCATTTTCCTCTTGAATAACAAGTCTTGGTTTCAACTCCTCGTCGGCTAGATTTTTAGGTCTCTTTAGTTAGGTTCCTACGACGTTAAATTAAACTCTCTTCTTCTCGGGTGTGTGTGCACGCCAATAAAAAAAGGAGAAAAATGGTATAACTATTCTATCACCGAAGTGTGATAGATTGGTTATGTCATTTTCCTTATGAATAACATGTCCTGAGTTGAACTCCTGTCAACTAGATCTTTAAGGTCTCTTGGGATACTTTCCTACGATGTTAAAACTCTCTTCTTCTTCTTCTTCTTCTTCTTCTTCTTCTTCTTCTTCTTCTTTTCTCTCTCTCTCTCTCTCTCTCTCTCTCTCTCTCTCTCTCTCTCTCTCTCTCTCTTTGTTTTATATATATCTCTCTCTTTCTCTCTTTTCCTCTCTCAATGTGTGCATTCTTTGATTATGCATGCGTGTGTGCGCTTTTTTGGTTTATGCATGCTCTCTCTCTCTCTTTTCCTCTCTCAATGTGTGTGTGCTTTCTTTGATTATGCATGTGTGTGTGCGTATTTTTGGTTTATGCATGCTCTCTCTCTCTTTTCCTCTCTCAATGTGTGTGTGCTTTCTTTGTGTATGCATGTGTGTGTGCGTTTTTTGTTTATGCTTGGGCTCTCTCTCTCTCTCTCTCTCTCTCTCTCTCTCTCTCTCTCTCTCTCTCTCTCTCTCTCTCTCAAAAACACAATGTGTGTGTGTGTGTGTGTGTGTGTGTGCGTGTGAGTGAAAGAGAGGAAGAGAGAAAGAGGAAGGGACCATGAGAGTTAGGAGAGGGAAGGAGCATACCTGGCTCTCCTTCCTCTCCTCATGTGTGTGTGTGTGTGTGTGTGTGTGTGAGAGAGAGAGAGAGAGAGAGAGAGAGAGAGGAGAGAGAAAGAGGGGAAGGAGACATGAGAGTGAGGAGACAGAAGGAGCATACCTGGCTCTCCTTCCTCTCCTCGTGTGTGTGTGTGTGTGTGTGGAGAAGAAAGAGAGAGAGAGAGAGAGAGAGAGAGAGAGAGAGAGGGAGAGCATTACCTTGCTTGCTTTGAGCGCGCGTCGAAAACTCAGATCTGAGATCTAAGTTTTCGGACGCTCTCGGTTATTTTTTTAGCCATGTCGGCGTCGCTATATGCGTCGCTATGTTACTTTTACCATAGCGAAGCTCGCTATGTTACTTTTACCATAGCGACGCATATAGCAACGCCCTGCATTTTCATGTTTGAGCGTCGCAGTATGAGCGTCGCTAATGTTAAGCATGGCTTCTAGTGTGTCCGGATCCACTTTTTGAGATTTCTTCTTCCGCAAGGGCTTGTAGTAACCTGCAATATCACCAAGGTTTAAAATTCAGGGAAGTTCCTGATGGGGGGAGACCTGCCTCTTCCTCTTGTAAAGCTACAAACTCTTCCTCGGTTAGAGGATGAACTAGGTGTTAGGAAGGAAGTGAAGGAGCTGGGGGTAATCAAAGAGTTAGCCCTTTTGAGAGCAGGGGAGTCATCCTCATCAATACAAAGTTTAAGAAGACTAGTGATGAGCTTAACACCTTTAAAGCTAATTAGCATAAGTAGTTAAGTAAATACGGGGTTCATCAGATTTCAACTCCTTCAAGATATCAAGCATTAGTCCACGGAAGATGTTGAAGGCAATCTGTGCAACTACAATTTGCTTAGCTTGGCCACCTAGCCAAGAGAAAATGAGGGAGAGATGAAAGTCCACAAGTTTTTTCGGGAAAAGTAAGTTCAGATGGTTAAGAATGAACCAAATGGTATGATCAAACCACATGATGCTGGATTCACAAGAGGCTTTAGGGTCAAGAAATCTGTAGGCACGTTTTACATAAGGACGAAAGACATTCCAGATGGAATCAGTGTAAAAATCAGGGTTACCTTGGCAAATTCCATGTTTCCTTTGCTACGGATGTAGAGGACAGTATTGTAGGGGCACTTGGAGTGGTCAATGAGATTGAGATTGAAGGGTGCTTTGATAAGCTCCCCTTTGTCCAAAAATTTCCCTCCTTTTACAATCTTGAGTCTGCAATCTTCCACAGTAGACGCAGGGATGTTGGCAAGGTATACCCAAGTTTCACTCAAAATGGGTGCTAAGAAGGCTTTGTTGGGCAGGACCCAAAGCTGATGGTCAACCCCGAGGGATTCAGTTTCAATTTGTCTAACAGGCAAGACAGGAAAAACTTTGGATATTTTAGGCACTATCTCTAGGAGGTTCAAGTCATTGAGGGAGCAAAGATTACTCTGAAATTCCTTAACTACTTCCACAGCTGTACTATCCCGACAGAAAATTCCACCAGTTTGTGGAATAGATGGAGTAGCCGGTGCATAGACAAAAGAGGGATTGAGCCCACATAACTTCCTAATAAAGTTAGACAGATCAGCACCAGAGGAGGAAAATAGGGCAAGCTCTTGCTCGTATTGTGAGGATAATAGAGGAAGCTGGGCAATGTAATGGGTAATTAAATTCACTCCTTCCATGGAGTCTTTATCCAAAGTCTCCAAAATTGTGACCCAATCATTAAAAGACAGCATATGTAAGACAAATAATTTCTTGTCATAGGTAAGAGCCGAATCATAAACTAGTTGATAAGCATCCAAGCTGCTAATACATCTAAGTACAAGAGATGTGGCCACTGAGAGGGGTTTCGAGGACAATTCCAATCCTTGTGAGAGAGCAAGAGTCTGCAATTTTTCAAAAAAGTGTGGTGAGGTTCACTTATACTTACCAAAGTAAGTAATACAATCTTTGGCCTTCCTAGAGAGGAAGGGTCTAGTTCTAACTGCCAAAGCATTCTTTGGTTTACGGTCCTTAAGGTATAGCTTAATCTGTTTGAGAATCTTTGCATGATTCTTAGGGTTGTGATTAATGCTCGTGCGAGCTGTCTTTCTATAGGGTAAGCAGTCCTGAAGTAAGCATAAGTAAAAGTAGAAACATTAACTGTAATTTTTTGGGGCCTGCAAACCTTCAACAGGCAAAGTCAAGACTATAGTAGCCGTCAGCAGGGGACCAGAAAAAGAGTCTACGAAGGACCACCTAACACCAGTCAACTGGTCAAGGGATTACAGATTGTGGGTCCAACTTAGAACTCAATTTCAAAGAAAATTTCCAAAGCCAGCATCCCGGTTTCTCTGGAAAGAAGATGTGTTTTACAGGTATTGATGGACTATATCAGTTGTTATCCATGTCCATCTTTTTTTTTTTAAATCTCTTTTACAAGCTAAGTCCAAAGTAAATCAATTATATATATTATCGCAGTGTTTCTAGTCAAAGAGAACCTAAATCTCTTTTAATCCAAGTATCAGATCACCCTCTTTTTAAACCACAAGTGGTATGTCCCTTCAAGAAACAAATTACTTAAGTAATACTCTGTTGGTTTAATGAGGTTTTAATAGCAACCAAGCCTAAATATTTTTTAACGAGTAGGTTCTAAGTTAAGAACTGATAATGTTTATTGTTTTTCATAAAATGGAGTTCACTACTTCCCAAAAAAAACAGATCACTGTTTCATAGCTAGCCAAAAAGGTAGCAGCATAGCCCGTCTAACAAGCAGCAACTAAAAAGTGAATGCCAATATCGTATTACCTTGCCTCAAAAAAGAACAAAATAATGCTAATCATGTCTTATGAATGCCACAGAACAAAATTCCCACCAAGGTTTAGAGAGAGTAACCAACTTACCTTGTTCAATGGTCAAAAGAGTATATGGTTTCTTTTCCCAAAAAATTCCATACGCCGCACTTACAAAGGGTTTAAATAGATTGCAGAAGTGACAACTAGCAAGAAACCCAGTCATACCAACTTCAGTACCATTTGTAGGATATAATACACATTCGAGGTGTAACCCTTTCCAAGCCCAGATCCGATGTTTACCATACAGACGTCAAGCCAAGCGGCCGTATACTTACCTTCCAATTTAGTGCACCAAAAAAACCTTTTTCTTAAACATTGCTAACACAGAGCGGTGGGATTTTTCAATCACACAGCAGCAGTAGAATTGATAAAAAACCATAGCTCCAACTCAGATGCCCAGTATCCCATATTCTCCGATGCTTTTGGTGTCAAAACTTCCAAGATCACCCCCATTTTATCTCTTTTTTCTTTAAGTAGTAAAACGGTATGAACCGACACAGTCTGTAAACTAAAAAAGCCTGCAGAAGCTAAGAATTTCCAAGGTACCATAGTAATACCAAGACCACCTATCAACCATAGGAGTAGTATTTACACATGTTGCACACAGTGTGACAAAATGAACCTACAAAGTTTGTAGACCAAAAAAACCTACAGAAACTCCAAGGTACCAAAGTAATACCAAGACCACCTATCATTCATAGGAGTAGTATATACACCTGCTGCGCACAGTGTGACAGACAAGACAGTTAATTGATAGCCGTAAAAAACCCGTCATAACACAATATGATCAAGCAGTATACACCTGAGGCAAGGTATTTTGAGCAAGGTATAAACCGCCACCATGCTATTGTCCGACAAACATTTAATACTTACCTTACTGTGCCAACTAATAGCAGATGAATGCTCAATGTAGAACTACAGAAAAAAAATTCCAATACAATCAGTAGTAGTGAGGCAAGCAAGGGTAGAAAAAAACCTGAGACACCTGAGTAGTGAGCTCCATAGCTCCCTTTGTGAAGCAAGCAGTCAGTCTTCTTAGAAAAAAACACGACAGAACAACACTGGCTAAGTGAGGGGCAACGATGCACCCTCACCTGTTTAAATAGTGGAAGAGGAGGGACTGCCAGTCCTCTGAGCGAGAGCCATGAGTGAGCCGGGCCTCCTTCCTAGAGAGTGTGTGTGTGTGTGGTAGCTCTAATCGACATGCAGATACCCATGAGTGGGGAGATCCATAGCAAAGCAGGAGAGGCCGCCTTCACATTGTAATGAAGAAGGAGAATGTAATCACGCTTGGCACACCAGAGAGACTTTTTCTTTAGATCCTTAGTTTAATAATCAAGGGCTATGCCCCATGGTCTCAAAAAAGTAGTGGCATTTTTGGAGTAGTAACCCTAAAGTGACCCAATTGTTTTCGGGCTAAATCAAAGTGGTAGGGGGCTTGGGGGGGGTTGGTTTTTGAAAACAAAAAGAATACCATAGTACCACAGTGTGTGTGTGTGTGTGTGTGTGTGTGTGTGTGTGTGTGTGTGTGTGTGTGTGTGTGTGTGCGTGTGTGCGTACCCGCCCTAACTCAGGCGCCATACACAATGGGTTGGTAGTAGGCCCATTGTGTATGGGCCTACTACCTAATTATAGAAATGAGATTCTCTTGTTTAAAGTGTAACCCAGGCCAACTATGTTGGGTGAGAGCTTGTGAAATAGTGTTACAGATCTGGTTTCTATTAAACCCGTAATATTTTTCGATTAGTAAACAAACCTCCTCCCAGGCAAGAAAAGAGTTAGAGGAAGCATAGAAAATTAAGTGTAGCAGGCTGATACAAGAGCTAGTAGTTGCCTTGTAAGGCCTATTGCTATTCTTTTTTATGAATTCTATAAGTGGTAGTTTCAAGAGATCCCTTTTCCACACAAACCTTAGGTCGTACCCACCAACAGATGCGATATGAAGGGAGATAGAGAGGTTAAGGAATTGGACAGATGTGCAAAAAGCCCCACTCGGTGTGATGATCTCATGGAGAGAGGTAGGTTCAATTTGAAGGCAGTGACGGTAAATCAGACAAATTTCATTGGGGAAGTCTCTGCTGTTGACACTAAGTACGTCACCCCATGTATCTATAGGTATGTCTGAACTGTGAAAGCTTATTTTTGTAAGATTCCATGGTCTTGATACACCACTTGTATTCAAAGAAAGCAAGGTAAATATTACACATAGGTGGAGATCATGAGAATCCCATGGGGATGCCTAGGCATTGGTTAAAGCAAAGACCGCCTGAAACTATAGTGCAATTACACAGCATCCAGGAGATGTAAGAGCAAAGCTTAGCTTCATTAAAGTGTAGGGAGTGTACAAAGTGAGATACATTAATCCACCTGAGTTTTTTGGAAAGAGATATGTAAAAAAGCTTCTTCTTTCTAGCATTGGAGAATGTTAATTTAATCACCTTGGCAAGAATAGTCTTAAGGCCAAGATCCCCTTCAAGGGGAATGTTTTCGTAACATTGTGTAATGTCAGCAGTAAAAATGTGGAAGAGGAAGGTTAAGCGAGACCTCTGTAGAGCTTTTTTGTAAGCCATAAGGGATTGTATTGAATATGTAAGAAGTCCTGGCAGATTTTTTGTTTAGTGGCACAAATAAGCTCAAATTCAGATAACATAAGGTCAACGCAAAAAGTAATATCCTTGGTGATATCAGTAAAAATACTATTGGAGGCATCAAATATCCACCTGAACTTAGGCTTATGAATTTCAAACGTGGGAAATAACACAGTTAACTTAGTGTTCAGCACAGAGTAGCCTAAAATCCCTAAGTGTTTAGCAATTTTATTGGTAACTATTTGTAGTGGAGATTTCATATGACAGAATGCCTTACCAGATACTCGATCACGAGCGGCCTTCCAAGCAAGGTATTTGCAAAAGATAGTGGGACAATCAGAGCTTTTGTCAAGCCCGACAACCAACCATTTTATCAGAGATTTTTTGAAAATCAAGAGTTAACTGAGAAGTAAGCCAAGAATCATCAGATGATAACCATTTACTAAGTAGTTGTAATATTTTATGAAGGAAGCATTCCTTCACAATTTTCCTTAAGTCCGGTAGGACTGTGATCTCCACTCAGAGAGCACTGACAAGGCCAGTGAGGCAGCTTAGAATAGCTGATAGAGCAAGGTAAGGGTTTTTGGGAAAGTTAGGTATATGATTGAGCCCTTTGGCCAAAATTCTACATATTTTAGTATTTTCAATAATGATAAGATCATAAGTGCAAAAACGGTTACCAAAAGCGTCAAAATTTTTGCAAAGGTGGTAAACTAAAAGCATGTACAATGAGGAACAGAATCCTCCCGAAGAAAGTCATTATTGTAGATTAACCTCTTTATGGGATGTTGATATTTCCATCCTATGAGTATACTGTCCAGTAATTTGTGATTACCAAAAAAAGATCACAGCACTCACAAAAAAAAAAATTTGGTTCAATCCAATCGAGGAGTACATTGTGAAACGGACAGTGTATGTAGATGAAACCATTGTCCGGATCCACTTTTTGAAATTTCTTCTTCCGCAAGGGCTTGTAGTAACCTGCAATAACCAACGTTTCAAATTTAGGGAAGTTCCTGATGGGGGGAGATTTGCCTGTTCCTCTTGTAAAGCTATGAACTCTTCCTTGGTTATAGGATGAACTAGGTGTTAGGAAGGAAGTGAAAAAGTTGGGGGTAATCAAAGAGCTAGCCCTTTTGAGAGCAGGGGAGTCATCCTCATCAATACAAGGTTTAAGAAGACTAGTGATGAGCTTAACACCTTTAAAGTTAGCATAATTAGCTAAGTAAATACCGGGTTCATCATATTTCAACTCCTTCAAGATATCAACCATTAGTCCACGGAAGATGTTGAAGGCAATCTGTCAATCTGTGCACTTACAATTTGCTTACTTGACCACCTAACCAAGAGAAAATGAGGGAGAGATGAAAGTCCACAAGTTTTTTTGGGAAAAGTAAGTCCAGATGGTTAAGAATGAACCAAATTGTATGATCGAACCACATGATGCTGGATTCACAAGAGACTTTAGGGTCAAGAAATCTGCAGGCACATTTTACATAAGGACGAAAGACATTCCAGATAGGTTCAATGTAAAATTCAGGGTTACTCTTAGCGAATTCCATGTTTCATTTGGTATGGATGTAGAGGCCAGTATTGGAGGGGTGCTTGAAGTCGTCAATGAGATTGAGATTGAAGGGTTCTTTGATAAGCTCTCCTTTGTCCAAAAATTGCCCTCCTTTTACAATCTTGAGTCTGCAATCTTCCACAGTAGACGCAGGGATGTTGGCAAGGTATACCCAAGTTTCACTCAAAATGGGTGCTAAGAAGGCTTTGTTGGGCAGGACCCAAAGCTGATGGTCAACCCCGAGGGATTCAATTTCAATTTGTCTAACTGGTAAGACTAGAAAAACTTTGGATATTTTAGGCACCATCTCCAGGAGGTTCGAGTCATTGAGGGAGCAAAGATTACTTTGAAATTCCTTAATTGCTTCCAGGGCTGCACTATCCCGTCGGAAGATCCCACCAGTTTGTAGAATAGATGGAGTAGCCGGTGCACAGACAAAAGAGGGATTGGGCCCACATAGCTTCCTAATAAAGTTAGACCGATCAGCACCAGAGGAGGAAAATAGGGCAAGCTCTTGCTCGTATTGTGAGGATAATAGGGAAGCTGGGCAATGTAATGGGTAATTAAATTCACTCCTTCCATGGAGTCTTTATCCAAAGTCTCCAAAATTGTGACCCAATCATTAAAAGACAGCATATGTAAGACAGATAATTTCTTGTCATAGGTAAGAGCCGAATCATAAACTAGTTGATAAGCATCCAAGCTGCTAATACATCTGAGTACAAGAGATGTGGCCACTGAGAGGGGTTTCGAGGACAATTCCAATCCTTGTGAGAGAGCAAGAGTCTGCAATTTTTCAAAAAAGTGTGGTGAGGTTCACTTATACTTACCAAAGTAAGTAATACAATCTTTGGCCTTCCTAGAGAGGAAGGGTCTAGTTCTAACTGCCAAAGCATTCTTTGGTTTACGGTCGTTAAGGTATAGCTTAATCTGTTTGAGAATCTTTGCATGATTCTTAGGTTTGTGATTAATGCTCGTGCGAGCTGTCTTTCTATAGGGTAAGCACTCCATAAAAGGGAACAATGTAAACATAAATAAAAGTAGAAACAGTAACTATAATTTTTTGGGGCCTGCAAACCTTCAACCGGCAAAGTCACAGACTATAGTAGCCGTGAGCAGGGGACCAGAAAAAGAGTCTACGGAGGACCACCTAACCCAGTCAACCGGTCAAGAGATTATAGTCTATGGGTCCAACTTAGAACTCAATTTCGAAGAAATTTTCCAAAGCCAGCATCCCGGTTTCTTTAGAAAGAAAAACCTTATGTATAGGATGTGTGTGTAGCTGTTAAATCTTAGATTATAAGGCATAATTGAATTTTTACATTCAAAAGACAGTTGGCAGTGGAACAAGGAATAGATAAGTACAAAAACAACTCAGTATGCAAATAGTAAAGGAACTTCCCACGTCATAAGTGAGTTTTCCATCCAGAGTAGGATAGCTTGCCAAAGTTAAAAAAAACACTCCAAGATAAGATAGAGTCCCTACCTGCATCCTTCCAAACAAGACAACAATTCAATTAGTCTTGGATGTGTTTTACAGGTATTAATGGACTATATCAATTGTTATCCATGTCCATCTTTTATAAAAAAAAAATACCTTTTACAAGCTAAGTCCAAAGTAAATCAATTATATAAATTATCACAGTGTTTCTAGTCAAAGAGAACCTAAATCTCTTTTAATCCAAGTAATAGATCACCCTCTTTTTAAACCACAAGTGGTATGTCCCTTCAAGTGGGGACATATCCTTCAAGATACCCATGAGTGGGGAGATCCACAGCAAAGCAGGAGAGGTCGCCTTCATGGTGTAATGAAGAAGGAGAATGTAATCATGCTCGGCACGCCAGAGAGATATTTTCTTTAGATCCTTAGTTTAATAATCGGCACCCAGCTGTTTCCAGGCTAGATCAAAGTGGTGGTGGTGGGGGGGGGGGTTGTTTTTTAAAACAAAAAGAATACCATAGCCACAGTGTGTGTGTGTGTGTGTGTGTGTGTGTGTGTGTGTGTGTGTGTGTGTGTGTGTGTGTGTGTGTGTGTGTGTGTGTGTGTGTTTTGGGATTAAACTCTTTCATTTTTTTGGCTTGCGTTTCTTTTGCCCAAAAGAAATCTCTCTCCCTCTCTCTCTCTCTCCCTCTCTCTCTCTCTCCCTCTCTCTCTCTCTCTGGGTGGGGGGGGGGGAGGGAGGTCACTATGTGTAAATTGTGAATATCACATGTGTTCAAAGACTATTTTTAAAACTCCTTGTGTGAATTTTTGACAAATAAAATACACCCTTTTTTCTATTCAATCTGTAGATTTTTTTCCAACTCTATTTTATAGTACCCTTTTATGAGTGAAAATGGACAAAAATAAGATTTAATAACCCGTTCTATTGCACTCACGCGATAGTCACATAATTATTAAGTGACCCCCCAAGGGAAAATTCTCACTCTAATCAATTTTGAAGTAAAACTCTCTAATTCTCTCTCCTTTTTTGTTTTCTCTTTTTTTCACTTTCATTATTTTATCCACTCTCACTCTCTCTTTGGCTTTTTCTGAGCAATGGAAGGCTTTGTTGTAATAGCATCTCAGTATTGAAAAAATTGTCAAAACTTTGCATTTTTGTTGCCAACTTGAAGGCAATGTCGGACCAAACTTGCAAGGGTGGAGAACCCACACTCAGCATGGAGAATGATGCAAAATATCCAAGGAATTTGTGTGCTAATCCAACCACATCATCTACAACAACGGACGCAATAATCATGGCTTACTTGGTCTCATTACAAGAAACCATCAACAAGCAAGGTGAAGAGTTGCGTGCACTTGCAATGGAGAATGGCACTTTAAGAGTTCTTGTTGTGGAGAATGAGCACCTCAAGAAGGTCCTTGACATGCAAACAACACGCTTGATGCATCTTGAGAATGAATTTCAAGAATGGAAGCGCTCTCTTGTGGACATGAATGTATTGAAAGAGCGCTTGAGCAAAGTTGAAGGTGATCATGTATTGAAAGAGGAAATGATAGGTACAATACGACATGCTGTATGTGAGATGAGAAAAGCATCCAAATCATGGGCTGATATACGTAAGGATAATGTGGTTTCTACATCTCCTATCACGCAAGCCGTTGTCCAAGCAAAGAATGTAGAGAATGTAGATACTCAAGAATTGCAAGAATGGCAAAAATGCTCAAATAACATTGTCATTTGTGAAATCAAGGAGGAAAGCATGGAAACACCCCAATCTCTTGTGGTTGCTATTGAAGAGTTTTTTGCTACATACTTTGGCATGTCTAGAATCATAGCTTATGGTGCACATCGAGTTGGAAAACAAGGAGTCCCTTGCTTGGGAGAAAGACCTATTGAATGTACCATGGCTGATGAGGTAAAGAGAAAGATCATCCTTGACAATAGTTGGATCTACCTCAAAGGAATGGGTTGTAATGTATATGAGGATCCCACTCTAATTCAACAAAATGAATGTCGCAAAGCATATGAGGAAAGAAGCAAGGAGGTTAAGGTGTCATCTCAAGAAGAAAAGTCACTTGAGGAGGATACAAGTCCACCCAACAAATAGGGACACATGATCTATGAGACCAACTCATGCTTGCGAATAAGCTTTTGGAAATGTAACGGGTATCCATGGAATGCGGGAATT
The DNA here is from genome assembly GCF_014529385.1 of Adiantum capillus-veneris. Classification (NCBI taxonomy): domain Eukaryota; kingdom Viridiplantae; phylum Streptophyta; class Polypodiopsida; order Polypodiales; family Pteridaceae; genus Adiantum; species Adiantum capillus-veneris. Next base: position 38,284,045 of record NC_140933.1, on the reverse strand, counting down.
GGCATTGATTAGCTTACCAATCCTTCCGATGTGATACTTCTTGTCAAAACATGGGAGCATGATGTGCAACAAATTATTGGTTTGACAAATACGATGTGCATTCTTTGATGTGGGCCAAAAAGCAAAGCAACATAGAGGCCAAGGAGGCGTAGCATGTATGACCAAAAAGGGTTTGAAAGATGTTTCCATTGTCAAAGAAGATAACTTATGGCTGAAAATCAGCCCACCAAATGGTCAAGTCATGTTTGTGGCTGGTTGCTACATTCCTCACTATGACTCCAGCTTTTATGCTCGATTGGATATGGATAGAGATCAGCCCTTTGTTGAACTAGAGGAAGACATTGCTCATTACAAGGAACATGGTGAAGTCATTGTCTTTGGAGACATGAATGCTCGCACAGATACGTTACAACACGACACACAACAAGTCAACATTGCCCGCATGTCTCAAGAAGAATGGATGACTCATACATGTATAATTGAAGTTCTAATGATGCAAATAACTAGATCACTATGGAAAGTCACTTCTAATCATGTGCAATAGTATCGGAATGCTCATTGAAAATGGTGTATCTCTATGGCAAGGCACTAATGACTTTACGTGTAGAAAGCACAATGGTGATAGACTGATTGACTATATGTTGTTTTTGGAAGACACTCTAGAATCCATACAAATCTTTACACTTGGTGAATGGAATTTGGAATCGGATCATAGGATGTTATGTATTGACCTCAAGTGTGGTAAAATACCCAAGCATGTAGCTTCCAATCATGATATGAATCATTTGTACCTACATATAGACTTCAAAAGTGCACTTATATATGCTGATATGGTAGACCAAATGTTAAGCATGACAGAGAATCAAGAGAGCCCAACACTAGAATGCAAGTGGAAATTTTTCAAAGAAGTAATTTGCTCTTGTGCAAAGAAATGCTTTTCGATGAAACACATGTCTTGCAAAAGGCTTAAGAAGGGTAGCACCAAGAAGAAATGGTTTGACATGGAATGTAGTCAAGCCCGAAAACACTTGCTAAGGTTGAATGCAAGCAAAGACAAAGAAGTTTACTTGGAACATTCACACACATACAAAGCACTTGTTCAAAAAAGAGGAGAAGGTGGGAAGTCAAAAAACAACATCTTTTAGTGCAAGAGAAAGCAGATGCATGTGGCAAGTTTTGGCAAAATCTAAAAGGCAAGTGTGTTGAGAGCTTTGGTGATTTGACTCTTGAGGATATGTATACGCATTGCAAGAACCTCTATGAGCAATGCAATGTTGATAAGATGGGGTGTTGTAGCTCCCTTTTGTTTATGCCTCCCTTCTTTACCATTGAATATGTATGCCGCCTGCTTGAGAAACTTGCTACTTGTAAGGCAGGGACCTTCAAGGTGTCAAGGTTGAAATGATTAAATGGACAAGCAAGAAAACACGATATTGGATGTGCAATATGTTTAACCTTGCACTTCAGCATGGCATGCCTCATGATTGGAGTGCAAATTGGATCAAACCTTTGCACAAAGGAGGAGATGTAAACAGTGTGAATAACTATTGCACTATAATGGTTGGCTCTTTGATGGCAAAGTTATTTGGATGTCACATAGAGATGAAGATAAGTGAATGGGCTAAAAAGAACAGCAAACGTGTGCTTGGCCAAGTAGGTTTTCAAAAGCATCATAGCACTATTGATCACCTTGTCATTCTTCGAGTTCTTATGGAAGCATCTCGATTGAAAGGAAAAAAGTTGTATTGTTGCTTTGTGGATTTCAAGAAATCTTTTGACATGGTACCGCGAGGATATCTTTGGAGATGTATGCAAAGCCTTCAAGTGCCGAGAGAATTTATGCATGTAGTATTTCGCATCTACCAAAACGTGATATGTCGACTACTTATGGGAGATGGAATTTCGGAATTTTTTGCAAGCATCATTGGTGTCAAACAAGGATGCTCACTTTCCCCAACCCTCTTTGGGCTACTCATTGTTGAATTGGAATGCATGGTTCTTGATTTTATGCAACAAGAATGCATACAAGAGGTTAAGATCGGAAATGCGGTGATCATGCTTTTGCTTTATGCCGATGATGTAGTGCTCTTGGCACATACCTTAGAAGATGCACAAAAGCTTATGAGTGTCCTGGAATGCTTTTGCCTACATAGCTGGCTGATCGTGAATGGATCCAAAACCAAGGTTATGCTTATAAAGACCCTCAATGACAAAAATCCATGCATTGTATATAGCAATGAGCAACTTGAAGTGGTAGATAGCTTCAAGTACATTGGCCTTGAGATTCCATCCAATCATAAATGGAAGGATTGTGCACTGCGTTGCTTGGAAGCCGAAAAGAGGGCTTATTATGCATTTGAGAACATGTGCAATGCTGGAGAGATCAAGTGTTGGGCTCTCAAAAAGTACCTCTTTGACACATTGGTGACACCAGTGCTTCTTTATGGAGTGGAGGTGTGGGGTGGTAGCATCGGCAAGTCTACTTGGAAAGAGTTTGAGAATGTCCAAAAGCGTTTTCTCACCAACTTTCTCCAAGTCAAGACACAAACACCCTACATGCTCTTACTTCTTGAGTCCGGATCACTTCCCATTGAGGTCTTGGGCATGCAAAGGGTTGTGGAGTACATGCTTAAGACACAACATAGCCCTTTGTATTGACTTCCTAGAATCGCATATGAAGCAAGTCAAAAGGTCCAAAAGACGTGCAAGAGCAAAATACTGAATATATATAGCTCTTCTTTGAATTAAATTGAATGATTTAATGGATTAAATAAAAATATAACTACGTTAACAAAAATTACACGGAAGTCATGGTTGTTGCACTCACCTCTAGCAATGTTGTTGCACCATAGTTGCTTGTTATTGTTGCACCTACTAATTGCTTGAAATAAGCAAGAGTTCTTATTTCAACCACCAATCACTTGAATAAGACAGAGTGCTCTCTCTCTCTCTCTCTCTCTCTCTCTCTCTCTCTCTCTCTCTCTCTCTCTCTCTCTCTCTGTGTGTGTGTGTGTGTGTGTGTGTGTGTGTGTGTGTGTGTGTGTGTGTGTGTGCGCGCGCACTGGCATGAGCATGCAAATACACTCGCACACACTTGTAGGAGGTCATCATCCTCTCTCTTCTATTCATGCTGTGACTCCACGGCATATTATTGGCCATCGCCCATCACTGGTGCACGTATTGAAGCAGATGCAAGTGCAAGCAACACAAGGCTAGTGCTACTTGTGTGTGTGTGTGTGTGTGTGTGTGTGTGTGTGTGTGTGTGTGTGTGTGTGTGTGTGTGTGTGTGTGTGTGCATGCGTGCGTGCGTGCGTGCACATGCGTGTGTGTGTGTGTGTGTGTGTGTGTGTGTGTGTGTGTGTGTGTGTGTGTGTGTGTGTGTGTGTGTGTGTGTGTGTGTGTGTGTGTGTGTGTGTGTGTGTGTGTGTGTGTGTGAGAGAGAGAGAGAGAGAGAGAGAGAGAGAGAGAGAAGTAGAGAGTTAGAGAGAGAGAAAGAGAGAGAGAGAGAGAGAGAGAGAGAGAGAGAGAGAGAGAGAGACTTTGTGTTAATGTGCAGTGTCTATGTCGATCTCCATCACCACCACTTGTAGGTTCGTGATGAGCAATGTCATATGTGGGTGGGCCTAAAAATTTGGCCACTTCCAAAGTTGGAGATCTTCAAGGTATCAAGCCCAAAATGATTAAATGGATAAGAGATTTACACGAGTGGATGTGTGATATATTCAACCTTACACTTCAACATGATATGCCTTGTTATTGGAGCACTAATTGGGTGAAGCCTTTGCATAATGGAGGGGATGTAAAGAATGTAAATAATGGATGTACTATAATGACTAGGTATTTTATGGCAAAGTTGTTTGGGTGCATAATGGAGATAAAATTGAGTGATTGGGTAAGGAGAATGGAAATCGTGCAAAAGGACAAGCAAGTTTTTGTCGACATCATAACACCATTGATCATCTTGTCACTCTTTGTGTTCTCATGGAGGAAAATTGGTTGAAAGGCAAGCAATTGTAATGTTGCTTTGTGGAATTCAAGAAATCCTTTGATATGATTCCAGGTAATAATTTGTGGAGAACAATGGAAGAAATCCAAGTGCCAAATGAGTTTATGCTTGCAGATCTCAAATTTATGAGAAGGTGATGTGCCAATTTCACATGGAGAGAGAAATTTCAAAAACAATTGCAAGCACTATTGGGGTTAAACAACGATGTCCTAGTTCTCACCAACTATCTTGGGTCTATGCATCAATCCATTGGAACAAATGGTACTTGGCTTTATGCAAGAAGAAGCCATTGAATAGATCACTATTTGTATGTCATAATCATGCTTTTGTCGTATGCTGTAAGGTCTCCAAAACCGCCGACACCAAAAGCGGGATGGGACCTTTGACAGGTCTCTAGGCCTACTAAGGTCAAAGTCTTTTTTTTTAAAAAAAGTTCCAGGGAATTCACCCTTACCATTGACAATGGTTTAGGTTTATAGCCCTAGAAGAGACCTAGTCCTGTCTCGCAGTGGAAACGGGACCCTAGAAAAAAAAATTCCGGCCCTAAATCTTCATCCTTTAGATTAAGGTTTCCTTAGCCAACGCTTTTTTCCCTCTAGCATATGTGAGGGCACAGCCGCTGGTGGATTCCTTGTCCAAGTGAAGAAGTTTCTAATCGTTTTAGTGCGCGGGAATGGATAGTTACCTGACTAATCAGGTCCACCCGTCCATGATTTACAACCTTAGTCAATCCCCACTTACCACCCCGCACTCACACATGATTCTATTGTTGTTTGATTACTACCACATTCATTCCACAATTAAAATAATGATTCTTTTTTAACTTTTCAAACTGCATATCCTTAAGACAACCTTTGAAAACAGCATTGAAAGCATTCTTTCAGAAAACAGACATCTTTAAACTTAAGACAAGGTACTGTCATTTTAAGGTATCACTAACCAGTACTAACTTGTCTCAAGACCACCTATACAAGGGTGAAAAACGGCACCCATTCCTTATTTATATAACCGGGGTGGAAAAAAAATCTTCACCCAATGTCCGGGCGCCCATACGCCAAAACCAGTTGCCCATACAACCGGGCGGTTCCTCTAGGATAAACTTAAAAGTACTATCTATAAACATAAACAAGCACGGGGTAAAGACTCCACACGTGCCGAGGTAACCGACTCCTCCATGATGGTATCTCCATCATTACTCATTACCTGGAGTAAAATATTTCCAAGGAATCAGAGGTGTCTTGAGACAAGCTGTCTTAAGGATGGCCAAACATTTCTTTCCTATTTCAACCAGTCATAACCCAATCAGTCCTTTCCTAATTACAATCATTGCTCGCGGGTTTCGTGGAAGTTACCTTCCATTTACAGCCAGTTTTTTTCCTTCCTAACCTTACGTATGCAATGCTTAACTTAAACTGAAATCTAAAAGTTTATTAATGGCATAATTGAAATCCACCTGGGACTGGTCGTCCATCTGCTGTGGGGCAGGTGCCCGTAAACTCTCCTCTGTTGGCCTATGGCTAGGCCCTGCTTCATGGTCATTAGTTGCTTTGTTGCGTTTGTTACTAACATCTTCATCTTCCGCCAAAGGATTCCCCCTGGTTCTCTTGGGAGCCATTTCGACAGCCTTATAAAAAGACTTAATCCATTAGAGGATTTATTGAATAACATTTATTTTTCCTTGTTTACCCAAAAATAAGGGTTTTGGACCTCTGTTAATTTTTTTGGCACTTAGATAATTTTATTTCTTAATTTTTCTTATCCATTATATACAAAAATTGGTTACTTTTGACCAAAATACGTACCTAAACGATTTATCTAACGTTATGATAATATAATAGATTTCCCAAGGTATATTCCTTCTCTGGTATTGATATCAAAGGGTTTCTATTTACTTTACTATATTTCCCTTTTTTATTCTTCCCAAAAATTTGAGTAATTTTATTGGGATATATAATTAAACTAATTTTCTAATGGTAGCATAATTACCACAGGTTCCTTGAGGTCTAATAAAACTTTGATAAAGATCTCAATTCAAATTAAATCTATTTACTAATTTTTCCTATTTAAATTCTCAAAAAATAGGGTATTTTAGCTAAAATAATTAGATAAATTAACTTTCTGAACTTATCCTAATTATCACAGGTTATTGAACACCTAATTAACCATTTATAATTATATGGAAGCATTTCAATTCCATTTACTAATTTCCCCTATTAAAATTTCTCAAAAAACAGTGTATTTTAGCTAAAATAATTATCTAAATTAACTTTCTGAACTTATTCTAATTATCACGGGTTATTGAACACCTAATTAACCACTGATAATTATATGGAAGCATTTGAATTCCATTTACTAATTTCCCCTATTAAAATTGCTCAAAAAATAATGGATTTTAGCTAAAATAATTATCTAAATTAACTTTCTGAACTTATCCTAATTATCACAGGCTATTGAACACCTAATTAACCACTGATAATTATATAGAAGCATTTAAATTCTATTTACTAATTTCCCCTATTAAAATTGTTCAAAAAACAGAGTAATTAAGCCTAATTAATTAGGAAAACTTCTCAGAAAATTATAGGATAATTTTCCTAGATTAATAAATGTCTAATGTATCTCTGATAAATAATTCAACTTAATCTAATCCTAATTAATATTTTTACCATTAATTCATAGTTAAATTGGCTAATTTCAGCCCTAATATGAGAGGATAAATAATTAGCTTAGTATTACTAAGCTTAATTATAATAATCAGCAGAGATTAAGTAATTTAAAGAGGTTTAAGAAGCATATATAGGCCTAATATTTGATTAATTAACCATTTATCTTAATCTAACCTTACTAATTAAGAAGGATTAGGTTAATTACCGTTAGGGTTAATCAATTAGAGATTTAACTCTAATGATTTTTGCGTAGTGTTTCTCCCTAGATGAGAGAGAAATTCTCAAGGCTCCGAGTCTAACAAAATATGAAGAGAATGGTCCTATTTATAGCTTTTTCTGGGCATCTGGCAGCTTTAGGCAGCTTTCCCCTAGCCCAAGCAGCCCCCCAGCTTGCAAATGGCGCATTTTTTTGCCATCACTGCCCCTGGCAAGTTTCCACAGCTTCCACACTCACCCCATACCTTCCAGAATTTGCCTGTTTGATTTTTGCAGATTTTCCATGATGAAATTTGGAATTTCCTATTTAACTCTAGAACCTTAGTGTAAAGAAGTCTTTGCTAATGATTAAAATGAAACCATCCAATTTTTGTTATTAATTAAATTTCTATGGTAATTTTCCAGGTCCCGTAACTGTTCCCGTTTTTATCGGAATCAGATTCTGAAAATTTATAAACATAGTAAAGCTCTGCTTATAATTCCAAAAATACCAAAATTAATAGTGTTTGGAGTCCTGCAATAGTATTTTCCATTAAGTTTTTCAAGCTTAGTACAGTTTTGAAGGTTTCGGAAACTGAAAACCTTACATATGCAGATGATGTAGTGCTTCTAGCACACACTTTAGAGGATGCACAAAAGCTTATGGTTGTCCTTGAGAACTTTTGCTTGCATTGTGGGTTGATTGTGAATGAATCCAAAACAAAGGTTATGCTTGTGAAAACCAACCATAAGGAGAAGCCATGTTGGGGTACAGGCATCTGTGCCTTGCCCCGCCGCCCAAGCTATGGGCGGCCGCCCACTAATACCTTATTCTTGTGTACAAATACAGAGAATAAGGGGTAGCTCATACTAGATTCTTGCCCCACCCACACACTTTGTACTCTCTCCTTTTTGCACGCACAACACACCATGCATGCATGCATCCACGCACATGCACTCTTCAACTGGTATCAGAGCTTTAGCGATGCGCGCGTGATGGCTTCTCGTTGAGACGAAAGCGACGGAGCTCGGCTACGGCGACTTGAGCTTGGCGGCGGTGTATCGGCTTGGCAGCGTCAGATCTGAGATTTGGCATGTATATTCAGCTTGTATAGAGCTTGTGTAGCAAGCCAATGCTGAATTTTGCATAGAAACAGCACGAACAAGAAGTGTTGCAGCTCATTTTTGTTGTTTCTGGCTCTCAAAACAATGGTTTTTGCATATCTCCGTCACACAGAGACGGATGGCTACGATCCAGGAGTCTAGGTTGGAATTTCAGCACATTCTAGACGCAATGGTGATTTCCATTTTTTGAAATTCTGATCCAAATTGTAGCAAGTGCAACAACAAAAAGTTTATGATACGTATTTGGGCCGAAAATGAATGTTTTTGGCATATCTCTCACACCCAAAGTCGGATCTATGTGATCAAGGAGTCTACCCTGGGGTTTTGGTACGTTTAGGAAGCATTGGTCATATCAAAATTTTAAAATTTTGAGCATTAAAGTTTTTGTAGCAGCCTGTCAACAATCTCGACATATTGAAGTTTTGCAATTTGATTCCAACATTGTAAATAGTGGTGCAGTCTGCATCTTTGGCTATGTATGGCACATTGTGGTTCTATTTGAGATAGAATTCACCTTGTTTTTGCTTATGCAAGTGATGCTTTGGGATGTGGCTTTTGGATCTTTACACATCCGGATGTGGTTTTATGCGCATTGTATGACTGTGTGGGACATTCCAAATAGCTTTTTTCATGCTATGTATGCATTTTGTGCAGTTTCATGCTATGTATGCCATTTTGTGCAGTTTCATGCTATGATGCATTTTGTGGATACCGCTTGAGCTAGGTATAGCTCATAGGTAACAGGTTTACAGATTTGCAGCTTTTTTGGACAGATACATGTCCAAAGAGCCACTCATTCATAAGTGAGCCAATTTGCCAAGCTTTTTGGCAATATGTGTAGACCATTTGTGGATCTACTTATTGAGACACTAAGTGTCTGTTTTTCATGCAATTTGGTGATATTTTTTGAGTTTCTCCTCAGTTTACAGGGAAAAATTTGCATGATTTTTCCAGATTCTTGTCATGGTTTATGCGTATCCTCGGTTTGCTCTTTGATGGTTTAGTGGTCGAGTTTACTCCCACTCTAGCAGTTATCTGCAGATTTTTGGCTTGCAATTTGCATTGAGTTTTGGCTCGTTTTGCAAAGGAAACTCTGTTCTTTTTTTCCAGTCTTCTCGCCATAAAAGTTTGTAGTGTTATGCCATCTTGTACATTGGTCGATATATTCCCACCTTGATGGTGATTGGGTGTTTGCTCTCACTTTGACAGGTTTTGTCAAAGTGCACACAGTTTGATGTTCTTGTACCCACTCTTGCAGGAGTGAGGGTTGCGTATGCTTGTGTGCCTATTGTTGGGTATAAAGCCCAATGTGGTCGCCCAGGTAAGTGGGCGGGCCGCCAGGTATGTACACGTATTCTTTTGTAAAAACCTAATAAGAACTCACTATGCTCTACACATTACAGTAGAGCGAGTTCACCATATAGTCGTGCTCTTCTTCTCGCACTCTCTCTCGCATCGCACTTCCGCTCGTACTCCTTCAACTGGTATCAGAGCTCAGATCGAGACTCGGGGCAGCACTGCAGGAGGCTAGAGTCACCAGCTCAGATTGGAGTGAAATTCGACAGGCAAAGACACGGCCCCAAATCCTGTGGGAGAGCCCGAAGGACTTGGTGTTCTCAGAATTTCATTCTGAGGTCATCTCGGCCACCGTTCAGCTTCGACAAAGGTCACCGCAGGCCATTTTCGACTACGTGGTCTCGGCGGGTGCAAATCTGACTCTGCAAATTTGGGGTTTTCGGCCTACAACTACAGGTGCTGAGGATATCGAAACTCCCAGAGTGTTGATTTGTGGCTGTCTACACATCGAAGGACAGCTCACAGTTCTTGGAGGTGTGTCACATACGACACGGGCGCATCTACACACAGACTGTAGGCGACATCCACTAGTTCATCATGTAGCTTGTGTTTGCTGCTTGATATTCCAGATTTCATCCTGACATTGCAGGTACTTCCACATGGGATGTATTGTCAGAGATGATGTATGTTTGTTGAGGGTTTGCTGGCTGTGAGTCACGCAGCAAACAACCGCCGCAGCGGTTACAGCATATAGTGGGAAATTTGTGGATGTATGACTTTGTGGGAAGTCTATGTACTGTCAGATTTACTGCAGCCTTTGTTGAGGGTCGAGTGAGGTTTTATTGAGCTGGGGGATTCTCGAATGTTGAGATCCTTTCGATGATACAGGTCTTGGAGCGATCCCTCGAGCACCCTTAGATAGGCAGCTAGGATGTATTGACTGTGAGTTAGACAGTTGGGATTGCATCTTTGCTTTACTGCCGTTGAGGCATTGTCGCAGTCTATGCTTACAGGACAGTGACAGGACAGTCAGAGACAGTACAGGTGCAGGACAGGTTTACCCGCAGCTTACAGTGTCAGAGAGACAGTGTTTTTGAGCTGTTTTTTGGTCTGTTTTTAGTACACCAGAGCCATTTTACAAAGGAGACTTTGCCAAAATTTCTGCAGAATCTGAAGCTTTCTTGGTTCATTTGACAGGTTGATATTGGTTCAGAGGTCAGTTTACAGGGGAAACTCTGCCGAATTTTTCCCAGGAAAGTAAACTATTGTGAAGCGTAGCTATGGCTGGATCACAGGACACTGCTCTTTACAATATCAAGAAGCTGGATGGAACCAATTTCCCATTGTGGAAGAAGCAGATTTGGCACGTGTTGGTACAAAAGAAGCAGATAAAACCTATAAAGCTCAAGGGGATAAAACCAGAAGATATGGACGAAGATGAATGGAGCGAAATGGATGAATTGGCACTTTCTACCATTATGCTTACTTTGGCAGAAAGCGTTTACTTCTATGTAGCAGATGAGATGTCGGCTTATCAAGCATGGTTAAAGCTGAGTGATCTTTATGAGAAGCAGAGTGCAGCTTCACAGGTATACTGGCTTAAGAAGCTTGTTGACTTGAAGATGAAAGAAGGGACACCTATGTCCAATCATCTGAATGAATTCAACACAATCTACAGTCAGTTGTCAGCTCAAGGTGTCAAGTTTGATGAACCTGTTAGAGCTATGTTCCTGTTGATCACATTGCCGGAAAGTTGGGACACTTTTCGCACAGCTTTGAGTAATTCTGCACCTCCAAATGGTTTGAACATAGCAGGTGTAGAAGGAAGTCTGCTTACTGAAGAAACCAATAGAAAAACAATGGACAAAGGCAAAGGAACAGCCTTAGTTGTCAGGGGAAGGACCAAAGAAAAGTACAAAGGTGGAAAGAGGAATCAGTCTCGTAGCAAGTCCCGCAGTGCTAAAGGCAAGAGTGACATAGAATGCTACCATTGTGGCAAGAAGGGTCACATGAAAAGAGACTGCAGAGAATGGAAAGCAGAAAAAGGCAAAGAGAAAGTTGAAGACCATGGTGAGAAGAACAAGTCCTCAGTGAAGATTCAAGAAATAAATGTGACAAACACTGTTGCAGAGGATGACAGTCCAGTGTCAGGAGACATCTACTTCTTGAAGAATACAATGGACTCAGCTCTTCTTACAGCATCTGATGGAAATGCACTGAGTGACTGGATAATAGACTCAGGGGCATCACTTCATGTGTCTCCAAACAAGGAGTGGTTTACTTCTTATGTGACCACTAAAGATCATGTTCGGATAGGCAATGGGCAGACATGTGAGATCTTAGGTGTTGGAGATGTTCAATTGAAGTTTTAGAATGGCTCTTCTTTCACGCTGAAGAATGTGAGACATGTTCCCACAATTACAAAGAGCTTGATCAGCACAGGTTTACTTGATGATGCTGGCTACGTCACCACTTTTGGACATAGCATGTGGAAGATATCCAAGGGTTCTATGACAGTAGCACATGGAGTAAAGTCTGGAGGACTTTACATGATTTATGTATCAAATGTCTCTAAAAATGTAATCAATGTAACCGAGCAGCCGAACGTTTCTTTGTGGCATAGCCGGTTAGGACATATGTCCAAGAAGGGAATGGAAATCTTGTCTCGTTCTGGTTATTTTCTTGGCTTTTCATTTAATGATTTTGAATTCTGTGAACATTGTCTGTATGGTAAGCAAACACAGCAGCCACATAAGCATAAAAGCAGTAGAAGAGATACACAGTTGGCACTTGTTCATAGTGATTTGTGTGGACCTATGCCTAACCTATCTCTAGGGGGAGCTTCTTACTTTATGACATTTATAGATGATTACTCGAGGAAAGTATGGGTTTTCTTTCTCAAGCACAAGGATGAAGCGTTTAGTGTTTTCAAACGTTTGTGACACTTGTGGAGAATCAAAGTGGCAAGAAGCTTAAATGCTTACGCACTGACAATGGTGGAGAGTATGTTTCAAAGGCCTTTCAGGACTTTTGTGAGTCAAAAGGTATAAAACGTGAACTTACTGCTCCTTACAATCCTCCTCAAAATGGTGTTGCTGAGAGGATGAATAGGACCATACAAGAGAAGGTCAGAAGTATGTTGTCTAATGCACAGCTGCCAAATGGGTTTTGGGCTGAAGCTGTATCAACAGCTGTTCATCTTGTAAATAGATCTCCTAGCAAGGTTTTGCAGAAGGATTCAGTGCCAGATATGGTATGGTCAGGCAAAATGCCCTCATACAAGCATCTCAGAGTCTTTGGCTGTGAGGCATATACTCACGTTCCAAAAGAATTTAGGAACAAACTTGAGCCAAAGAGTAGAAAGTGCATCTTTCTAGGCTATGGTAATTCTGGTGAGATGGGGTACAGACTTTGGGATCCCGAATCCAGAAAGGTTGTCCGCAGCAATGATGTTCACTTTAATGAATCCAAATATCATTCTAAACCAGAGAGGGTTGAGGAGATTAGAAGAGTTGTCTTCCAAGAAGATGGACCTGCAAGTGCAAGAAAAAATGTCAGGGCTCAAGAGGAGCAAGGACAGGATAGAGTGGAACCACAGGTTGTGGTTGAGCCTGAGCCACCTATTGTGCGTAGATCTGGACGTGTCACGCGACCTCCTGATAGGTTTGTTCCATCTATGAACTATGTCATGTTGACTGATTGCAATGAGCCTTCATGTTACAAGGAAGCAGTGCAAATGAAGGACTCCGGGAATTGGCAATTGGCCATGCAGTCAGAGATGACAGCTCTGCATAAAAACAAGACATGGAAGCTAGTTAAATTACCACAGGGCAAAAAGGCTCTACCTTGTAAATGGGTTTACAAGTATAAGATCACCGCTCATGATAGTCAGCCAAAGTACAAAGCAAGGCTTGTTGCCAAGGGCTTTAAGCAAGAACAAGGCATTGACTTTGATGAAGTCTTCTCTCCGGTGGTCAAGATGACTACATTGAGATGCTTTCTTGCATTGGTTGCCATATTAGATTTGGTGTTGCACCAAATGGATGGCAAGACAGCATTCTTGCATGGTGATTTAGATGTGGAAATTTACATGCAGCAGCCAGAAGGGTTTGTTGAGAAAGGCAAGGAAGATTGGGTATGCCAGTTGTTAAAGAGTCTTTATGGCTTAAAACAATCACCGAGGGCATGGTACCATAAATTCCACAAGTTTATGCTTTCTCAAGGCTACAAACGTAGTGAGTTCGATCACTGTCTATATACAAAGAAGGCTAAGGATTGCAGTTGGCTGATCCTTATTTTGTATGTGGATGACATGTTGATTGCTGGCAAGCACTTGGAAGAAATTTCAGCTTTGAAGTCAAAGATGGAAAAATCGTTTGACATGAAAGACATGGGTGAGGCAAGTCATATACTTGGTATGCGCATTGAGAGAGACAGATCAAAGAAGTTGATTTGGTTATCTCAAACAGAGTATATTGACAAGGTTTTGCAACGTTTCAATATGGAGAAGGGAAAGGCATTGAGTGTTCCATTGCCACCATATGTGAAACTTAGCAAACAAGATTGTCCTGTGTCTGAGGAAGAACAAGCTGAAATGGATAAGATTCCATATGCGTCTGCAGTGGGTAGTTTGATGTATGCAATGATTGCTACTCGCCCAGACATTGCATTTGCAGTGGGAGTAGTAAGTCTATACATGTCAAACCCAAGCAAGAAACATTGGGAGGCAGTGAAAGGAATATTGAGATACCTGAAAGCTACAAAGAGTATGCGTATATTCTATGGGAGTCAGGAGCTAAGTGTAAAGGGTTTTACAGTCTCAGATTATGCAGGTGACTTAGACAACCAAAGGTCTACGTCAGGGTATGTCTTTACATTGGCTGGTGGAGCAGTATCATGGCGTTCTAGATTACAAGATTGTTTTACTCAGTCTACTACAGAGGCTGAATATGTTGCAGCATCAGAGGCATGCAAAGAATCAATTTGGCTTAATCGACTAGTAACAGATTTGGGAATCAAAGAAGAGATGCCAGTGTTATATTGTGATAGTCAAAGTGCTATACAATTGGCTCGCAATCCAGTTTATCACTCAAAGACAAAGCATGTGGATGTGAAGTATCATTTCATCAGGGAAATGCTCGAGGATAAGCAACTTCAGCTTGTCAAAGTTCACACCACAGAAAATCCTGCTGATCTACTTACAAAAGGACTTCCCTCAGAGAGCTTTGCGCATTTTCGCAAGCAGTTAGGTGTAGGGTAGTACATCACTTCTCTACATCTCTTGTATATTAGCTTGTATAGTAGCTTCTCTCACACTTAAAGTACCACATTGGACTTTAAGTGGGAGGTTGTTGGGGTATAAATCCCAATGTGGTCGCCCTAGTAAGTGGGCGGGCCGCCAGGTATGTACACATATTCTTTTGTAAAAACCTAATAAGAACTCGCTATGCTCTACACATTATAGTAGAGCGAGTTCACCATATCGTCGTGCTCTTCTTCTCGCACTCTCTCTCGCGTCGCACTTCCGCTCGTACTCCTTCACCTATTGATAGACAGTCACACGTTTCATAGGTTTTTGTAGATTTTTGCAGGCAGTTTCTCTTGTGGGATGCGTTTTGAGCTAGTTTGCACTCTACTTGCGTATATGGTTATGCGCTTTACACTCAGTTGAGCAGTTTGTTCCAGTTTCTGCTTATACATGGCAGATTGTGGAGTTGTTTTATGCATATGCGGGCATCGGTTTTGATGTGCTTGGTCATAATGTTTATTATTGTGTAGTGGTTGAGTCATCTCCCACTTTGTTGCCATTTTGGCATGGTATATGGCAGAGATTTTACTTGAGGTTTTACTCAATTTAAAGGGGAGACTCTGTTGGATTTCTCCCAGGTTTTCTCACCATAGTTTCTTGAGGTTGACTTATGGTTGCAGATATGTGTGATAGTTTACAGTCTACAACGATGACTCTTAAGAGATGGCGGTCTTGTACTTGTCGATACTTGCGTTATTGACATTGTGGTCACACAAGGCACATTAGGATCCGTTGTTTCAGCCTCTGCTATAGGGGTGCTCTTGTGAGGGGGAGCCCTAGCTAAAAAAATCCTTTGCCTTTGCAAATCAGTCTCGGGCCTAGTATTTTTGCACCTAAGGCACCTCCTATTTTGTGGAAGGAAACTCCACATCTTGCTGGCTTGGTGGGAGTTGAAGGGCTTTGGATGGAGCTCACAATGGGTGAGATAGGGGGTGTGGGGACTAGGAAAATCTTACAAAGTTTGGGGTCTTCCACTCTCTCATCTTCCTCTCACTTATTACTAATTCTATTGGGGGCCTACTAGTTCTTTGAGAAGGGCTACAGTCCATTTTGTCATAGCATCAACTTCTTGCCTCTTTGGGGGTTTTTCTATTGGGCCATCAAGATCCTATGGAATTTAAAGGTTGTTCTTTTGGTGTTGACCTAGGAGTTTTAGCGATGGTCGTGTAGAGGTGGTGCTTTGGAAGTCGGATGCTTTTCAATTTTGGGGAAGATGTGGAGTGTTTACTACTAGATGGTGATCTTGTCTAGCTCTTTTTGGAACATGTGGCTTTTGGACAAAGGATTACTCATGAGAGAATTCCTCGATTGGTGGCATTCGGATGCTTGGTTTGTCAGTGATGGAGGAAACACCTCCCCCTATTTGCAGCTATATTCTACTCTTTTTTATAAGATTGCTCCCTATTTCACCTGGTGCTTGGGATGTAGATGGTTGCCTTCCTATTAGCTAAAGTATTACAAGGTTGCAGCTCCTTGTAAAAGAGAGTATATAGTCTTGGGTTTATTTATGAATGGTTTGGTGCTCATGGTAGTGTTCCCTATGCATGCATGAGCTTCAAATGAACTAAGCTTTGCAAACTGTGCCAAATCTTGAGAACATCTTGTAAGAAAGAGAGCTCTTCAAGTCTTTTGCAAAGCATGTATTGGAACCATCTACAAGCTTTGGAGTGTGTGTAATGGCATATTGAAGCTCAAACCATGCCATCCATAATCTTATGACAAGGTTTTGGAATACTTGTAGAAAAACCAAGGAATCGCTCGTATTGCACATAGAGCCATGCTTTTTCTTCTCTTTTAACTCTGCATTAAATGAACAAAACATGGTAGTGTTTTTAGAATTGGGCAAGTATCATTGATGCAAATTAGAGGTAGCACTAGAAAACTCCTTACAATAGTACTAAAAAGGCAACAACATTGGCAGAACTGCCAATGCAAGTGAGCAAGGGAGGAAGGTGTGGCTCTACACACACACAAACACACACTCTCCAAGATCAACATCAATTAAAAGCAAGGCAATGTTTTCAGCCTTGCAAGGGTGTGTTTTTGGGCATACACATAGCTAGGAAGCCACACACAAACTCTCTCGGCCTTACTCATTAGCAACTGTGGCATAGCGTGTGAGAAAAATATAGAAAGCACAGCAGCTCTCCTGTGGCATTTACATCATTTCTCGTAGATGGTTACATCATTGACATGGTTGGGTGAGGTGCCCCTTATATAGAGGAGTGACACCTAGCATCAACATCAATGAATATTCCAACATCAGCTCCAAATTCACATACACAGACATGCTTCATCAATCTCTCCAATTGGTTTGCATACACACACGCTCTTGGACATTGTAGAGAGCGAGAGCATGTGTGTATGGAAGAGCATGTGCATGCATGTGTAGACTTTCTTCTCCGTTAGTTTTCATATACACACGCTCTTAGACATTGTAGAGAGAGAGAGAGAGAGAGAGAGAGAGAGAGAGAGAAGGAGAGAGCTTTTTGGCAGTGGAAGGCAGGTATAGTTATATATTGCCATTAGCGCTAGACTTCATGCATCCATGGATGTTTTGAGCTCTCCATACATGTTTGAGGGCATGTTTGCATTGTCATATGCATCTTTGGCTATGATGTATAGGTCTATGATTCAATCTTTCCTCTAGCCAAGTTGGCTATCACAAGTCTTGACAGTTTATTGATTTGCTAGCGATATGTGTTCACAGGTATATCAGTGATTTTGGTTCTAGTGGGAGTTGTATACATATGTTTTTATGCATGATTAGCACTTTGAGAGTGCTTGTCCTCTGTTGAAAGTGTTTTGACTCCCCACAGTTGTTAAGTATGGAAATTGATTTACCCTTGTAAGTTTTATTCTAGAAACGAACATTTGTAAGGCCCCTGTTATGAGGAGAAGCCATCGTGCATGAGAAAAATCACTCTCTAGAAAACCAAAAAGTCATACCAAAATATTCCTTTTTTGCATATTGGCTAAACGGTGGCTAAAAAGTGGTTTAAAAACGGCCTGTAGAGGTAGATATATGGATGGTGGTTGATGATCAATGGCTAGTGGCCAATGTTCTATGGCTGGTGGGGTTGGTGGGTGACATCGAATGTCTAGTGAGTGACATTTTTTTGCTGGTGGCTTGCGTTCAATGGTCAGCGGGGCTGGTTTTTGGATGGACATGACTACACATGGACGGCTACCGCTCATGTGAGATGGTAGTCCATATAGGCTCCTTTGCATCTATAAAAGGAGGCCTCTTCTACACATGAAAGAAAGAAACAAGAAGAAGAAGAAAGTGCAAGGTAGAGAGAGAATCAAGCGGGACAACCATTAAGGGTTTTTAAGCCCTTTGTAAACTACTGCAAATTTGAAGTGTAAAGCCATTGAGTGGTTTCTTTCTTACAAATGTAGCCCACACTTGGGTGAACCATGTACATCTTGTTTATGGTCTCTTTCTCTCTCTCTCTCTCTCTCTCTCTCTCTCTCTATATATATATATATATATATATATATATATATATATATATATATATATATATATATATATATATATATATTATCTCTCTTGTGTATGTTATGTATATCTCCCGATTGAGTACACCACTCTAACTGCTACTTAGTAACTCATTAATCATAACATTCGTTATTTTTTTGACACACTTGTTGGCACTTGTTTGAGCTCATGCCTCACACTTAGTAGTGCCTATTACAACTCATGTACACTATGTTGCAGATATTACCATTGAATGCAATTGTGGAGACTATTTTGTCTTGATTTGGCAGTCTCAACCCTTTTTAAGACTCGGTCTAGAGGAGCCCTTTTTGAAATTGTGGCTAATCATTGTGTTTGCATAGCCTTTTGTGAGGGTCGTCCGTGAGAATTTTTAAAGCCAAACATTTGGGGCCTAGTTACTTAGTGTGAGGTGAGCTAGGCTGCTAGAGATCCCTATTTGTGGCCTCACCCATAGGATATATATATATATATAAGGGTATAGGTTTTTTTGACGCCAAGTTGGTAGTCTTTTGATAGATTTTTTTTAGTAGTATATGCAAGTTGATGTCCTTTTAGCACTCTTTTATGGTTTATGCATTGATTTTTTCTTGAGCTTTGATTGAGATTTTGATCTCTGTTAGAGGAGACTCTACCAAAACTTTTGCAAAAATCTCGCCATAAATTCCTAGTCGCACTCTCTTGCATTTTCTCTTGTCGGTTATGGTTGGATCTTCTAATAAAAAAGAGTATTATATCAAGAAGTGTGATGTCACAAAATTCACAATATGGAAGTACCATGTACTTGATGTCTTGGTCAATGAGGGCATTGCAATGCCATTGAAAGAGGATAAAGAGAGTGTTCACAATGATGATTAGTGGAAGGAGTTTGATGCTCGTACTATGGCGACCATTTTCTTGCACCTTCATGAGTCTATTGTGTTTACTATTATGGACAAGACCATTGCAAAATAATTACGAGAGTCATTATGCTTAGCTTGGGAGGAGAAAGTACTCTCTCAAATAAAGTTTTTCTTCTGAAGAAGCTCATGCGTTTGAATATGAAAGAGGGCAGTAGTGTCAATTTCACACAAACAATTTCAACAACTTGTTTACGTAGCTTACATCTAAGGGACTCAATTTTGATGATGAAATGAAAGCTATTTTGTTGCTATATTCTTTGCCTCCATTGTGGTACACGTTTAATGCTACCATTAGTAACTTTGCCCCTATGGGTAAGCTTGTTTTTAGTGATGTTACTAGTGCTTTGCTCACAAAAGCAATTAGAATCAATCTCTTGACACTATTGGGCATGATGATGCATATGTGGCTAGTGATAATCGTCCTAAGAAGTCGCCGGTTGATCATATGATCCCAAGAATGTTTGTAACAAGAGTCATGGACATGACATGCAAAATGTAGAATGCTATCATTGCCACAAGACAATCTATTTGAAGAAATATTTCCGCATTTTGCAATGTGAAAAAGGTAAAGACATTGCCAAGTCTGACTCTCCTAAGAGCAGTGTGATAGTTGAGGAGCTCAATGCAGTGGAGTCTCCACTAGCTAATGTTGTTCTTGGCATGTTGTACCCATCAAATGACTTGATATTCACTGCTACCTTGAGTCTAGATGCATTATTTCCTCTTGATGAGTGTTATGTGTGAACTGGATCATTGACTTATGTACCAATTTCCATATGGAATGGTTATTGACTATTTGGGACCTTCCTTAGTGAGCCACAAGGCTGCAAGCACACAACATGTGCATAGATAAGATCTACAATGGAAAACAGTGTATCACTCACCTCTTGCATTGCAGTCAATGAGGGAATCCCGTGCATGTAGAGAAAAAGAAGCTACCACCACTATTGCTCACCAGCTTTCCCACGAGTGTACCGTCATCGCTACTCTACCGCTCGTATCCTCTCTCTCATGCTCACACACACTCATGCTCACAAGCAGCAATAATATAAGGTGCAGGAGAACAAGAGCACTACTTTGGTACTGTGAGAATGAGGGAGAAACTATTTTGCAAGCCTCTTATGTGGGTTGCCTTGTTCCCATATGGGTGCCCACATTTGGCCAGTCAGCACTTATAAGTATGTGGTGCACCTCTCATTGGCGATCACCCAATCCCTAATCCTACATGTACGAGCCCAACCAGTCCGGGACATGACTCCATATAAACAATAGTGAGAATGTTGTCCTAAGCCAACATGAAGTTAACATGCCCCCCTTCTTGATGTAAATTCTGTCCTCAAAATTTATGGATGTGGAAAATGAGAAGCATGAACTTGATCCATCCTCTTTGTATGGATCTTTTAGTATTTAAACATCTCGATGAGAGTAGTGACCCATGGATGTGCTCACAATCAAGAAGTTAAATACTACAAGATGAGGTATCATCCTCTGCAATATCTTGACTCCTTAGCTTCACTCAAACAACTATGAAATGAACAAGAAAATAACATAGTAACTATATTTCATTAAAACATGGATAATCAAAAAATTTCTACAATATCTATAAAGGGTAATCGATGACAAAATATTAAAAAAACATGTTTGAGCATCATAAATTAAACCACAATATAATTAAACTAATTGGATCTTATATGTCAAGAGATAGAGAACGAGAGATCTTGAGCTCTTGCAAGCACACACACACTCAAAGATGGAGGTAAAAGACTGTACTTCTTCTTCTTCACAAACTCAAGATAAGAGGTCTACAAAACATAAGAGAAAATACAACATAAAAGGAAACTAGTACAACGGTCTAGTATGAACCGCTAGTGAGTGAGGTGAGTAGATAAGTGTGCCATCACTCTAGTAGGTAGACCAGCTCAACTGAATAAACTGACTCACCAATCCAATTGTGTAGCTCAAATTTGGACGTGAGATAGTCAAGTAGATCAAGCTACCCACAATCTTCTTGTACATGGTAGCATTATCAATCACTTGACCTGCATCATTTCCCACCTTCAAATTCTAATTTAGGCGCATTGCAATTGTCTTACAATCAACCATACCATACTTTTTCAACATATCCAAAGCATATTGCCTTTGTGACAACCATACACCTTCTTCTGTGTGAATAATTTCAATGCCCAAGAAATACCGCAAGTCTCCCAAGTCTTTCATGTCAAACTCTTTCATAACTAGAGCCTGCACGCCCTCTACTTTAGCCACATTATCACCTCCAACAATCAAACCATCCACATAGATACATACTACCACAATTCCTACCCTGTTCCTTTGCACATACAATGAATGGTCTGCATTAGACATCTCAAAGCCCAATGAAATGAGGAATGCCACAATCCTCTCCTACCAAGCCCTAGGTGCTTTGCTTCAGCCCATACAATGCTTTCTTTAATCTACATGCAAGGTCACATAGCCTCCTATTTGCATAACCTTGTGGTTGCTCCATATACACAATTTCTTCCAAGTCTCCATTCAAAAATGCATTCTTTACATCCATTTGTCTCAACACACGTTTTAATGAGTCAGCCACTACAATACACAAACGGTAGCCATCTTAGCTACGGTGCTCAATTTCTCCTCATAATCAATCCCATAAGTCTATGTATAACCTTTGGCCACAAGTCTAGCCTTGTACCTTCTCACATTACCATCAACATTATGCTTTATTTTGTATACCCACTTACATCCAATTGCCTTCTTATCCTTTGGTAATGGTACCAATTCCCATGTTTTGTTTACATCAAGTGAAACCATCTCTTCATCCATAGCTTGCCGTTATTTTTCATCCTTAACAGCATCCTCAAAACATGTGGGTTTTACTTCCTCTATAATCTTTTCCATAAATGCACAATGAGCCATATGACTGTCATAAGTCAATCTTTGCACAAGATCAAGATTTCTTGCTCTTTCTAATTAGCATGGTCTAGGATCACTTCCAAGTGCCCTACTCCCCGCGTGCATTCTTTTTGCAACTGGAGTCTTCACAAAGGTTATGCCATCCAAACTCTGCTCAGAACCACTTCTATCACCATCATCATAACCAGCACTCAAATTTGGCAACTTAGGGGCATCATCAACTTTTTTCTTTCTTTCCTTGAGACATTTGAAGAGTTCGCACGACTCACTCTTTCACATAACCTGCCACTCCATGGATTCTCACCATGACTTGCACTGGAGGACCCTTGTAGCCCACTCAAAACTTGTGATTGCACACTTGTATTTTTTGCAGCCACATTCTCTCTTACATCAGCCCCCAAATCATCTGTTACATCAGCATACCAATTTGTCATTTCATTAAAAAAAAAAACATCCTTGCTCCCCCTCACTTTACCCGTGATAGGATTGTAGCACTTGTACCCTTTCTTCTCAAGGGAATAACCAACAAACATGCATTTTTTTGCTTTTGGATCAAGCTTACTTCTTAGCTCATCCAGCACTTGCACATAAGCAATACATCCAAACACTTTAATATCTGATATATCTAGTTTTTCACCTGAGCTTTTCTTCAGGTGTCATATCATGTATTACAGCAGTAGGGGTCATGTTCATAATGTAGACACTTGTAACAACAGCCTCAGCCCAATAAAAATGAGGCATGTTTTTCTCATTCATCAATGCTAAGCCACTTCTTCAATGTGCCTGTTCTTCTGCTCAGCAACACCATTTTGCTACAGAGTATACCTGCATGAAAATTGCCTTTGAATTTCATGCTTTTTTAGAAAACCAATGAATTTATTGGAGAAGTATTCTCCCCCTCCATCTTGCTCATGCACTTTACATGTTTTCCATTCCATTTTTCAACCATAATTTTGAAATTCTAAAAATGCATAAACACATCACTTTTTTTATTCATAAAGTAGACCCATACCTTCCTTGTATGTTCATCAATGAATCTCACATAGTATCTGCATCCACCCTGAGATGCAATCTGTGCTAGACCCCACACATTTGTATACACTAAATCCAATGCATTCCTCCTTACATGCTTATCATGAGGAAAGGATGCTTTTTCCTACTTTCCAAATTGACAAGCTTCACATACTTTCTGCATTTCAGCAACTCAAAACCTAGGTAAACTTGTAACCATCTCTTTAGTATGCATCCTTTTCAACCTCTGCAAATTTACACGACCAATATGTTTGTGCCAAATCTTTATATTTGGAACAACATCTGCACCTCATGCAAACATGGCAACATTCACTTTGGGCACTTTTACATCCAAAGTAAACATTCTACCCACTTTTTTTCCTTGCACAACTAGCCTTCCATCATTCTTATGCTCTTCAACAAAGAGACCATCAGAGTTGAACCTGACATGTAAACCCTGCTCAACCATTAGCCCAATAAAAGCCAAGTTCTTTGTAATGTTGGGTACATGTAGTAAATCAGCCACGTACTTCACTTTACCATCTGTCATGGACAATGGCACATTTCATGTATGCATAATAGTATGTGCAGTATCATCCCCGTTTTCTACATAATCAAGACTTTATAAAGTCTGCATTTCCTTAAACCATTCACCATGGCTGGTCATGTGATTTGATGTACCATAATCCACATACCATACATTATCACTGGATTTTTCCACATTTGCAGACATAGTATACCGCATATGATGCACCATAAATAGCCTCTTGGGCTCATGTGCATTCTTGCTAGTGGTTGCATAACTGTTTTGTTGCCTCCTGTCTGGACAGTCACGTTCAAAGTGACCATGTCCACAACCCCAACATACTATATTTTTGTGTTGACCTACATTATTGGGATGTGCATTTCCACGGCATCCTGGACTCCCCTTGCCTCAAAAGTTTCCTCAACCACCATCTGTGTTCTAGCCATGATTTTTGTTATGCTATTGTGCTTAGTGGTTGCCTCTTCCTCGGCCTCATCCTCCACGACCTGTACCACGTCCTCATCCTCTCTTGGTGAAAAGGACATGTTCAAAATTGTTTTCACCCTTCATAGAGGAGTCTTCCTCAAGTTCCTTCTCTTCCACAATCAATAAGGACACCAAATATGTAAACAAGGGAATGTTCTCTCGAAGACGGATGCCAGTTTTAAATCGTTTGTACTCAACACCCAAAGCTCGTAGACAGACTTCTACTTTATCATCATCATCAATTGTAACACCAATCGATGCAAGTGACTCACATATATTCTTTATCTTCAACAAATAGTCATTGATGGACAAGCTTTTCTTCTACATAGTATTCAGCTTAGTCTTCAACTGCAGCTTCCTTGCCTTTGGTGTTGGTCACATCCAATGATAGCAAAGTGTCCCAAGCCTCCTTAGGAGATTGAGCACCTTGTATATGCCCAATCATCATGTCTTGTACACTGACAAAAAGCCAGTACATGACCTTTAGAGCTCCCTGGTTCCAATCTTTGAATGTCTTAATTTGCATACCACTTGCACCTTCCTCTGGCAGTGATGGTGCTATCTCATGCTCTCCATCAATGTAGTCCCAATAACCTTTGCCCATAAGGAAATTGGTCATTCTGAACTTCCAAGCATGGAAGGAGTTGTTCTTGTCCAACTTCTCACACTGAAAACATGGTTAAGCCCATCATTGCTAGATGACATGGTTCCAACCCTTTACACAGTCTTCGAGCAGCTTGCCAAAAATAGTCAATTACCACCTATAACCACAATCTGCATACATACACTTGTTTCACTGAACTAAATAGTATCTATGCACACTACAAACAAACCAAAGTTTTCTGGACCACCTATATGTAGATTTGCAAAATCATGAACCTTAGCGTTTCTGCACGCAAACACACTCTAACCCCAAAACAGGGGTCGAAACGTGCTCGGAATGGAAATTTGGTTGAACAGTCTTAGTCCAAAGTCCAAAGGACTGTAGAGAACCCTGAGACGCACACTCTCCAAAAGAAATCACCTCAATCAAAGATCCTTGATGATGGATCCCGGGAATAACCAAAGCTGCTTCCTAGACTGATTCTGCTTGTTGCTCCAACCTCCTCGGACACAACCAAGCTCTGATACCATGTCAAGAGGTAGAGAAGGAACTTGAGCTCTTGCAAGCACACACACACTCAAATATGGAGGCAAAAGATTGTCCTTCTTCTTCTTGACAATCTCAAGATAAGAGGTCTACAAAAAATGAGGGAAAATACAACATAAAAGGGGAGCTAGTACAACGGTCTAGTATGAACCGCTAGTGAGTGAGGTGAGTAGATAAGTGTGACATCACTCCGGTAGGTAGGCCAACTCATTGTAGTCTAGATGTAGTATGAGTGGCAAATATATGTGTATCCACCAAGGCACACTAGTGATGATGATTGTCAGTGATAGTCATCGAGGAGTCGTACACGTTGAGATTGATATCTCAACATTATAGAGATTAACAAATCAAGGACTCTAGTCTTACTAGTTTTATTATCAATAGCGTAGTAAAGGTCAACTATTAATCCCATAGTTAATCCTCCTAATCCCTCCTAGTCAAGCTATATTTATTTAACCACACGAGAGCACATTGTTTCATTTTCTAGGTTTGACTAAAGGCTATACTTAGAAGACCCTCAAATTGAGATACAATTAAGGAAATCACATATGAAATTATCACCTAAAAAGATTCCCTTTGGTTGACCCCAAAAGTGTTTATAGATTTTGTTGCCACGTAGACCCTTAATTGAATTTTGGAGTCACTTTTTTTAAAGAAAATAAAAGTGGCTTTACTGCTTGTTGATCTGCAATTATGTATCCTTGGGAGTCATGTTGAAATCATTACCCTCCCCAGGCCCATCACAATAGCCAAACTTTCTTTATAATACTCAAGCTAAAGGACAAGAGAGATTAAGCCCAGTAGAAAAGTACTAACAAATGGTACCTAAGTTGCAGTTAGACACCTATGTATCAAGAATTGTATGTCTAGTTCACCTTTATATGTTGTATACATGTATAAACAATATTTTGATAGAAATATGTTTTAATATATACAATTGGAGGTGCACGGAACAATTTGTTTGAATTGTCATTTTGCACTTATATTCTACCTTTCCTACTTCCTACTTGCTACCTCCTATCTCTCCTTGCTCTTCTCTCTCTCGTAGTCCCTCCTCATGCACCTGCCTCTTCTTCAGCATAGCAAGTAATTTTGGCTCTCCCTCAAGCTTCAAGTATGTTTTTAGTCTAACAATTTTGTATGGCCCTTTTGTTGTAGTGCATGGCTTGCAACTAAGGGTCAATTTACAGGTTTGATTCCCATCCCTAGCTATGTTTACCTTTGTGTCACATTACAGGACACTCGCCCTTGGTTGTGTCGACCTTCAAGTCACACTGCAAGGGGATTAGAATCTACATGCTTTTTCCCTGGGTGAAATGCTGACCTTTGCATCACATTACAGGACTGTCTTAGGGAATGCAACTAGATTCCTTGCCCCTAGTTGCTACTGACCACTGTGCCCCACTATAGGGAGGGTAGGCTTAATAGATTCCTCATCTTTGTTTGTTGCTATGGACACCATGTCGCATTACAAGGAGGGGTGAGGTGTAATAGATTCTTCATCCTTGGCTATTGCTGGCCTTTGTGTTGCAATGTAGGGAGTTGCTTAGATTGCTTGTCCCTCATTATTGCTAACCTTTGCATCACATTGTAGGGAGTGTCTTAGGGTGTTCTAGATTCCTCTTCTTTGGCCACTATCGACCACTACATTGCACTGTAGGGGGGAGTTTAGGCCTAATAGATTCCTCATCACTCGTTGGTGGTGACCACCACATCACACTATAGGAACGGGTTATGGGTCAAATAATTGCTCATCCATGTTTGTTGCTTACCACCATGTCACACTTTAGGGAAGGTTATTATTGTTTTAGAATTGTGAATAAGCATGTTACATCATTAGCCATTCTTTTATTTATATACCTATAGCCATATTAGTCAAAGCTATATACTTTTTATAGCTATTTTGTTTAATTCTTCTTTCGTACATTTTTAGCCATGGCAATGACAAAGATATTCTCTACCTCTATCTTGCTTTGGAGGATCATATCCATTGTGCCTTTGATCCACTTCGGTCAAAGTTTGTGAATGAGCTTGTGGAACATTGTCATGCTTGGCTGTGTGTTGTATTTTCCTCAATGATTTGACCCAACTCTTCACACAAACGGTGTTATGCACAACACAGTGAAGTAGCTGTTGAAGATGATGAAACAGGAAACAGAAGGAAGACAGCAACTCAGAGTAGGAAGAAGATGGAGAAGGAGAAGACACAGAGCTTGTGTACGAGATCTCTGTAGTCTCTCTCTCTGTATTGGAATAATAATTGTATTCAAACTCAGAGCTACAAAGCTTATATGAAACCCTAAGAGATAAGGTGTCCTTTCACACCGGATGTCCAGGGGGAAAAACCCAGTGGGAGAAAAGTGCCCCTGGTGAAGCGCGTATACACACTAACACTACTACATGTCTACAAATCCCCCCTGTAGTGATAGTGTGAATCCGTACAAGGTAGCAGATCATCATGTGTATGAGAGTAAGCCCAAAGCTTTTCGGAAAGCTTCAAACTTTTCTCGTGATAACGCCTTCGTAAATAGATCTGCAATGTTATCCTGTGTAGGACAGTAAGTTAGTGTGATCTCCCCTGCATGTAGCCTTTCCCTGACATAGTGGTAGTGAACCTCTATGTGCTTTGTTCTTGCATGAAATACTGGATTCCTTGCAACTGCAATAGCACTCTGACTATCAGTGAAAATGGTAGTGGGTGCCTGTTGACACTCACAAAGATCTTCCAATAACCTGCGTATCCATACACAATCAACTGTTGCCGTGAAAGCTGCCCTGTACTCAGCTTCACAAGTTGATGTAGCCACTGTGGGTTGCTTCTTGCTTAGCCAAGATATACATGCATTTCCCAAGAAAAAACAATTGCCACTTGTGGAATGTCGTGTGTTAAAATCACCAGCCCAATCTGAATCGCTGTAACCAAGAAGCTGCATAGAACTGTGCTTTCCATACATATCCCCCCTTCGAAAGAACATGGCAAGATTAGGGGTACCTGAAAGGTAACGAAGTATGCGCTTCACAGCTTGCCAATGATGCATACCTGGGCTGTGCATAAATCTGCTTGCTTGTGAAACCCCAAATTGAATGTCTGGATGAGTGTTGGCTGCCAAATATATCAAGCAACCAACCGCTGCTGCATAAGTATGTACATCAAAAGGTTCTCCAGCATCGTGCATGCTCAACTTTGATCCAGTTTCTACGGGTGTAGAGATTGGCTTACAATTTTGCATACCAAACTTGTCCAAAATTTTATGCAAATATTTTGCCTGCAACATGTATATGCCATCCTCTGATTGCACAAACTGAATACCCAAGTAATAATGTAGCAAACCAAGATCAGACATCTCAAAGGTTTTTCTCAAAGCATCTTTAAACGCTTCAATTTCATTTGCATTATTGCCTGTAAGAAGCATATCATCCACATAAAGTGGTAGCATAATGAGAACTCCATCTCTCTTTTTGACATACAAAGTACTTTCTGTTGGACTATTCTGAAATCCCTGGCCAATCAAATAAGTATGTATCTTCTCATACCATGCTCTTGGAGCATGTTTGAGACCATACAAAGCTTTACGCAATCTACATACCTTTTGCTCTTGACCTTTTACAACAAAACCACTTGGTTGAATTACATAAACTTCTTCCTGCAAATCACCATTCAAAAAAGCAGTCTTGATATCCAACTGATGCACTTTCCAACCATGATGAGCAGCAATTGCAACTAGTGATCTAACTGTGGACGCACGAGAAGTAGGAGCAAAGGTTTCATAATAATCTATGCCTTTCTGTTGCGCATAGCCTTTTGCCACAAGCCTTGCTTTGTACCTGTCAACAGTACCATCTTGTTTCCTTTTTACCTTAAAAACCCACTTTGTACCAATAGGCTTTTTACCTGTAGGCAAGTCCACTAGATCCCATGTATGATTCTTATGAATAGAATCAATTTCTTGCTGCATAGCATCTTTCCACTGAACACACTCTAAAGCTTGTTCAAATGAATCAGGCTCATCTGCATCACAAAGAGTGCTAAAGCAAGCCAAATCTACTTGCTCTCTGCCAAAAGTAGTACCAGCACGTGTTTTCCGTGGCAACGGTGCATCCAACTTGCTATCCTGCAAAGTTTTCTGAACCCATTTAGGCAAGGTTCTTTCTTCCCTGAGAACTTCTTGCTCTTCACGCACAATTTCCTCTACATCATGAGGTGTCACATGCTGATCAAAAGATTGATCAAGATTATCAACCTGTTGTGATTCTTGATTCTCCACAAAAGAAGGAAGCAAACCTTCAAATACATCATGTGTCTGCATATGAGGTACATCAAAAGCAACCATAGGTTGAGCAGTAGTTTCTGCAAAAATTACATCACGACTTTCAAAAATCTTGTTTGTAGCAGGATTGTAAAGTCTATAACCTTTACTTCCACTACTGTACCCCACAAATATACATTTGATTGCCTTATCATCAAGCTTCCCACGTAACTGCTGAGGGATGTGAGCATAAGCAAGACAACCAAAAACACGAAGATAACTGACTGAAGGTTTTTTGTCATACCAAGCTTCATATGCAGTAATGGTCTTCAAGGCACGAGTAGGACACCTGTTCAAAACATGTGCTGCACAAGCAACTGCCTCCATCCATAGCTTATGAGGCAAACTCTTAGCCTTGAGCATACATCTAGCCGTCTCCATTAAAGACCTGTTCTTCCTTTCTGCAACACCATTCTGTTGTGGTGTGTATGGCATAGTGCATTGGTGTTTAATGCCTTTCTTTCCCAAAAAATCCTTAAATGCACCTGACATGTATTCACCTCCTCAATCGGTACGAAGAGTCTGTACTTTGCAACCTGTTTCATTTTCAACCATGGCGACATAATGTTGAAAAACTGCAAACACATCTGAATTTTCTTTGAGTGGATACACCCAACAAAACCTGGAAAAGTCATCAATGAAGGTCACAAAATAAAGGCTGTTTCCTATAGATGGCGTCCTCATAGGACCACATACATCACTGTGTACAAGCTGCAACTTTCGTGTCGCTCTAACTGAACCATCCTGCGAAAATGCAAATCTGTGCATCTTTCCAAGAACGCAACCTTCACATACATGTCTTGGTGGCATCTCCAATAAAGACAAATCATGCACCATATTATGACGTTGTAAAGTCATCAAACTGCCATAACCAACATGCCCAAATCTAGCATGCCACAACTCAGCATCCTGCATGGCATGAGTCTTTGTTTCTACAATACATACCTGAATCTGCTTTTCATAACGATCTAGCACAAATAGTCCATTGTCCAGCGTACCTGTAGTGATAAGAGAATAACCATTCTCTCGATCTCGTACAACACATCTGTCATCCTCAAAAATGACCCGAAGACCATTTTTTGCAAGAGAGGATACAGACAACAAATTCTTCTTGATCCCTGGAACATATAAGACATCTGGCAAGCATAAATCTGAACCATCTGAAATGGTAATCAAAATCTTACCAACGCCTTTGATTGGATAAGAAGCATTATTTGCACATGTCACCTTCTTTCCTGCTGGAGCTGCATCCAATGAACAAAACAAATCCTTCCTTGAAGTAATATGCCTGGATGCACCACTATCAAAGTACCAAATCATTTGTGTCTTGTCAACACTGTAAGCAGAAAAATTTGAACATACTACAAAAGCATAAGAATCCTGCACAAAGTTTGCAGACTCTTCTTTAGCTGTAGAAGAATCACCAGAAGCTGAAACAACCAAACTTGACTCTTTCTTCTTTTCTTTAGCAATTCGCTTTTTACACTCACTAATGTAGTGACCAGGTTTCTTGCAGTAGTGACATTTACCTTTCTTCTTGGACTTGTCGGAATCACCTTTAGACTTCTCTGAAGATTGTCCTGCACTAGACTTGGAGTAATGAGCACTCTCTTTACCCCTGTTTTTGTTCTGTACAACAAGAGCATGATCCATACCATCCACCTGTAAAGACTTGTTCTTACGTGATTGATCTTCCTGCAATAGCAAAGCCACTAACTCTTCAAAATGAAGAGGGTCAGGATTAGCACGCAAAGACAGAGTCAAAGAAGTCTGAAAAGTCAAATAAGATGGTGGTAGTGAATTGAGTGTTTTGGAAACCAAGTCCTTCTCTGGAATCACTTCATCAATGCTAAGCAATTGCTCTTTATGATCCCTTATTTTTGTAAGATGCTCGACAATATCGTCACCTTCGTCCATCTGTATTTTGTCAAGTTGTTTCTTCAAAAACTCTATTCTGGCAGCGTTTCTTCCTCCAAACATAGCTTGCAGAGTGTTCCAAGCATCCTCAGAAGTTCTGCAAGATCTGATATGTGGTGTGATTGTCCTCTTTATGGTTAAGGCAATCACAGCCATAGCCTGTGCATCTTTAGTATCCCATCTCTTTTGCTCTGGAGTGACTTGTGAGGGTCCTGCACCAACAGCTGCACCACGACCAGGCGTGGCAGGTGCAATGCTACCTGGACAAACTTCATCTACAGATACATAATCCCACAATCCTTTACCAACCAAAACATTTTTGGCCATAAAAGACCAAAGAGAATAGTTGGTACCATCCAATTTGTCTTCGGATGTAAACGCACCAAAAATCTCTTTCTCCGTAGATTGAGCCATACTGTAGATGCACACAAGAGAGCAAAAGAACCTCCAAGAGATTCACAAATCTCCTCTCCAATCCAAGCAAAACTCTACACAAAATCTCAGCACAAAGCTAAGACAAGCTGCTTCCCAAAAGAACTGTTTACCTGAAGAAAATCTGTCAAAAAGCACACCCTCTTGATCTAAACGCCTCCGAAAAGTAACTTCTGCTACGCTGCTCAGAACAAAATTCTGAGGGCTCGAACGGCTTCGAAAGGGGGGTAAAACCCCGGGTCGCCTGGTCAGAATACTCCCAGAACGTCGAGGATGCTCCCACCAACAAATTTTCCGAAAACTGCCTGAAAACTGCGATTGCGCGCGCGGACGCGAAAACGCAAGTAGAGGCTCTGGAAATCACCTCGCTCTGATACCAATTGTTGAAGATGATGAAACAGGAAACAGAAGGAAGACAGCAACTCAGAGTAGGAAGAAGATGGAGAAGGAGAAGACACAGAGCTTGTGTACGAGATCTCTGTAGTCTCTCTCTCTGTATTGGAATAATAATTGTATTCAAACTCAGAGCTACAAAGCTTATATGAAACCCTAAGAGATAAGGTGTCCTTTCACACCGGTTGTCCAGGGGGAAAAACCCAGTGGGAGAAAAGTGCCCCTGGTGAAGCGCGTATACACACTAACACTACTACATGTCTACAGTAGCTATTATGCCAAGTCCTAAAAATTCTTGATAGTATGTTTCATCTTGAAATCAAGGCCAAGGTAGGAATCAAGGAGAGGATGCAGCTTGTTTCACAGTTACATTCATAGTTGAAGAGCAAAGGTAAAGGAGAAGGCTCTTCTAAAATCCCTGAGAGCCTGAAGAGGATGTAGCTACTCCATCAACCGTTCTTGAACCCTCAATGAAACCTTTAGAGGTTGTGTCTTTGAATGAAACTAACTACCTTGTTGTCTTATACTTGCTTGGTGAGCTCTCCATATTTCACTTGCAGGAAACCCAACTTGGTGAATGGAACTATGAAAATGTAAAGCAAGCCTCAGTGGCCCATCCTCTTTTCAAAGATCCAATCTATGCAGCAAAGATATTCAAGGACCAGCCAGTGTGCAAACTAATTTTACAAATAGTGCTAAAAGAAGCAACAACCATCACAGTGTAGCACGTGGCATGATTCTGGCACATGCGCTTGTATGATATAGCACTTTGGAATGGAGGCCATCTTTAGCAGTGACTCCAACCTTGCCATCATGATGGAAGCAAATGTACTATTAGAGAGTTTCAGCACACATCTAGGACTGTACATCAACTCATAGATAACGTTCTATCAATCTGCAATGCTCTTTGATGACTTCATTTCACAACGACTTGTATACCAAAAATATTCTAGTGGATTTTGGCAAGCAGGGAGTGTATGGAAAAATTGTGGATTGGGGACAAAGTACAACCTCAAACGCTCTGCATACATATTCAAAGTTCCCAAACCTCAACCCTAAAACCAGAGCTTAGTTCAACAAAGATTATCCATGGACGGATCCCAAAAACATCACCTCAAACCCACCTCCTTTTACCAAATCCTTTCTTCATGTATAAGGCCAATCCTACATTCTAAAACACTTGATTGTGTGTATGCCTAAACCTTCTAAAGCTTTAGACAAAGAAACAATATTTTGTGCCTTTGGTAGTGTGTAATGTTATTTCAAGTTGTGGCTTTGAACTATTTCAAGTTCGTTCTTTAACTTATTTCAAGTTGGGTCTTTCTCTTTGCAACAAGATGTGGGTCTCACGCTTATCGTGTTGCAATGCAGATATGGAGCATGTTGTCTCAAATAACTAGAACCAACCTCAAAATAAAGAGAACATACCTACCCCTAACCAATATCCACCTCTTGATCCATTACTCAGCAACAAACTAGCACAATAGATTTATAGAAAGGAATAAATATGGGTCACAAGTAGGGCTTCGATTGTGTCCAAAGAGAAAAACTCAAAGCTTGCTAGAAAGCCATTGACCTACAAGCAATATAGACAGTTGTGTCCCAACCATTTTGTGCCCAATATACTTTTTAGGGTCAATGGGTCACAAGTGGTGATCTTAGGGCTTTGGCTGTGTCCCAAGAGAAAAAATCAAAGCTTGCTATAAAGCCATTGACCTACAAGCAATGTAGACAGTTGTGTCCCAACCATTTTGTGCACAATATACATTTTAGGTTCAATGGAAATGCTAATGCATCTCCCCCAACTTGCCACACATTATTCACACAAATCTAGATTCATACAGGTATACATGTCACCTCCAAACAACAATCAAGTGGCAATCTACTTTGTGAAATAATGCTACTAGGTGTTGCAGCTCAAAGTAGATTGGAATGGTCGTCCTGCTACAGTAGGTGTCGATAAAGGACACCCAATAGAGAATTTTCATGCTCTAGAGGCAAACCAAGAAGAGCCTCCTTGCAAACAAGGATATACATATCTCCCTAAGGAGACAACAATCCTTAAGCAACTCGCGACTCAAGGTGTGGACCTCGCAAGCCAAGGAGAGACCTAGGCTATGTTACGTGTTTTCATTGGAGTTTCCTCATCAAGTGTATGGGAAATACCCCTGCCAATGTTGCAGTTTTGAAAACACGAAGTATGATTTTGATTTTACAAAAAAAAAAAGCAAACAAAAATGCCATTACGTAGCAACTTGCCTATGCCAAGGCCTAGTCCACATAATGAGATCAATCCAGCCCATGACATAGCACATACACAGGATGAAAATGCAACCTATTACTTACTCATCCTACCACAAGAATGCAGATACATATCATTCCATTGCAATTACAACACCTGCAAGTAAAACACCAACATTGTCAAAGAAAAGATTGTATTCCATGGAGAAGCCCAATGGTTTACTGAACCATTTTGTGAAAATTGGCTACCCCTCCACGTATTATTCATATATATGTACAACAATAAAAACCTCCAAGAAAAAATGCATTCAATTTGTTTGTATGATGCATGAGAAAATGGAGTCTTTGTTTCCAAATGAGTGATAAAGCTATATTAGGTATTGAAATCGAATCTATTTGAACTTGTATGATGGTCACATCAAGTTACAAGGTTGCATCCTTGAACTTTGTTATAAAAAAATCTTTTTAATAAAATTATACCCACGCTTACGCTTTTTAAAAAAAAGCAATGTGTGGAAATAGGCAAGAATCGATCAGGGGGTGTGGCTTGCTAGTTTTTAATAATCCAAGTCAAGGTCTATAGAAAAGGTGTGATAGGGTCCATGAAAATCTAAAGAATGTTAAGACTTGGCTTGAGCAAGAGCTGAAGGAAGTTAACAGGCAACTAGCTATTGGCCCTAATGGTAACAAAAGAACTTGCACATAGGCAAAATGCAGTGGGTTAGCTGAAGACAAGCTGATAGATGGCGCCTTTAGTTCTCTAAAGAAGTCCCTACCACAGTAGGTGGACGTTGTGGAGGCTATCACTATTGCAATTCCATCAACTCTTATTCAAAAACAGCTAGCCATACAAGCTGACTGAGGCTTGTGTTTGGCTTCAATGGGAGAATCCCTAATAGATATGAGCTGATACAATGTATTCAAGGGCCGCCAATTCTTGGGCATGGGGGTGCAATTGAAAATACTACTTACCTAGCCAAAGGTTTTTACTTGGTTAGATTCAAGGAGCCATCCGACATTTCAAAAATTCTAGATAAAGGTCCCAATATATTTGACAAGAATATTGTCTGTGTAGTACCATGGGAGCCAGTGTTTGACTCATCGCAGTCCCTCAAGGGATACATCCTATACTGGGGCAAGTTTGCGGGCCTACCTAGTTGGCTTTGGGATAATATTAGGATACTTGCCAGCCAATTGGGCACCCCTTTGATTGTCCCTAATAAGAGGGGTCTAGGCAGGTACTCTAACAAGGTTTGTATAGGCTGGAATGTGTCTAAGGCACCACCACCCAAAAGCATGGTTATCAATGTTGGAGCTAGACTTATAACTATTCCGCTCAATTTTGGGACTTACCTTGGGGCGTGCTTTGAGTGTAACAAATTTGGACAGTTTGCCAAGGATTGCCCCATGAGGACTAAAGTCAACTCCAAGCCTACATCCCAGGCCTCCATATCAGGGGAAGTCAATCATGCCCTTGACAAGGAAACAACAATGGTAGAGGGTGAGAAACAGGTAAAGAGTTGTGAAGGGACAAAAATAGGCGAGGAAAAAGAGGTGGATGATTTGTGACAATGAAGTCACCAAATTGCAAGAGAAGATTGTTGAGTTACAGAGCTTCATGCTGCAAAACCCCGAATTCCAGCACAAAGAAAATTCGTTTGTTTTTCCTGCATCTAGACCTAAGCTTATGAAATTAACAAATGTGTCGACTGTGAAAGTCCTAGGACTGAAGAAGGCCAAAAGGGTGAAGCTGGTGGTGAGATAATCCTTATCATTGGAGGTTAATGGAGCCTTGAAAGGGATAGGCTTCTTTGCACCCCCTGTCCAACTGAAAGGTGGGACTTCTGGCATCCCTCTTTGCAATTCCTTTGAAGTGCTACAAGAAAAGAAATCATCTAACTTCAAAGAACCTCCAAATTCTCTTGGGTTCAAGTAGGTGGAAACCAACGGTCAGGGGTCAGATGTAGAGGAATTTGTCCCTCTCTCTCTCTCTCAATGATGAAAGTTCTAGCTATCCAATCATGGAACGTGAAAGGATTGAAGACATGAAAGAAGCACGCCCTCTTCTAGAAGGAAGTAAGAAAGGATAAGGAAGTTAATTGTTGGGCCATCCAAGAACATCATTTGGATGCTCAAAGCAAAAGAAAATAAGCATTGGGGAAGAAGTCGGTGTTCTTTGGAGAGGGAGTGGTTGGGTTCATTGGTGTCCTCTCTATTGTGGACAAGGACCTGGAGCTCAAAGTGGTACTACATTACCCCTCTGGGAGAGTCCTAGGAGTGAGTCATTTGGGTGGATCAACCTATCACCATAGTAAATATATATGGCCCCTGCAATGCCAAGGATAAAGCCAAATTGTGGATGCACCTTAGGGATTCCCCTGTTTAAGGGGAGTGGCTACTGATAGGTGAGTCCTTTAATATGGTGGATAAG
The DNA here is from genome assembly GCF_014529385.1 of Adiantum capillus-veneris. Lineage (NCBI taxonomy): Eukaryota > Viridiplantae > Streptophyta > Polypodiopsida > Polypodiales > Pteridaceae > Adiantum > Adiantum capillus-veneris. The sequence goes on along the minus strand of NC_140933.1, from coordinate 38,247,235 downwards.
GGCAAGGATAGAATAGGCTCAATGTGAGAAATGGGCTATGATGGACCTATGGGAGGCGAGTCCCTAGAACAACACGTCGGGCTTCATATGCACAAGCTTACAGTATGCCCGCATGCCTTCTCATCTTGATAGGTGCTAATGCTCTCACCAAGTTGACTAGATCCTGTCACTACTTGAGATGAAGGTACTGACATTGAAGATCTTGTCATACCATCTACCTTTACACATGAAACTCAGGAAAGCCAAAGGGGAGGGGTAGGCCCCCAAAGTGACTAAGAAGCTGCTTGTTATTGGGGGCACACCTGTTCAAAGACCCTCTATTTAGAAGCCTAACCAAGAAAGCTTTGAGTGAGCTCGATAAAGATATTAATCTGGGAAAACCTAGAGCTTGGGACCATTTTTCTCAAAGTATACAGAAAGAAATCAAAAGCTTAGGCCCTCAGATGAAAAAGACATGGGAAGAGCATTGGAAGCAACTCAAAGAGGAGGTTGTTTGTCTAACTTCCAAAAAGGCTATTGGTCTAGTCCCTGAAGAAGAACACAAAAGATGGTTGGAAGCAAAAGCCAACTTGGCTGAGCAACAACTCGAGAAGGTAAAGAGGGCAAGATTGATGTCCAGGGAAACCTTCCTTCAGCCAGAGGCCACTAATCAAGCACATTTTTTTAGGGCCATGAAAATCAAGAAAAGTGAGTGCTCCGTACACTTGCTCGCAGATAAGAATGGGAATGTTATGCAAGACCAAGACAAAATGGCTAGGATGATGCTTGATCATCTAAGCCAACCAACCAAAGACCCATTCTCAAGAAGTGGTTGAAGCCAGAATCACCTTGCTCAAGAGTGTCAATAGGAAAATCCCCCAACCGGAACCCAATCGTCTCAGTCATTCCCCCTCATCAGCATGGGTTTATTAAGGGAAGGTCAATATATGACAATATCTTGGCAGCAATGGTTGGCATTGAGTTTGCAGCCTTCACAAAGTAGGAGTGCATTTTACGTCAGCTAGACTTGAACAAGGCATATGATAGGATTATGTGGTCCTTCATTGAGTATGCAGCCTTCACAAAGTAGGAGTGCATATTACTTCAGCTATATTTGGACAAGGCATATGATAGGATTATGTGGTCCTTCATTGAAGATGTCATGAAATCACTGCGCTTTGGGCCTCTCCTTTCTCGACTGATACACACTCTGGGTAAAGGCAGTCAATCTGAGCTCTTGTTCAATGATAGAATTGTGAGCTCCTTTGAAGCCAGAAGATCTATAAATCAAGGATGCCTCTTCTCTTTGCCATTGGGTCACATCCTCTAATAACGATGCTTGAAGCTACCGTTGGATGGGGTGAAATTCAAGGTTTGATTGTACCCGACAACAACTAGCTCAGGCCAAGATGTTCACAGACGACTCCCTCCTCTTTTTGAAAGCTTGTCCTTGGGTCCTCAGAAAGGTGCTAAAGATTGTGCAGACAATTTTTGTGGCTTCAAGGTCAAAGTCTAGCAATGAGAAGTCTAGACTGATCTCCTTGATGGAAAACGACTCATGGGACCATCAGTCTGGTGATTGTGTCTAAAGAAAGGATATTTTGACATTTGGGCACCCCCCATAGGGGGTGGAAGTTACACACAAGCGAAAAGATCGAGAGAAAAATGAGTAGGTGGGAGTATGGGGTGCTTCCCTTCCTAAGTTGGATCAAAGTGCTCAATTCATTTATGATGCCTTATATTGCCTTTACCAGCCTGCTCCTCAAAATAGCCAGAAGTAATTGGAAGAAATTTTTGAAACATGTTAAAAGATTCTTATGGAGGAACAACACTAAAGACTCTTCACCATGGCAATGGGAAAAATGAGAAGTTATTGCTCGATTGGTGTGTTTGAGGGGGGGCTTTTACAGGTCTGTCACATCTCACAAAGAGACGGGTCCAAGACTACGGTCCCAAGACTAAAATGTCAATCCGAGGGAGCAAGTGACTTGACTAGGGCATGGAGGCACGCCAAGAGGTTGGAAATCTCTTGTTTGAGCACAATACACTCCGTGGAAATAATTTATGAACTCTCTAATTGTAGAAAACCTGATTTCTACCTCTTCAACCCAATCACACATCCACATGCAAAATCAGTAGCAAATCAACTCCTATCAACACCAAACTTGGCAGGCAAATTCCTTACTAGGTTAGAAACACTTCTAGACTAGCAAACCTAAAATCTAGACACTTGCAAAAATTACAATTTTCTCCTGCAGCAAAATTACAGGTCATTGAACCTGCTCCTAAGCATTGGGATTCACATGCAGCTGATGGAATCTCAAAAGGACACTTGGATAGTGAGATATGTCACCTGGAAGGTTGTGGGATTCGATGCTCAAATCTCACAAAACACTTGCAATGTAGATATGAACACGTAGATCTCCTCAAGGCTAACACATTGATGCTCTTTGTTTGTTGATACGGTCATCGTGCGGTGCAATGCGAAAAGATGAAATTTTGACAGAAGGAGCGAGCTTACGACGTATAGAGAAAACCTTATCTCTTATTATGAATAATGAAACGTCTCTTCAAAACACTACAAGAGTGTCTTTTATACCTTGGCTAAGAGTCTTATATGAACAAAGGCTAAAACTACTTCAGAAATAAGTGACCTATCCAAGAAACTTGTCTAATCTTATGATACACATTGGAAGCTCATGGCCCCGGATTCCGCATAAATGAAAAGTGAACAAAGATCTAATGTTTTTTTGACAGGAAATTTACATTTAGCTTTGTGTTATGTAGGTTCAAGAGATGTCATAAAATCTAATATCTAACCAACCCAAATGATTTTCTCATATTAAATTGATCATTTAATGTGGGAGAATAAATGGGAACAAGGGTTAGGATATAGACATGTGCTTATACATCTATCTCAACACGGGGCCAATGGTAAAGGGGGCCAAATGAGAGATGGTTTGTCAAAGAGCAAGGCTAACCAATGGAGCATAAAGACCTTGGGGTTAGCTTCATTGAAGACATCCAATAGTTAGTGTTAAACGTCCTTTGACCTTAGGTAAGCTAGGGTTGTGCTTGAGGTGGGAACCCGGCCCAAGCTTAAGGTGCTTGACATGCCTGATGTCTGAGATGCTTGAGGTGCTTGATGATTGAGATGCTTGAGGTGCTTGCCATGCTGGAGATGCTAGGGCTGGACTTGAGGTGAGAACCCAGCCCAAGCTTGAGGGGCTTAAGGGCCAAGCTTGTGGTGAGAACTAGGCCCAAGGTTGAGGGGCTTGAGGTGGCACAAAAGTCAAAGTGAATCCATACAAGGAGGGGGTGAGCCATGCAAGAAGGGGAGGTGGTTTCTTGAACACTCTCTCTCCCAAAGGGCACCCCTTGCCCAAGGGGCAAGTAGGAAACATGTCAAGCCCCTAGCTAGGTTACCCTCATGGTGTGACAAAAGCCTATTGATTGGCCTTCCAAGGGGTCCAATGATAATTTGGGGATTTAATTAATTGTTTTATCAAGCCCTCTCTCTCTAAGGGGAAATGGGGATACTTGTCCCAAGGCTACCCTTGCTGCTTGGTATGACACTTGCTTGTGATTGGCTAGGCCTAGAGGGGTCCAATGAGCTTCAAGCATGAGCTACAAGAGGGGGTTGACCAAAGAAAGTAGGGGGTATACTCTCCCACACACACTCTCATTGTGTAAAGTGCAAAGTGCAAGAGCTACCTCTCCTTCTCCAAGCAAGTAGAGAGGTTGAGAGCCTACACCAACACTCTTGGCTATGGAATGCAAATCCAACCAAGAGCCATGATTCAATGCTTAAGCTTGCCATCTTCTCCATCTTCATTACTATGCTATTATGTAAGCTAGCTAGAAGAGTGATGATAAGTGAGGAAGTAATTCTTTTCCTATGAAATGTTTCTTCTTCCTCTTCCCTACCCTCGTTCCCTGCTAGCTCTCTCCACCTTCGAAGGTGTTTGAGGCCTTGGGGCTGAGGCTTGGGATAGTTAATGCTTTTTGCAAAGTTTATGTTATGCTCATGATGCATGAAGCTTTCCATCTTCATTGCATCACCTAGGTCACAAGGAACACAAAAAATTGTATTGTAACAAGTCTCTCTTGATGGGAGAAATCATAATACAAATGCCTATTGGAGGGGGGACCAGCTCCACATAAATCCGGTCCTCAACTGTTGTCATGTTCTCTAAATTCTCTCTCTTGCAAAAGTATTGTTCATGCCAAGTTAATTAATGCTATGTTTATGTTGCTACCATCAATTATGTTCACCCGCTATGCTCACAAAGTAATTTCACAAAAGTAATCTCTATAAATGGTTGATTTTGTTAATTATATTAGGGTAAGTGGAAATAGGATCTATTATCGATTTTGTTGAGCCCACTATGTGGAATATGGTGCACACATCGGGAGCTTTGGACTTAATAATGGAGTCTTTTTAGACTTGCCTACGGCTTTACCATTATTGAGCCATAAGAAGTCCGAAAGGAGCTAACCCTTGGCAACTTTGCTATGTTAGACCTACTCCACTACTCTCTATAATTAACCACTTCGAGCCATGGGTGTAGATACTTAAGAGCCGATTTTCAAAAGTTAAGAGGAGTGGCAACTAAGGTTTTGAACTGCCAAAGCATACACTAAGTACGTACACAAATTTTGTTAACATGGCTGACAATAACCAAGAGAGTAGAATGAACATTGATAGCTTTGATTTTTCACATGGAGGTGCTAATGATGATGCCCCCATGTTTGTGAATTATCTTGTAACTAGGTTGCAGCAAGCTATGGGCAACCCTGCTTTGCAAGCCGAAGTTACTCAACAACTTTGCGCTTATGGGATCTCCCTTCCTCTCCAAGAGGAGAGAGAGCTTAGGAGGCCTCTTGAAGAGACCCCCAAAAGAAGACTCTCTCCCATACAAGAGGAGGAATCCAAAGAGCAAGAAAGCAATGAAACTTTAAGTTCCTCTGAAGATTTAGCTCCATGAAGACGGTGGTCTAGATGATCGCCAACTCCTCCCAAGAGAAAACGATCAACGCACAATCCTTCTCATTGTCACTCCGAAAGGGAAGAGAGGAAACAAAGGAAGAAAAGGGCTAGAAAGAGGTCACCCTCTTCTCCTTCTTCTTCACCTTCCTCCTCTTCTGATGAAAGCTATGGGTATTCACCTAGAGAATACAAGAGGGGGGGACATCGTAAATCATACCATGCATGGAAAAGGTCACAAAAGCTAAAGAAGTTCAAAGAGGGAGGAAAGAGTATCTCTTTTCTCACCTATGATGGCACCTTTGGTGCTACCAACAAAGTGTTGGCCTTCATCTAACAATTTGGTGTGGCCTTTGGAGATGAGGGCTTCACAGAGTCCTCCAAGCTACCCCATGTAGCTATGCACTTCCCAAAATCAGCTCGTCAATGGTGGGCTAGCCTTCGTGGCAATGGCAAAGCCCCAAAGACATGGAAAACTCTACGAGTTTCCATCATGAAGCAATTCCTTGCAAGCGATGCAAAGGACAAAGTGCTTACCAAATGGTGCGGCTTGAAGCTTCTCTCTCATGAGTCTATCCACAAGTATGTAGACATGTTTTGGGATTTACATCTCAAGGCTATTGTCTTTTAAAAGATAGACTTTGCCGAGCAAAAGAAACAATTCTGTGCGGGATTACATGAAGAGATGGCCGAATACATCAACTCTCAACGGCCTGGTTCTATCTTCAAAGTAATCCATCATACCATGGTTGCTTCATGCATCAATTTCCATCAAGGGGCTAGATGGAATGTCAAGCCCATGGAAAACAAAGACAAAAATGATGCAAAGAGGAAAACCAATGCTCAAAATTCTTCCCAAGGAACTTCCAACAACAACAAGAACAATCGGTCCAAGGAGAAGGGAGTTTACAAAGGCAAAAACAAACTCTCTCCTGAAGAGCTTGTAGCTTTTCGCAAGGGCCATAAGTGTTTCAAGTGTGGGGAGCAAGGATATGGCTATCGTTCTTGCCCCAAGAAGAATGCTCGCAATGAGACTCCTAGGGCTTCCACCATCGAAGCTCCAAAAGAGGATGCTCATTGCAAAGGATCATCACTTTCCTATGCTCGGGGCCTTCATCTTGTATGACCCTAGCTCTACTCACAACTTCATATTAATGGAGTTGGCCACCAAGTTGGGCATTCAAGCTTTTGAGATGGGAGATATAGTAATGGCTAACACAACTTTCAAGGGACGTCAAGCCTCCATTACTCCCTTGATTAGGAAGTTGAGGCTTCATGTCCAAAGCTATGTCGACAAAGAAGACTTTTTCATCTCTCTTCTCCAGCATAACGATGCTATCCTAGGGGCACCATGATTTGATCGCATGGCTACCAATATGAAGTTCCCTGAAAGGAGAATCTACTTCATCTTCAGGAAAAATAACATGTATATAGATGCTAGTGAGCGTGGTCGCACTATTCCACTTGTAAATCCTCCTACTTTTGATAAATCAATGAAGAGCTCAGTTTTTTCGTACATGATTTTTGTCAAAGAGTCTCTAAAAGATCCTAATGTTTCATCAAATGTAAATGATAGGAATCAAGAAGAGCTGGACTTGTCTAATTTTCTAAAAGGATTCCAAGATGTGTTCATCGATGATATCCCTATGGACTTACCTCCAAAATGAGGGGATGATGACCATCGTATTGAGCTCCTTCTAGGAAGCTCACCGCCTAACAAGCCTCCTTATTGAGTCTCTCAAGCTCAATAAGAGGAGATCATGAGGCAAGTACAGGAATTGGTAGAAAAGGGATGGTGAGTCCTAGTTCCTCTCTCTTTTGTTCTCCAGTCCTTTTAGTGCAAAAGAAAGATGGTACATACCGTATGTGTGTGGACTATAAAGCACTAAACCATATCACTATCAAAAATAGATTTACCGTGCCTCGGGTAGAAGATCTTTTTGATAAGCTACAAGGCTCTACCTACTTCAGTAGGATTGACCTTTAAAGTGGCTATCATCAAATAAGGATAGCGGATGAAGATATCCTAAAGACCGTGTTTCGCACAACGTTTGGTCTTTATAAATATCTAGTCATGCCTTTTGGCTTGACTAATGCACTAGCTACGTTCAATCGTCTAATGGAGAAAATTTTTAGACCTTAACACAAATTTAGTGGAGTGTTCTTTGATGATATCATCATCTACTCTAAGTCTTTGGATGAACATAAGAAACATCTCCAAGTGATTTTTCAAGCATTGAGGGAGAAAAAGCTTTTTCTCGACCAAAAGAAAAGCAAATTTTTCCTTCAAGAGATTCAATACATAGGTCATATTATCTCTCAAGATGGTATCTGTATGGATCCATCAAAGTTAGAGGTAATAAAATCATAGCCTAATCCAAGGAATCTACATGAGCTAAGAAGCTTTATTGGTATGTGCACATACTATAGACCTTTCATAGAAAAATTCTATCAAATAGCAAGACCACTACATGACTTAACTAAGAAGAATGTTAAGTATGTATGAACTGCTATGGAGCAAAATGCTTTTGATAAGCTCAAAGAAAAGCTTACCTCCCAACCAGTCCTCATGATTCCGGATCTCTTAAATCCATTTGAGGTCCAATGTGATGCTTGTGGTGATTGCCTTGGATCAGTTTTGCGTCAAGAATGACATGCCGTAGCATATGAGAGCTAAAGGCTCAATACCCATGAACGAGTCTTGGGCTGAGAAAGATCTTTTAGTTGCTCTACATATATGTCTCAGACACATGGACGCCCTATTTATTGGGGACTCCATTTATTCTACGAACCGACCACCAAAGTCTCAAGTATTTCATGATGCAAACCAAGCTTTTTGATAAACAAATGAGGTGGGAAAATTTTCTTTTGCAATTTAATTTCCATATTGCTCACATTGCTAGTAGCACAATCAAGTGATGCACTTTCACGACAAACAAAAGTTAATGTGGTGTCTATAGCTACTCACAATGATCTATCTTCTATGATAGATGAGTATGCTACTAACCCTGACTTTAGAGACATAATGTCAGCCCTTGCTTTGGGAAAGAAAGAGGAACCATTCACCTTGTAGGATGGTTATCTTCTCCACGGCAATAGGCTATGTGGTACCCATTCCCTTCATGAGAAAGTTATGTATGAATCCCATGCTCCTCCCTATGCGGGACATAGAGGTATTCAACCTACTCTTCAAGGAGTAGAGACGTATTTCTATTGGCCTGCCATGAAAGTAGACATACAAGAGTATGTTTCAAAATGTGCAGTATGCCAAAAGACCAAGTACAATAGAGGGAATCAACTTGGATTACTCCAGTCATTGCCTATCCCAAATTCACCATGGGAGAGTATATACATGGATTTCATCTTTGGATTGCCCAGTCTATCCATGGGAATATGGGAATATGGACAATAGTTGATAAGTTTAGCAAGAAAGCACACTTTATTCCTGTCAAAAAGACTATTAAGGCACACCAAATGGCAACTCTCTTCATATCTCAGATTTTCAAACACCATGGATTACCAGCATCCATCATGTCAGATAGAGATCCTAGAATGACCAGTAACTTCTGGAAAGGTCTCTTTGAAAATCCTAGGAACAAGATTGAATTTCTCTTCGGCCTATCACCCACAAACGGATGGACAAAATGAGATAGCCAATCTTACGATACTCGATATGCTCAAGACTTATGTTACTGAAGTAAATCGATGCTCACAATGGGAAAAGTACTTACCTCTTGTAGAGTATGCCTACAATAATATTGTACATACTTCTATGGGAAAAGCACCTTCTGAGATCATTGAGGGAAGACCTAGAAGTCCCTTGCTACTCAAAGTACATGGGAAGATCTTCACTGTCGATGAGTATAGCCATGACCTACAAGAATCTTTTCAAAAGATTAAGGAGGCTATATCCATCTCTCAACAAAGGCAAAAAGATGTTGTTGACAAGCACAGAAGGGCCTTAACGTTCAAAGAAAATGATTGGGTCTTACTTAAGTTTCCTAAGGCTCGATTAAGGCAAACGACGAGCAAAAATCTTACGGGCCATTAAAAGTATTATACTAAGCTAGCAAAAAGATACTATGATCCTTTCCAAATCTTGAAGCCCTTCAATGAGACTTACCAACTCAAGTTTCCCAACCATTGGCTCATACACAATGCCTTTCATGTCAGCGTACTTAAGCCCTACAAAGGAGATCCACCAAGTGACCCAATTATTGAAGACCCTCCCGAAGTTGAAGACCAAGAAGAGGTACTACAACCTGAAGCTATACTTCGGCATGAAGACAAGGTACTACAACATGGTAAGATTATCCAATGGTATCTTATTAAGATTAAAATTATCATTTTGAAGATGCTAGATGGATGCAAGGAATGTGGCTTAAGGATAGTATGAACCTTGTCAATGCTTACAATGCTACCTTAGAGTAAGAAAATGTACAAATTTCTAAATGACCCATGTTTTTGTCTTATGACTAGTCCTCTTTTTACTTATGCACAATTTTAAATAGTATGCATGCATAGAATCATATTTGTGATGACGACGTCTCTCAAAACACCAAGTAGAATTTGTCACTCTACTTTGGGAGAATGAAATGGACTAAAGAGCAGACATGCTTGCGGCAGCTATGTCTCCCAAGCACCAAATGGATTGTTCATCCATCTTGGAAAGATGTCGTAGGGTTAAAAGGGATCCTCTATCTGCTAAGTAAGATTGACTAATGACTAAGGATTTATCTCTTCTACCTCATAGTCAAGGACGACTATGATTTCAAGAGACAGGTAATGTCATAAGATCTAATATCTAACCAACCCAAATGATTTTTCTCATATTAAAATGATCATTTAATGTGGGAGAATAAACAGGAACAAGGGTTAGGATATAGACATGTGCTTATAGATCTATCTCAGCACGGGGCCAATGGTAAAGGGGCCCAAATGAGAGATGGTATATCAAAGAGCAAGTCTAACCAATGGTGCATAAAGACCTTGGGATTAGCTTCATTGAAGACCTCCAATAGTTAGCGTTAAAGTCCTTTGACCTTAGGTAAGCTAAGGTTGTGCTTGAGGTGGGAACCCGGCCCAAGCTTAAGGTTCTTGACATGCCTGTGATGATTGAGATGCTCGAGATGATTGAGGTGCTTGATGATTAAGATGATTGAGGTGCTTGTCATGCTTGAGATGCTAGGGTTGTACTTGAGGTGAGAACCCAGCCCAAGGGTGAGGGGCTTAAGGGCCAAGTTTGTGGTGAGAACTAGGCCCAAGGTTGATGGGCTTGAGGTGGCACAAAAGTCAAAGTGAATATGTAGGAGCAAATGACCATTGGTGCTCAGCTACATAGTTCTTACAAAGCCAACCAATGACTTCCCTCCATCAAAAAGGTACGTGGTCAGCAATTTACAAGGGGTCATCCACCAAATGAAAGATGTTCCAGATTTGACATGCCAAATGCTGGTGAAGATTGCCAATTAAATTCTCATCACATGCATCACCGCATTTGAAGACATAGTAGCAATGGAACATCCTTGGCAGGTATTCCTAAAAGGAAGCAGAGGGCTATGTTGGAACCTAGAGATATAAATTTTGAGCCAAAATGTAACCATGAAGTTGTATGCATGCATCAAGTTCTTGCCCTCTCACTACATGCAAACGTTCTAAGACATTCATGATCGAGTTCTTTGAACTTAAAACATCCATCTTCAACCCCATGACAAATATTTTCCAACCTGACATATTGCTTACCAAAGCACATTAAGCAATAACCCATTCAGAGAACTAGCCACAAAGGTGGAGGTTCAAGCAAGGGCGGCAAAATTCCATTCACTCACTTGCACACTAGAGAAGCACACGCTAGATTAATGAAGAAGGATACAATCAAATCACTCCATTAGTTGCTCAAGAAAAGCAAAGACACCATGTCGACACTTCAGCTGAAGACCGAGACAGTTTGCACGAGGACGTGCACAGACTAGGAAGGGGGGAATGTTGGTAGCCGAATCGACCAAGCAAGTGCCCTTAGAGTTGACCCCTTCATTTTTTAGCCCAAATTTAGATATATCTATTACTTTTTGAAAAGCCTTTGTAATCATATGAGAGTCTTTGATTTTATTCAGATCATCTTGAGTCTATCTGTGCTACATTTGAGTTGTAAAGTTTGTAATTGAGTCTGAGCCTTGTAAAGTCGGCCACAGGTCAAGAGAGCCCTAGTATGAGTTTATATTTTAAAGTGCAAAAAGGACCCTTATCATTATCAAAGTTTTGAGTTTCGGAGCGTACAATGGAGGGCGGCTACTCTCATGCACCTTGCAATCCTCATATCTTGAGCTTTGCTAATCACATTTCAATTTTGAAACTTGCAATGCGTTCCTTGTCTATTGCTCTTTCATTCAAGTATATTCATTGTTGATTTTGTTGTGATTTTTGACTATGTGCTAGTAGGCTAAATCTATTGTTTGAGTGTGTCAATGACTATTTTTTGACATTCCAACCATGGGAGAGTGCTCCTAGACCCTAGGGCGACCATTCTGGTATGTTCTATTGTAGTTTTCAAAACCTTGATCATGATGGATTGTGATTTTGGTACCTCCTTAGATTGTGACCTAACTTGGTAGGTTAGGGTCTCTAAGTGGATACAATGTTAAATGTATCCCATGATGCAAGCAAAGAGCATAGCAAGAAAATGGATTTCAATTCATCATCAGAATTCATCCGTTTAGAAGTGAACTGTGTGAAAACACTATTGAACTAGTTTAAATGCTATATTCCTTCATGTTCAAATACATGAGATTCTTCATGGAAAAAACATTGTTCGATGCACTCTTAACATCCCAAGCTGATTCTAAAGACTCCCATAATTCCTTTGTGGTAAACTTGTCCATAATTGTAAAGAAAATGGACTCCCCAAGGTGTAGGCAAATGGTTGCCATAGCATGAGCATCAAGCTCCTCCCACTCATCATCAATGTAAATATCCCATTTATGCTCTTTCAGTGGCGTTGCAAGGCCCTTATTGACTAAGACATCAAGCATACACTGCTTCCTTATCGTGCAGTTTATGCCCTCAAAATTCTTAATATAACATTCTTCTTTCTCAGAAGTTCCAGCCATGATTGACAAGAGCAAATGCAAGAGAGGAGACTAAGGATTTATGGAAAAACTTCTACGAACATTTTAACAGAGTCTCCTTTGTTTAGAGATCAAAATCTCAAAACCAGAAACTCAGCAAACTCACTACAATGTCAATGCAAAAGAGTGCGATAGGCATACCATAGGACTCACGAGAAAAAATTGATAGAGTCTCCTTTGTACAAAGATCAAAATCTCAAGCAAAACAAAGCCAAAAAATAGTGTATAAACCAACAAAGATTGATGATTGGACATAACCTGACATCATATACTGCTCAAAGAACCTGTTGAACGATTGCCAACTTGGCTTTAAAGCACATATACCCGTCTATATATTATCGTATGGTGAGGCCACGAATGGCGATCTCTAGCAACCTAATCCACCTTACATTGGGTAAACCCAGCCCGGCTTCAAAAACCCTCATGCAATGATCCTCACAATAGGTTATGTAGACACAACTAGCCAAAGTCTCAGAAAGGGCTCTTCCAAATCATGTCTCAAAAACGATCGCGACTGCCAAAACAAGCCAAAATTGGCTCCACAATGACGTACAATGGCAGTATCCGCAACACCATGTACATCCAATATGTAGAATCATCACTAGAAATTTTTAGGACACGTGCTCAAACATGACCAATGAGTATGCAAGCAAAAGCTCAAAATCAGCTCCCTATGGGGAGTAAAATGCTTTCAACAGAGCACAAGCACTTTCAAGTGTTAGTCACGCATAAACCATATGCATCCAAACTCCCACTTGAACTGTAATGTCTATCACTACCAAAGATGCTCTCGTAGATCTGTTTTGTCCAAAGAACCTATGATTGTCCTTGTGCAGGTAGCAAATCAGCTCTAAAAGCACTCTAAATCACCACAATATGCATACATTGTCTACATATCTATATGCAACTTCTTAAATATCCTGTAGAGCCGATCAGCCAATATCTCTCAAACCATTCAAAATTTGCAGAAACTTCCTTCTGCAAAGTTGTAGATCTTTAAAAAATGGTCAACTATGATAGGAATGGGAGGGCTATTTTGACGTGTCAAACCCAATCTGACAAAAATATGCAGTTGTGTACCCTTGACCTGCAGATAGTTTGCCAAACGTACAACAAAATCGGTGGAGTTTGAAAAAAAATTCAACAAGAAAGTTGTAGACCACAATGTTTTTGTTGAAGTCCGTGAGAACCAAGCTGAAAATCCACCTTTTACTCAATCAAATTTCTACTGCAAGGTAGTGCTGAAAATTTTGTAGCTTCACCGCAATCTCCATCGTGGCATTGCAATGATGCAAGGCCTTCACTCTGGCTCTGACACCCCTTGAAGAGTGCACCTTGTGTACAGAGTGCAAGAAGAAAGAAGAAACAGACACGAGCACGATACGAGTGAAGCTTTCAGTGAGAGTTTGTAATTGCCTCACTACTTCTATTAGTACTTTGTGATCAAAATAATAGGTATGGTTAGTACGGTCAATGTGATGGGTATCCCGCCAATTGGCCTGAACCCTAACAAAAACATGGATATTATGCTTTACAAAATTTGAAGACTTGAAGAGATCTGAGAGGACACATGTACATACTAAAACTTTGGAATTATGAATCCTATTTAAAAATATCTTTGGTGTGCTTTATTGCTCACAAGATTTTATCCTAGCAAAACCTGGCTCAAGTTGAATTTGTGTATCAAAATTTAGAGCATATTTGAAAGAACATGAATCGTGATTCGTGTACCTTAAACCAGAAAGTTGGAAAAGTGAGAAGGCCGCTTATTAACATATTATGTATGTTAGTGCTAGATATCTATGCTATAGAAGTCTGTCATGGTGATCCGCTAACATTGGCACCATTGTTGGGATTTGATCCTATGATGTTCAAGTGACCTTGTAGTGGGTACTAGTATTCTTCTAGTGGCAAAATGGGGTTTTGTCACTTAATAGAGTTATGATTCAAGGACTAGCTAGCTCTTTCATTTGGTAGCAAAGAGGTTTTGATTGAGTGAAAACAAAGAATTTTAGTCATTGTTTTTCTCATTTCTTTCAAAGTGTTGTGTATTCCAACCCCATTAGCCATTTTTTCACGTTTTGTTCATTTTATTGCTTTTTGTCATCTCAATTTCAAAGGAGTAAGTTAACTAGGCAAACCACCATTACTTTAAGCTGCAAAAGTCAACGTGGGTGGAGTACCAAGATGTTTCAATCAAATACTCTTTTCATATACCAATTGCACGTGTACACACTTCTCCTATAGCTATAAGCCAATTACATCTCTATCACTTGAACTGTATAATTTTCATTTCTCCTTGATTTTTATCTCTAGCTCCATTGACTTTCACTGTAAGAGTCTTTGAGTTTTTGAAAGTGTCAGCCAAGCCTTGTTGATTCCTAGCATGCTGCCACTTATCTAGCCAACCCTTTAGATCTATTGACAAGTATTGCTTGGATCTATACTCAATGTCGAGTACTATGATGTATGAATCATGAGGATTATAATGACATTTGTAAAAGTTGTTGTCAATTAAAAGCACACTACAGTCATCATATCGTTGTGCCTTTGCCAAATAATTGCAAAAGTTTAATGAACGTTGATCTTCCACCACCAAAACAATAATCTCCCATATCACATAATTGTTATCCAACCTATCCACCACTGATATAGCTGTGAACCTGGGGAAAACCTCTTAAAATTCTTGAGCCCACTCTGTTGAGCATTGCATTGCACCATAAGTATATATTTTCCCATGTCACAACCCATGCAATAAAATCATGTGCATCTTTTGGAACAAACAGGTACCTACCATCTTTATCTCTTTAGGCTAGAACTTAGGACTAAATAGTCAAGAATATCTTACTATCATTTGTTTGACATATTATCTTCGTAAATAATTAGCACTATCTCTATCACCCAATCAAAAAATTGTACATTTTTTTAAAAAAATATATCCTTCCAAAAAAAGGAAGGCATCACTAAGGCCTCACTACTTTGGGGGAGTACCATGAAAAAGTATTTCGTCATAGCCATGTCACAAAAGAATCCCACAACAAAAGAAACTACCATGTCAAGTACCTTGGGCACTTAGCACTATAACAAAAATAACTACCATGACAAAAACAACCATCACAATAGAAGACACTACCACGTCAAGTACCTAGGGCACTACCACATCAACAAAATAATTGCCATGAAAAAAGAGCACCATGAAAGAAGAAACAACCATAAACAAAGTTGACCAATCCGACCACATGTGGCTCTTGACCTTTTTCTTTTGCTATAAATTTATACACCTATGGATGTACCAATGCAAGGTGTATACCTATCTCTCGAATTCACAATTATTGTCAAGTTTGTAGATCAATGTACCCACTAATGGGTCGACACATACTTTGAGACGATCCAACTCATCTCTAATGTTCGAGTTTCTTGATTGTGAGTGTACTAGTGAGAGCAACTACCTTGCCTTCGATCACCAAAAAATGAGGGTCAGTATCAACAATAGCTCCCTTTATGTTGGACCACATATATCTGGAGCTCTTGCAATTTCCCTTGAAGCACTACTGTGGTTGAAGATGTCCCGTGTATCTTCCACATATTTTGGTTCTTTTCTTGTAGCTCTACTCTCACATTATCCAAGTGTTCAAAACATTTAAGGCATCCCCTTTTGAATCCAGCTTCTACTCTACCTATGGTTTTACTTATTGGCTTATAAAGGAGGCACTAAGTAGAGGAGTGCTACCACAAAAGAGAGAATTTTGTCCACTTGTGTCTCTTGCACCAACATTGTCAACATGAAGGGGCTGAAATGATGGCCTCTCATTGCTCTCCAACCGATTTTTTACTTCTTGTCAATGCCACTTAGAAGCTTCTTACAATGGTCCAACCAATTCTTTACTTCTTGTCAGTGCCACTCAGAAGCTTCTTACAATGGTCCAATACATGTTTGCCAAAAGTAGTCCATGCAAACTTTTGACCTACAAGATCCTATCGAGTAGCTGGGCATCACTCATACACAAACAAAGTTTCAAACTTGTGTGTGACCTCTTTGTTGGCTGGCATGCTTTGGTAGACTTTGTGAAACAGTAACCTACACTCCTCTATAAATGCATCACATGGAGAAATATTTTAGAGCCCTTCTCCTTTTTCTTCACGAAGATTGACAACCAATCCTAATCTATGACATTGGCCTCACTAAGGTGCTAGTAGAGGTTCCCTCTAAGCTCAAGACATACTCCTCATGCAACTCCTCTCGTGTGTAGCAAAATTGAGTTTGTTTCAGGTATTGGACCTTCCAGGATGATCATGCTATAACCCAAATTTGTTAGTGTAAACAATCATTGATAAGCACCTTTCTACAATCAAAGAGAGATAATTGATATGTATTGTTAGCAATGGATAGCACATGCACCAAGGATGCACCAAACAAACAAGGACATGCTGCAATTTTTCCTATTAAAGTCTTGTATAGTTTTAAGCTTACATTTGTACATCTTATGGAGGTGATCCTAATTTAAGTGTAATACATAAAGTCTTGGATTCCATGCTGTCATAAGAAACCCTTTTGTGCAAAGAGGCTTCATTCTTGAGAGCCCATTCTTCTCACTTTTGTAGTCATTCTATGGATGTCATAGCCTTGACCTTAATGATCATGCTTAGAAGGCTAGTGCTAATCCTTTCTAGAAGCTCTTTCTTGATTAATGTACTCTCTACTTTGTTCATTAGTTTTGTTTCTTCTACATTTCATTCACGTGATGAAGTAGTTTTACACTCTCATTTTTCTAGATTTGAGAGAGATACTAAGTTCTTGTTTTGATTGACCACTCCTACCATTCTATTAGTACTTCAATTTGTGATATTTAACATCTCTAATAGGTTGATTAGTGAAGTGTGTGTGCACTCTTGGTCTTGTGATTGGAGTATGTGCCCTATTGTGTGCTCATATGTGGATAGGTTTAATGAGACTCAAAGCATCATTCACCCTTGTGTGTGGAACTCTCGATTAAGTACCTTGGTTGGCATGTGGTGATTGGGGAGGCCAACACCAATGCAATTAATGTATGCAAGTTGGACTTTGGTGAGCTTGATGTGTGTAAGTGATGATTAATTGGTGATTAGAGTTAGTCAATTGATGGCTAATCTCTATCTACATTGGAGAAGCATTCTCTTGAATCTTCTAATTCTATGCATCCAATGACGCTCGTGCCTCCAAGCCCTAGCCAGGTTGTTGTGCCATGAATTGATGATTTTGTTGGTCTCGGGTTGTGGATTAGGCCTATGCTATGACGTATCCCCAACATTTGGTGCAGTTTTCGGGGATCGATAACCCAAGTTAGTGAGTAGAGGATGCAAAGATTAGAGTAATTTCACTACTAAGTCCATTGGCTTTGAGTGTGTGTAACTCAATTTTGGTTTGATTTGATTATGTGTGTTTATTTGAAGCTAATTTTGAGATACATAATCCCCAAACCCCCCAATTCCACTTCCATGACTAATTTCACACTAGCCATTACTAATTTTGCTTTGTTTTCATGCTAATTTTTACTAACTCCATGATAATTTCATACTAACAGTCACTGATTTCTACTAACTTTTGACTATGTTTGCTAACATAACTCTTGGAGCAAGGTGAGCACTAGCAATTCGTTTCAACGGGCTAAAGATGCATTCATGAAGGACATGGTTGTGTGTGTGTGTGTGTGTGTGTGTGTGTGTGTGTGTGTGTGTTTACATTTAAAAACCCATCTCAAGAGAACTATACAATTGATCTAACACATCATTTACTCAAATAAGAGTTCATATTTGAGAAAACAAAAACCAAATAAGACATCATATACTTCCTTAATAAAAGAGCTCTACAAACCCATGTAATAGGTATATAATTTTTTGCCATGTTAAACAGCTCCCTGCGTGAAAGTGTATACATGACTTTTATTTGTTGATTCCATAACTTTCTATTATGTCTTAATCCTTTCCGCAACTACAGGCTTGATTGCATTTCCAAGGAAGGAGCCTGTTACCTGCCACCATCCAAGAAACAAACACAAGAACACTATTAGTACTCTTGTAAATATTTTCTTGGGAAGACAGGTGTTGATGACCCCTTCCCCTTGTTATTGATGCCGAGAATTGCAATCCCCTAGTAGTAGGATACATGTGTTATAGTTCATTATGTGTATATGCATGCGAGTGTGGGAGGGCCTTTTGGCTATTTATAATGGTACAATTGTAAAGCTAGCATATATCAAGACCAAAGGGAATTTCTTTTTGTTAATTGTTATTTGTGGAGATAAAACTGTATGCAAAAGATACTAACTGAATGTGAAAGATAGAAGTCCTTTTACCAAGTGTCTGAGTAGGAGAAAACATTAAAATAAAGAGTCAAGATAGCCTTCCTATTTAAATAAGTGATGGTTTCATATGCTTTATCTTTCTTATGATAAGATGTATGCAACAAACTAGCTTGGGTGGTTGAGCATTCGATCGTTGTGACCTAGATCATGGGTTTGAGTGCGGTTAAGCGACCCTGGTAGCGCACACATACGTTTTTTCAATTCGCACAAT
Organism: Adiantum capillus-veneris; assembly: GCF_014529385.1. NCBI lineage: Eukaryota > Viridiplantae > Streptophyta > Polypodiopsida > Polypodiales > Pteridaceae > Adiantum > Adiantum capillus-veneris. The sequence goes on along the minus strand of NC_140933.1, from coordinate 38,228,593 downwards.
ATTTGTGCAATTGGAACAAAAAGCACAAGATGTATGCAACAAACTATTCCTTTGCTAGAAAAAGCACATCACAACATGTAATTCTTGAGTTCATAATGACAAGTGTACACCTATTCATTTAGACAAGGCAAAAAATTGTTATCAATCTTTTCTGTGGAGTTTTCCAAAAGAAACCTTTGCACACAAAAAGTAAAAAATAAAAAACTATGCATGTATGTATATATTGTTGGGTTGTGCCCGAGTTAAATGAGAAGAGGCTTCTTAATATGTAACACTACATAGGACTAGGTGCCTTATTAGCAAAAGGCGGTATTCAACATTACAGAGTACATTTAAGCAAATAGTTTTCATTATAAATACATATGCGAAACTTGTTGAATGGCCGAGGGAACCGTCATGGCTTGAGCATTGCTAGACATAGCCTTTCAATTGTGGTAGCACTGAGGTCTCTTGGTATGTAGTTATCAACTCCGAAGAAATTGTTAGATTGAGAGATCTTCACCACTCTTGAGCGTTGATTCATGAAAGGGATATGAGTGTGTGTGTGTTCGTGTAATTCTCAGCTAGGGAGTCATTTACTGAGTTTGTGTGTGTGTGTGTGTGTGTGTGTGTGAGAGAGAGAGAGAGAGAGAGAGAGAGAGAGAGAGAAAGGGTGATGTGTTTTCCTAGAATGTTGAGTGGTGGCAATGAATGAGTGCTATTACCAATAGGTAATAGCTATTAATGAATGAGTGCTATTGACTTGTACGATTAAGCAGATTTCAAGAGTGTGGTGCATGGTTTTGCAGAGAGATTGGCAAGCATTTTTAGCATGATTGTGAGCTGAATTTCAGCTGATTTGGATGCTCATTTGCTACACATTTGGTACATGCTTGATGCTCGTTTACATTGCCATGTGGATGCACATGATGTGCACTTTTCAGCGGATGATATTATTTGCCTTGCAATGGCATATGTGGACTAATTTCAACTGTTTTGAGCATCAATTTGTGTCATATTTTGGTTGGTTTGTATCCAAGTTTAGAGTGTGGTTGATGCACTTTGTGTTTCGGATTGCAGGATTGTTTTCCAAGTTTAGGGAGTTGAGACTTTGGGGCAGCTCATGTATGGTTGAGTGCGGATTTTGCGCATGATTTGCTCATGGTTAGAGTATGCTTATGGCATGTATGGTTATTATGGTTAGATAGACAAATACTCTTGAAACTCTGTAGGATTTTTCTTGCGAGTTTACTTGTTTATGTGCATGGTTTGCAATCGTGTTTTGATTGCATTTGGCACTCAGTGGTTGCTCTGCCATAGTGTTTTGGCATCACATTGTGAGAGTGTTTGCTCGGCGGATTATGTCATTTGACATACATGTGGTAATCTCTTCAGGAGGGAGATTGTTGATGATAGTTTCATCAATTACCACATAGTGCTTTTGGATTAGAGCGAGGGTGTTTTGGCATCATTTGAGCGGTTTTTCTCACTTGTTCGTTACATTGATCGCCATATTTGTTGACACTTCTCTTAGACAGCTTATGCCAGCTTTTGTTGTATTTTGACAGCACTTGGTGTATAAGTTAGCCAGGCTTTGGCTATTGTTAGTTGATCAACTTGTGCACGGTCTTGTCACAGGTTATCGTCATGGATTTGGCATGTACATCATTGTCAGGGTTTGTGCTTTTCCATACAAAGTTTGATGGTTCAAACTTTGAGCATTGGAAAGCAGGTATACATGATGCATTGACTCAGTTGGGCCAAGTGTTGCCACTACAGGGCATGGATGCTAGGCCAGAGTCTATGACCAACGATGAGTGGGAGGACTTGGATGAGCTTGCACGTTCGACCATCATGTTACACCTTGGTGAGTGTGTCTATCGCATTGGTTCGGATGCATGTGTAGCTAGAGAGTTATGGTAAATATTGTGCAATGCTTTTGGCACAAATGAGTCTAGAGAGATGCCTACAGTCAAAGGACGATCTTGCAGACATAGAGATTTTGTGTTTTGGCATTGTGGTCATACAGGGCATGTACGTAGGTGTTGTTTTCGACGGATGAGATAGCACAGGAGACTGCACATGAGGGATGCTATCACTTTGGATGATGTGGGAGCAAATGTGGCGTATGTGGCTACGTATGACGGAGATGTCGCCTTTGCTTCCATGTTTACTCTTGACTTTCTTATGTCGGTTTTTGATGACACATTACTTTTGCATTGGATACTAGATGTGAATGCTAGATTTCATGTCATGCCGAGTCGTGAGTGGTTTAGCACATATGCTAGTAGTATGCTTGGACATGTGTGTCTAGCTGATGGTTCAGTGCATGACATAGTTGGTGCAGGAGATGTCAGACTATTGTTGCCGAGTGGTGCATCATACGTGTTGCAAGATGCACGCCAAGTGCCAGGTTTGACGCAGAGCTTGATCTCTGTGAGTCAGTTACGAGACAGCGGATGTCAGGTAGTGCTGGATGAGCACAGTTTTAGATTGCATCATGGACAGCTAGTCATAGCTAGAGGTGCTAGTGTTGGCACAATTCATGCGATGCGAGTACGTCATGTGCGAGACGGCACAGTCTTCGTGAGTATGCAACCATGCAGAGAGATGAGGCATGTCTCCTTTGCGGATAGGTTGCATGATGCTCCAGTTTGTGAGCATGTTGAGCCACTTGTGCAGCAGAGCATGTCATTTGTGGATATGATGACGGATATGGATGGCTTGAATGCTGAGGATTCAGTCGTGGTTCAGTCATTCATGGATATGCTTAGGCCAGAGGCTGATATGTGTGAGTTAGAGCTAGGCATTGCTCTTACCACACAGGGTTCGGGACACACAGATGCTCTTGGTGCGCATGTGACATGCGATGGACACGAGGATGGATTCCAGGGATGAGAGTTTGGGTGTCAAGGTGATTTCCATGAGTGGAGTTCTGAGCCAGATTTGACTAACATGGTCAGATTGGAAGATATTGCTAGGATTGCATCAGCATTTGGGAGTATCATGTACGAGATACTAATCTCAAGACCCGAGATTGCATTTGCAATAGGTGCATTTGCAGTGGGAGCAGTTAGTCATGCAGTGACTGACGTTGGCCTTGAGCATAGGGGCACTTTGCAGCGTATGGTGAGATACCTGCAGGATGTGTGCGGCTTTGGTCGTTAGGAGTATGGTGTCGATCGCTCTATACTTTCTCTACGATTAGAGATGGATGCACGCAGATTCAGTGAGCCAGTGGGCGTTGGTTGAGGTCATACTTGTCATGGCCTTGTACAGGTTTTGTACGGTTTTCTTTTCTCTCTCACGACCACATTGGCCTTTACGTGGGAGGTTGTTGGGGTAAAGCCCCATGCGGTCAGTTAGGCCAGGTGCCCGCCCACTATACTTATTCATTATGTGCATAATAGAATAAGGGGGGCTCACATGTAGAGAGTGAGTTTTAGCCCCTGCAAACACAAGGTCTCCTCTTCTCCTCTCTTCTCCATTGTTGCACACACTCACACACGCTCTCGTTCGCGCACTTCAAATAACATAGGGGCGTTTTATCCTACAAATACCTATGTTAAAAACTCGAGCTTTTTGAATTTGATTATCACATTCTTAGACTATATCTAGCCAACCTGTATTCGAATGACAAATGTTAAATACTTGGGGGAATATGAAGCTTTATTAAGTTCATGCATAAACTGGTATGAGTATGAGTAATATAAATCAATTATATATGAGTGTTGTAGTACAATTCATAATAAAGAATGGGGTTGTATTTAAAATATGGTAGACATACACTTTCAGGCGTGCATAGAGCAAAGTGTTTTAGGATCCCTTGGTTAGTTTCATCTCAACTATGCTCGAAAACATGGTTGATTTTTTTCTCAACTATGCTCAAAATCTTTCTCAGATTTCTTTTTGTCTCCAACTTGCAAAATGGATGCACATAAACTTGTGTTTAATTAAAGAGAGGGTATTAGTATACTAGCACCTAGTCTTACAAAGAGAGGGGAGTATGAGGTTGCCAGTTTGGCTTAAACAAGCTTTTAAGAAACATGTTATGAGAGCGCACTTATATTGACCAATTTTGCCACTGAGGATATGTGTGTGTGTGTGTGTGTGTGTGTTTATGTGTTCTTATATTGACCAATTTTGTTAGGTTGAAGAGATAGTAACTTTCATGTCAATGAAAATGTGTGTGTGTGTGTGTGTGTGTGTGTGTGTGTGTGTGTGTGTAGGTTACAAGAGACCAAGGCTCATCACAAAAGTAACAGATAGAGAATAGGTTACTATCTCTTGAATAATAAAAAGCTAGGAATTGACCATAATACATAGGTATGCCATTTCCAAATCATAGAGAGATTTTTCTTGCAGAAGCTTTTAGGGTAAGGGTTCTTATATTGACCAATTCTGTTAGGCTGAAGAGAGTAACTTTCAAGTCAATGAAAATGTGTGTGTGTGTGTGTGTGTGTGTGTGTGTGTGTGTGTGAGAGAGAGAGAGAGAGAGAGAGAGAGAGAGAGAGAGGGAGAGAGGACCTTGCATACAGGTCGTAATATGGGCTCCAAGTGCTTCCATATAACGTGAAAATTGGCATCTTCACTAGAAGAAGAAGCTATGTTCTTACTAGACTCGGCATCTCTTAATGCCTTACACCTCCAATATTGACCTCTAGTAGGGTGGCATTGCAAAACTGTTATAGGCACTCTCCCTCCCCAATGCAACAACTCACTATAAAAAAGTTGGCCTACCTATCAAAAAGGGATTGCTTTTTCTCCACTCTTGCATCCTACTTGTTGCCCTCAAACTCCATGTTGCTTGAATTCAATGGCCTAGCTTTTGCCTTCCGTGATGCTGATAGGCATGCCCAGAATATGTCTTCAATTTTCGAGTTTGAGAGTCTTGTTGGTACATCCATGTTGCTCAACCTTGATGATGCCATCACCTCCTTCCTTGAGGCTGACAACCAAGATAGAAATTTGTCCTATGCTCTTGAGTTGGAAGGATGCAAGGACACAATTGCAATGGAGGAGCAACGAGGTGCTTGCTGAAAGGTTGGCACCTCACTCTTGATCTTCCAATGCTTGTTTCTTGTTGTTAGACTTGGGTGATGAAGAATGTGCAATTTCTAACAATGTCCATGCCTTGCATTTGTCATATTGTTAACATTGTTACTTCCAAGTGCTACTTGTCCACCCACATGGAGTTTAGAGTCTAGAAGGAGTGCATCTCTGATGGTAGAAAGTAACTCCATAGATGTTTAGAAAGAGCATCTCTTAAGGATGATGCGATGCTCAAAGCCCGCTCAAAGTGTCTTGCCAATACATCCATGTTGCTCAAGCTTGACAACACCAATGCCTCCTTGCTTGAGGCTGATAGCCAAGATAGAAAATTGTACGCGTTCTTGAAATGGAAGGATATGCAGACATGTCCACGATGGAGGAGCAAGGGGGTGCTTACTGAAGAGTGTTAGCAACTAACTCTTGATCTTCCGATGCTTTGCGTCTTGTTGTCAGACTTGGTTGACGGAGAATGTGCAATTTATGACAATGTCCATGTCCTTACATAGGTCATATTGCTAGCATTGTTACTTTCAAGTGCTCCTTGTCCACCCACATGGAGTTGAGCGCACAGAAAGAGTGCATTTGAGGGTAAAAAATAATTTCACCAATGTTCAAAAAGAGCATCTTCGAGGATGATTCAATGTCCAAAGCGTTTTGTAAACTCTTGTTGATCAAAAGGTATTCCCCCATGCTTTAGTTTTCTATTGCTAAACTTCCATAAGCCTATTTTCTTGCTTATGTTGTTTTTGGGATCATTGGTACTTGGTTGCATTCTCAATTTTTCAGCTTCTCTTTGCACATAAACATGAAATGCTATATGAATTCCTGATGAGGCTTTAAAATTTGAATTATACCCGATTGACGATGGCCTCCTCCCCCTAGAATTTGAAATGGGTTTATCGATCTTGCGCTTACCTATAGATGAAAAATCCTCCATAATGAAAACATCATCAGCCTCAACTGTGTTTTGGCATAAAGGGCAAGTGGAGGCTGCTAAGCCATGTATCGACGCACTTGAAGCGAGAAGCATGCTTGCATTTGGAATGAAGTCGGAGGATATCGTGGATGTCAAAGAGAGGGAGGCAAACAACACACTCAATTCCTTCCTTGAGCCCATGCACCCCTATTGATTGTCTTCATGGTTATCATCACCAATACAAAGGCTTTCATAGCTTCATAGGTTCATGGGAAGCCACAAAACCATATTTTCCTCTCACTGATGAGATGGTGTTTTGCAAGCCTCACTTAGAATAACACACTGCACATGGTTTTATATCGGCGAGCTTCTCTCTCTCTCTCTCTCTCTCTCTCTCTCTCTCTCTCTCTCTCTCTCTGGCCAATGCCAAAGGTCCGAGGTCTAGCAAAGCCATTTTTGGAAAGTCTCTCTCTCTCTCTCTCTCTCTCTCTCTCTCTCTCTCTCTCTCTCACACACACACACACACACACACACACACACACACACACACACACACACACATGAGTGAAAGAATAGTAAAATAGCACCATTTTTTCTGCATCTCTCCCCAAGAGTAGAAGTTGGTTTGAGCAGACAAGGGTCAATGGTGGGTGTAGCAACTATGGTAGGACCAATCGCATAGACAAGACCGATCGCATAGATATGGCTATGGAAAACTTCTTCTTCATGCTTTTTTCTTTTGTAGCAAGCACTTTCATGTAAAGAGAGATATTAACAGGCTTGCACACTCTCACAAACACACAAAGAGAGAGAGAGAGAGAGAGAGAGAGAGAGAGAGAGAGAGAGAGAGCACCTTCTCTCAACTACCTTGCAACACCACCTTTGAGGCAAAAAAGCTAGAGTTGGAGTCAGTCGTGAGTTGGAGCTCATAAGTCACTTGTAGAGGAGCGGACGTCCATATGTCGACCCAATTGGTGCAATTCACTTGTTTTTGGATTGAAGGGCATAAATACTCGATGTTTGCGACACATGTAAAGGGCAAACATTTTGCCATTATACTATAGTACACATACTATATATTATATTGTCGAATCTGAAAAACAAAGGGGTAGATCAAGTAGGCAAAAATTATTCAAGAGCTCATGCTAAAACTTGAAAACTAGTTCAAAAACAATAGCACTACTTGATGGTGATCTGGAAGGTATATTTTTTCACCAATTCAAATATCCATAGCTAATTCCTTACTCTCAAAGGGATTCTACTGAATGCATACCAATACTCCACGAAAACATTCTTTGATGGAATAAAAAGAGGTAAAATCTAGAGTTTTTTGAATTCTAACACTAAAACGACTCAAATTTTGTTGGTTTTATTTGAAGCACTGGTACGGCCGATCGCCTTCGACGGCCTCTCTCTCTCTCTCTCTCTCTCTCTCTCTCTCTCTCTCTCTCTCTTTATCGCGTGCAAAGGGGCTTGTTTTTGTTTTAAACTTTAACCTTCGGGTCGCAGATTGCGACACGTGTAAAGGGCTCCCCCTTCAGCCATATTATGTTAGTAGATGCATAAAGATTAACTTACAATATACTTTCGCCACAATAAAAATATATTAAAGGCCAATTTTATGAGCCTTGCCAATTGCATATCGCTGCATAGAAATTTATTTTTACGAGAGAATGGGCGGTAAAAACCTCTTTCCATGTGCATGTATGAAGTACATTATGGCCTTCACTTTATGAACACAAAGAGGATGGAATGAACACAAAGAGGATGGAATGATGGGATGAATTTCTTCTTTGGTGTATAGTTAAGTGTAGGAGTGATGAAATGTGTGCATGCATCAAATATCTCCCTATATGAAGACAAAGAGAATGGAATGATGGGATGAATTTTCTTTTTTCATGTATAGTTTAGTGTTGTAGTGATAAAATGTGTGCATGCATCAAATATCTTGCTTTATGAAGACATAGAGGATAGGATGATGGGGGTAAATTTCCCTGCAAGTGTGAGCGATAAATTGTAGTGAATGGTATGGTACATTGTAACACACATGGTGGAATGAGTGAGGTAAGTGTAGTAGTGATAACAGATAGTGGAGGGTAGCTAGTAAATAAGAGATGAGAAATTGTACAATATTAGCAAGAGCAGCCTTTTCATAGGCTTCTGTTGCACAGCTATCTCTACACCTAATATTGAATGTAGTGTGTGAGGTGTGCATTCTGCAAGATGCATTTTCGGGACCCAAAGCAGTACTACAGAAGAAGAAGACGATGTGCAAATTTCAAAAAATTTCCTCAAGCTGCTTGTTAGGTGCGCTCTTCCTTCACCCACCTCTCTCGCCTACACAATTTGGGCCCTTTTTTTTTTTTGGGCGTTTTGTTTGCTTCCTCTTGGCTCGCCCTGACGTTATTCAAGGGCACGATTTCCTCCTATCTCTCTAGCCATTTTCCCCCTTCCCGTACTGAAAGGTCTCCCCATTTTTCACAGCTTCTGTTGGGTTCTTCCCTTCCGTTAAATCCCTCCCAGCAGCAGCGGAACGGACGCCCTCAGACAGGAGAGGCGAGAAGAGAAGCGGCTTGCTGGCGATGGTGGACCAACAGCAGCAGCAAAGGCGGTCTAACTTCCGTAAGTTGCCTGCGTTTTTGTTGCAGTGCCAACATAGCTTTTTCTCGGTTTCCTCTTGAAGCTCCTACAGGAGAGAAGGCGCTTCCGTCTACTGGCAACAAAAGACGGAGGAAACGAAAATGTCTACTCTCTGAGATGCGGAGATGTTTGGTAGTAGCGGCTTCGCATGATATGGTGGAAGCGCAAAATGCAGGTGGCAGATGTCTGCTTTCTCTTCTGCTGCTGCTGCTTCTGCTTCTTATTCGTTCGCAGGCAGCCGATGAAGATGCGGCTGCGTTAATGGCGGTCAAAGCAGCGCTTGTTGATCCAGCGGGAGCCCTCGCGTCGTGGACGGCGGGTTTTTCACCATGTACTTGGAGGGGCGTGGTGTGCAGCAGCAATGGCAGAGTGAACGAGCTTCGCTTGCCAGGTCTTGGTCTCACGGGACCGCTCTCAGGTAACTCCCATCCTCTCTTCCTCAACTTTCGCAGGTCAAAAAGGGATTTTGCGTGTTAATAGCAAGCATTCTTTGCGCATTGCTGGCAGCGGAAGTAGGGAAGCTTAGAGAGCTTCGCAGGCTGAGCCTTCGGCAGAATCGTTTCAATGGCTCCATCCCGCCGTCTCTCGGTAGTTGCTCGCACCTGCGAGCTCTCTACCTGCAGCTCAACCAGTTTTCCGGTACGCTCCCTATGGAACTGCTGCGCTTGGTGGAGCTGCAGACATTGGAGCTTCACGAGAACCTATTAATGGGCAGCATTCCCCCGCAGATATCCAACCTCGTGTCGCTGCGGGACATCGACCTTTCACACAATAACTTGTCTGGCATTCTACCCTCAACGATGTCTGTGTGCAGGAACTTGTCCTACATAAACCTCTCCTTCAACCACTTCTCTGGTTCGGTTCCTGCTGAATGGGGACAGCTCTCGCTGCTCGCTACTCTTGCCTTGAGCTCCAACGAGCTCTCTGGGAGCGTGCCCTCTACACTTGCAAATTGTTCACAACTGCGTTCTCTCAGCCTCGACAAGAATGCGCTTACCGGGCACATTCCCAGCAGCTTGGGCTCTCTTACAGGTTTAGAGCTTCTCTCGCTCGCGGATAACAGCTTAACAGGCTCCATTCCTGCCTCTCTCTTCAACAGTACCTCATTGCAGACGGCCAATCTAAGCTTCAACAATCTTACGGGGCCTGTCCTTCCATTTCTTGGAAGCAGTTATGGGCAATGGCAGGAGCTAGATATGACCAGCAACAGCTTAACTGACGGCATACCTGTGTCTCTGGGGAATCTGTATAACCTTCGGTTTCTCTCACTATCGAAGAATTCCCTCTCAGGGACGATCCCTTCTACCCTGGGTAACCTTGCGTTTTTGCAACATCTGAATGTTTCCGACAATCTCCTGACCGGACAGGTACCGGCTGAGCTTTCGAACTGCCGAAGCCTGAAGGTATTAGCCCTTGAAAACAACAAGCTTTCATCACCGCTGCCATCGGCTTTGGGGTATCTATACCAGCTACGTGTTCTCTCCATTGCGGACAATCTTCTTTCAGGCACAATGCCTGACGAGCTGGGAAGCATTAGTTCTCTAGAATCGTTGGATGTCAGCCGCAACAACTTGTCTGGTCCGATGCCAGAATTCTTGTCTGCATGGTTCAATCTGAAAAGCCTTGTGCTCTCCTCAAATACTTTCAATGGCAGTCTTCCTAATCTGTTGGTGAAGCTCGTCAATCTTCAAGTCCTCGACCTGGCAGAAAACAATTTATCGGGTAACATTCCTTCCTTTTTAGGCTCATTTGGCTCATTAAGAGTGCTAAATTTGACTGGGAACCACTTCACGGGTGGGATACCCTCATCTCTGGGGAAGCTCTTGGCCTTGCAAGTTCTGGATCTCAGAGGGCAAAAGCTTTCTGGGCCCATTCCGGTCGAGCTTGCCGGTTTGCCGAATTTGCAAGTTCTTGCTCTTGCTGGTAACTCTCTCACAGGTTCTGTCCCTTCAGCTCTCAGCAGCCTTTCTACAGCCCAGGTTTTTGATTTCCAGAGCAACAGACTGACTGGCACCATTCCCTCTAGCTTGGGTATGCTACAAAAGCTGATGGTTCTCTCCTTATCAGACAACCGCTTGTATGGCGGCATTCCCTCAGATATTGGTAATTGCTCCCACTTAATGGTTTTTGAGGCCAGAAACAATGGGCTAAATGGATCGATACCAACAGAGATGGGCATGTTGGTGAAGCTACAGAAGTTGGACATAGGCATGAACAACCTTGCAGGTTATATACCCCCACAATTATTCAATTGTACAGCCTTGTTAAAATTGGACCTTGATTCCAACCACCTGACAGGGCCGATACCTTCAAATTTCAGACAATTACAAAATCTGGAAGAGTTGATTCTTGGAAATAATGCCTTGAATGGTAGCATTCCGTCTGACATAGGCAATCTTACACAGCTGCGGATACTGGACTTATCTTTGAATAACCTTACGGGTGCTATTCCTGCGTCTCTAGGGAGCATTGATGGTTTAAGCCAGCTTAATCTATCCAGCAATCATCTTGGAGGAGCTATTCCAAAGGAACTCAGTAGCCGCTTCAACGCATCATCATTTGCAGGAAATCTTTTACTATGTGGAGCTCCATTAAACACACCTTGCCCCAACAGTGGTAAAGGTGGGCTAAGCAAGCGTTCCATTGTGTCAATCATAGTGGGAGTTTCAGTTGTTTCAGGGATGATATTTTTGGTTCTTATTTTATGCGTAGTGCTACACATCACCAGAAGGAAGGAGAGCTATGATGGCACTGCTTTGCAACCTATGGAGCAAAAGCTTGTCATGTTCTACAGTCCAATTACCTATGCAAATGTGCTCGAAGCGACTGGGCAGTTTGATGAAGAGCATGTTCTCAGTAGGACTAGGTATGGCATCATATTCAAGGCGTGTTTGCAAGATGGAACAGTCTTCTCTGTAAGAAAGCTTCCTGAAGGAGGGGCGGAGGAGGCCGTTTTCCGCCGCGAGGCAGAAATGCTTGGAAGGGTGAAGCATCGAAATCTAGCGGTGCTACGGGGATACTATGTTTCTGGGGATGTGAAATTGCTGGTGTATGACTACATGCCAAACGGTAACCTGGCGGCATTGTTGCAAGAGGCTGCTCAGCAAGGTGGACAAGTGCTGAACTGGCCCATGCGACATCTCATTGCCTTGGGTGTCGCACGGGGGTTATCTTTTCTGCATTCTCAGTGCAATCCTCCGATCGTGCATGGTGATGTGAAACCCACCAATGTCCATTTTGATGCAGATTTTGAGGCCCATTTGTCGGACTTTGGATTGGAGAGGCTATCAGCAACGGTGGTTGGGAGCGGCGGCGATCCATCCAGCAGCAGCTCAGCAGCTCCTGTAGGATCAGTGGGCTATGTGTCGCCGGAGGCTAGCTTGACAGGACAGGTGAGCCGGGAATCGGATGTGTATAGCTTTGGTATTGTGCTTTTAGAGCTGCTAACGGGGCAGAGACCGATGATGTTCAATGAGGAGGAGGAGAATATTGTAAAGTGGGTAAAGAGGCAGCTGCAAACAGGGCAGATGGAGGAGCTTTTTGATCCAACTTTGTTGGAGTTGGATGTGGAATCCTCAGAGTGGGAAGAGTTTCTGCTTGCTGTCAAGGTGGCGTTGCTTTGCACGGCACCGGACCCTCTGGATCGCCCCTCCATGACAGAGGTTGTCTTTATGCTTGAAGGTTGTCGGGTTGCAACAGATCATCCTTCATCGTCTGATCCCACTTCTCACACCTCCCCCTCTTAGGTTATACTGTAGAGTTACTAGTTATTTAGAAGTGTAGTGTGTATGTGCGGCGTGCGCGCACACACAGTGGTAACCCCACCACAGCCCGCACACACAGTGGTAACCCCACCACAGCCCGCACACACAACACCAGACACTTACATTCTTCTGCTCACCGCATTACTTCATTTGCCCCCATTACAAAACGTAACAGGGCCCCCCAATTCTTGTACAAGTTGTATGCTCCACTTTTGGGATGAAATTTGTCACATCCCATCCGCAGGGCTAACTACAGCACATCAAGCCAACGTTACTCTCTGCCGTTTGTCCTGCATGTTGCTTTTTTTGTGGGCTTTTTTGGAAGGCTCCCTATACCTTTTCATGGGAGGGTGCAACGTTAAAGTATTCAAATTCCAGCTTTGCAAAGCAAGGGGCCGCTACTTGCTTGTCGAAACGTTAACGGATACTCAGAGGGAGAGGAGAGACCGAGATAGGCCCACGTCTGCTACGTTTGCTACTAGACTACATTTATGTAACGTCGGCTGCCGCCTGGTAAGTGGAAACTGGTTAGCTGACTCTTTCTAACATTGCCCGCCCCCCCCCCCCCCCCCCCCCCCCCCCCCCCCCCCCTCTCTCTCTCTCTCTCGGCCGCCCTCTTCTCTCTCTTCTTCTCTTTGGAGTCTTCACTAGCAATTGCGCAGACACCCACCTTTGTTTAGCAGAATCCCTTTTTGGGTTGTCCGTGCCATCCGCCATTTCTTAAGTGCCGACTTTTGTCGCTAGTGATCGAAAGATATCATTTCATTTTTGATGTTGGGCGGAATCGCTGCACAAACTTCCTGGCGTTCACGAGTTTGTGGGTGTCACCAACAGACGGCGCACTTCCTCATTCCACAGGTTTATTCAATTCACGTAGAGCTTCATGCCACCCAGACGCACTCGGCTCGTACACCCCAACTTTATGTCGGTAAATCATGTTTAGAGGCTAAACGCTTTCAGGCTTTTACATACCAGAGCTTGAAAGGCTTTTGTGCACTCACAGTCCCACCAATTCACTTGAAAGTTAAAACTGTTGGGGCTTTTGTGACACTTCAACCACTGCAATTTTGGGCTTTTGAAGCACTTCAACCACTTGCATAGTACAATGTTGCCGGCCACGACATTGCGCAATGAGGTGTGCACGATGTGCTCAGGCTTCACCTTGGACTTGAGATGGGTGACCATAAGATGGGTTTTAAAGCAAGCACCATGATGATGAGACTTGTTGCATGACATAAACATGTAGTTTTGTCTTCATACAAAAATGGTGGGATCTATCATCTTGTGCTTTGTTGAAAAGTGTCATCCTTCACTGCCTTCACATCACCTATACAAGATCTTGTTGACGATGGCATCAATTTAATTTCACCACCAACATACAATTCCCTTGGTATACATTTGAATTGCGTGATGTGAATAGAGTTTTCTTCGTAGTGATGGGTGTTTCCAATTAATGTTGGGATATTCTTGAATAATGTCATCCTTTGTCGCCTTAACATGTACTTAGTTTCTAAGGTGAAGTCTTATTAAAATAAAATAAAAAACTCTGATGCTTTGGATCAGCTAGTTTTATGGGATTGCACCCACACCCACACCCACACTCGTATGTCACAGGGACCCTTGCCTTTATGGCTAGGCCAATGCCCCTCGACTAAGGGAAAATCTTATTGACCATGGCATCGGTTTGTACTTTGCCTCTTTTGCACACTCCCTTGTATGCATCACTTTTCCATTATGTTTCCTAGTACTCAAGGGTAGTCCAAAACATGAATGTTCAACAATGAGCTCTATTCACTCTAAAAAAGAAATTAGTAAGACGATGGGAAGTTTGAGAACAAGGAACTGCAACATGACGTGTTGATGTGGGTTTAGTCTTGAGACAATTGAGCCCATGTGGATCTAGTTTTGAGACAACTGATTGAATGGTGTGATTTGATGAAAACGATGTTTGTGGCTCTCGGTTATGTTTAAACCCTTGTCATCCTAAAAAATATGAATTAGTGTCATCAAAACACTCATTTTGAGTGTATGGTTGAGTGTGATCGTCAACCTCTATTATAGGTATGGTCTTTTGATTATCCAAGCCCTTCTCTTGATGCCGTTTACATTCAATATGTTTGTATAGTATGATTCATAAAGTTGGATACTTGAAGTGGGGGTCTCTTTTTATTAGTATATTTTGGACAATTGAACAACAATTTTAATAGGGCTTGCAAACTAGACATCCATGCTTACACCTATAAATTACAGCCGTTATGCATCCCCAACAACATCGAATGAGTTAAAACCTTTATGCACCCACACAAGCATGCTAACACTTATACTTCCTTGTGTTGGGCATGCCATCAACCTCACAAATCATGCTAAGACTTTCTTTTAGTGTGCCCATAAGTGCGAAAAGAAACTATCACTAAGTTGTTGGAGATAACTAAGAAGACAAGGACGACTAAGATAATTGTCCACTAGGTCCATTTTTGAGACAAAAGGTGAAACATTATTGTGATTCACTTAAGTAAATATCTTTTGATTGCCTTACAATCCATGACATCATTAGTAAATTTCAGACAAGAAATCATTGGGGAAGATTGAAACAAACATGAGAATATGCAAATACATGGCCAAATCTAGGTTTTGCATGTGCTTACATTTGGATGATTTCTAAGTTGAAAGACAATTCATACGGATGCCAACTAATGTGGCAACACTTCTTCTTAGTACTGCTAAGGGGATGCTAAAGCAAACAATTGACTAGTTGGAGGAATTCCTTATTGTTAAGGGGGTGCTAAAGCAAACAGAGTTATCCTAGGAAAAGTGATGCAGTTTAATACTATACTTTTGCTTTCTTATTGTGGTTGGAAAGCCTATCCTAAGAGATAACTGCAACTCATAAATATTGGAGGTGGGGAACGAGAAGGAAAGGAAGAATTAAACTTAAAAGTGGTAAGTGAGGATGTATGAGTAGAGTCTTGCATATTGATCTTTATAATTATCACAGTTTGTGCAAATGATGACCTTTTTACAATGAATTGTATGTAGTTTAAATAATTTCATTTATGCAGATTGTCACCTTGTTTATGGATATGTTATGTGCTAATCTTTTTCTAATGTTTAAAATTAAACATCTATATACTTTGCTAGGCATGATTTTGTTGAAGGAATGCCTCGTAAATCGATGCCATAGTTCTCAAATGCTACACTTTATAGCCACGTACTACATGTTGTAGCCCACATGCCACTTTCCCTTTTCCATTTGTGGTGCATATCCCTCTTGCTTTAATTTCCAGCTTTCATCATTGAGCCTATATAAGGCCACTATGCTAAACTTGTAATATTCTCTCATTCTAACCAATCAAGCAAGTTTCATCTCAATGAGTACATCCTATCTTATCTACTTACTCCTAAATGTTATGAAGCTTTCACTATAATGATACATCATTGGTCTATTCACCATGGGCATTACACAAAATGGTTCAAGATTTCGATTACAACCACATCTACCTGAGGTATGACCAAATGACAACCAAGATAAACTCAAAAGACCATTCTTACAGAGATGTCACGAAGATGCCAATTGAAGAATTTGTCTTGATTACCGTGGGTGAACCAAAGATTTTTGAATGTCTGCAATCAAAGAAATCTATTTGGATGCGTGGTGCATCTGAGTGTGAAGACCTACAACTTCTAGTGCCCTTGCTAGAATATCTATTTGAACCTTTGGGAAGGGATTAGATACTTGCTACATTGGACATATGTCCTACAAAGGTTTGTGATGAAGATGGATATGACATCATTTCTCTCAAAATGGTTGAAACAGTTTGAGAGGACCCAAGTGAAGATGCATGAGAAATGAAACATCATGCACGCAAGTAAGGATAAAAGAAACCTCTCTGAGTCAAAGTTTTGTAAGTGCGCGAATGTGGTGCATGTGCAGAGAGAGAGAGAGAGAGAGAGAGAGAGAGAGAGAGAGAGAGAGAGAGAGAGAGAGAGAGAGAGTACACAGGATGTGGGTGGAGCATCTCAACACTCTGTATGTAAGAGAGCCCGTTATTCTTCTAACTAGTAAAGAATAAGGTGTGTACAAGTAATGGGTGGTCGGACGTCTCTAACATGTCCGACCAAGGTAAGAGGCACACCGCCTTTACCCCAACAATCTTCCACTTAAAGACGAATGTGTCGATAAGTGGTACTACTGTAGGACCTAGTAGTATGTATAGTAGGTAAGCGAGGAAACTCGTCTCAACCTATGTCCATTGGCTCTCTCGAAGCCACTGCATGCTGTCGCGTAGGCTCTAGCAGTATACGAAAGCGTATATCATTGCTAGAATCAGCATGTATACCCTGCAAGTATCTTGTAATAACTTGCACCGCTCCATGATGCATCATGCTAGTGTCACTCATCGCACGACTCACAACCCCAACCGCAAATGCTCCCACTGCAGTTGCTATGTCGAGTCTCAACACTAAGAGATTGTATATGAGAGTCCCAAAGGCTGATAATAAACGCATAATCCCTGCCAGCATATCCATGCCAATCGCATCAATGCCATGTGCAGTGACCTCTGCCAATCTATCCTCAGTAGGTATCTCAACCCGCATTGCATCACCACTAGAACTAGTCACATATGGATGCGTCAATCCTGACTCCAGGGTAGTCGCCACTTCCTCATCATCCATAGGGACTGTACCCACATGTCTTGGCATCACCATATCAGCTCTAATATGAGCATGTCAAAGAACTCTATATCGCTCATCTCCATGGTAGGAGGCATCTTTGTCCTAAGAGGATCAATTTGTTGTGTCTCGCTAGAGTATGGCCGCTCTAACTCTACATCTCAAACATGTCGTGCACAGCACTCTGGAGCTCATCCGTTAAAGTACATGTCTGCAAAGTCACAGACTGCACTGTCTTGCCTATGTGACTCACTGCTCTACTCCCTGACTGAAAAATCTGTCACCACCACCGGTGAGTGCTCTAGTCGTGCACTCAAAGAGCTGTCTTTCTCTACATGTCTGTCCTCAGACCCAAAAACATAGAGAAGAGTCAAACATGCACAACGAGCAAAGTGTCACACTGTTCATCAGCAAAGAGTACTCACCTAGAACGGACTCACAGAGACTATGGCGTCTCTAACACCAAGAACGTAGAGAAGAGTGAAACGAGCACAATGATGGCCTCACGTTTTCTCAAGAAAACCTCTACTCATCAAGTAACACTCATCAATCAACTAAACATGACGCCCATGATCTCTGGAGATCAAACTCCTACAAACATTAGGAACATACTGAACATCATGGAGCACAAGCATACTCCCACTAGCGAAGTGAAAATGAATTTCACCCACATCATGAAGGCCATCCTGTCTCAAAGCAGGAAACGTGCTAAACCACTCCCTGCGAGGAGTAACATGGCGTAAAGCACTGTTGTCCAGTTGCCAATCGTGTGACAAAGTCCACGCATGCTCAGGTGAACATGTAGAGGTAGTAGTGTCTACTACACTAGTACTCTCAACAACATCCAATGGAATTCTCCATTGTCTCTAACACTTGAAACAACGCCTCCTCATGTGCCCTGGTCTGCCACAATGCCAGCAAACCACATGTTTGCACCTCTGAGATCTACCTGATACACCAGCTTGGGTATCCAATGGCAAATTGTCATTACAAGATTCCATAACTGAGTGTAAAATGAGTCTACAGATCAATCCGTAAATGCATTGTCCACAAAATCATCACTATTCAACACAATGCAAAAGAAAACCAGTTGATCAAACACCTCCCATCAAAACTATGACAAACATCGCATAAAGCACATAACCCTCTGCCAAATCAAGGACTACCCATGCATGAATTGTGACCATACGCAATGAGAGTGCAAGCAAAAAGACCATCCGCATAGGCACAAGCCAAAACTTGGCTAAAATAGCTCTCTATCACCTGTCACAAAACGCATAAAACTGGTGAAAAATCGACAGTCTCCTTTGTAACTAGAGCAAAATCTCAATGCAAATCTCAATCATAAAACCACATTCAAGATTCCAAAGTGGGAGAAGCTCTCAACCACTACAAACTGACAAAAATCTATCAACCAAAAGTATGACAAAGGAGTGTAAACCTCGACCACTATAATCTCTGAAAGAGGACTTTATATATAAACCATAACACTACTCAATGCCAATGAGTAGAAATGTCAAAATGGCTCCACAATTTCACATACAATGGCAATCCACATTCAACTTACATCCACGAAGTGACTGCGCATAAACAAGTGCCAAAAGAGTTGCAATCCGAAACCTTGATCAATGCAAAAACAATGCTGTCAAGAGAGCTCACCAGCACTTGAAAGTGCTCGCCAAAATGCATGTACAATGGGCATCAACCATGCAACATAACCATATGAAAATCCATCCACAAAGATCATGAATCAAAGCACAAAATCACTGTAATGGAATTTGCCTATTCAATTTGAGAATAGCGGAATTTAATGAGAGTACTTTCAAGAAATGATTTTGTGAGCATAGCGGGTAGACATAATTGAAGATAGCAACATAATCATAGCAATTAGTTAACTTGGCATAGACAATACTTTTGCAAGAGAGAGAGTTTAGAGAACATGACAACAATTGAGGACCGGATTTATGTGGAGCCGGTCCCCCCTCCAATAGGCATTTGTATTATGATTTCTCCCATAAAGAGAGACTTGTTACAATACAGTCTTTGTGTTCCTTGTGACCTAGGTGATGCCATGAAGATGGAAGGCTTCATGCACCACAAACATAACATAAACTTGAAGAAAGCTTTAACTATCCCAAGCCTCAGTCCCAAGACCTCAAACACCTTCGAAGGTGGAGAGAGCTAGCCGGGAATGAGGGTAGGGAAGAGGAAGAAGAAACATTTCGTAGGAGAAAGAATTAGTTCCTCACTTATCATACTCTTGTTGCTAGCATACATAATAGCATAGTAATGAAGAAGAAGGATATGGCAAGCTTAAGCATTGAAGCATGGCTCTTGGTTGGATTTGCACTCCATAGCCAAGAGTGTTGGTGTAGGCTCTCAACCTCTACTTCCTTGGAGAGGGAGCTCTTGCACTTTGCATATCACACAATGAGAGTGCTTGTGAGTGTGTGTGGGTGAGTATATCCCCTAGGCACCCCCCTAGCTTGCTTGGGTCGACCCCCCCTTGTAGCTCATGCCTGAAGCTCATTGGACCCTTCCAGGCCTAGCCAATCACAAGCAAGAGCCATTACAAGCAACATGGGTAGCCTTGGGACAAGTGTCCCCCTTTCCCCTTTGAGAGAGAGGACTTGATAAATGCTAAAACAATTTGATAATTCATGTAATTTATCATTGGACCCCTTTGAAGCCTAGCCAATAGGCTTCAAGCAACACATGAAGGTAACATGGGTAGGGGCCTGACATGTGTCCTTGCTGCCTCTTCAAGTTGGGCTTCCCTTGTGTGTGTGAGTGGGTGTTCTCTCTCTAGCCCCTAGGAAAAGGGCTCGCCCCCCCTCTTGTAGGAATGCTTTTGACTTTTAGGTGATCAAGCACCTTACTCACCAAGCATGACAAAGCACTTGAACTAGGGGGTGTTCCCACAAGCATCTCAGGCAAGCTTCTCAAGGCACCTCAAGTACTTTAATCATGCAGCAAGTCAAGCACCTCAAGCATGGAGCCAGTCAAGCACCTCAAGCATCTTAATCAAGCACCTCAAGCATGAAAAACACCTCAAGCATGACAAGCACCTCAAGCATGACAAGCACCTCGAGCTTGGGCCGGGTTCCCACCTCAAGCTCAGCCCTAGCTTACTTAAGGTCAAAGGACTTTTACACACATTTATTGGAGGTCTTCAATGAAGCTAACCCTAAGGTCTTATGCTCCATTGGTTAGCCTTGCTCTTTGATAGACCATCTCCCTTTTGGGCCCCTTTACCATTGGCCCCGTGTTGAGATAGATCTATAAGCACATACCTATATCTTAACACTTGTTCCCGTTTATTTTCCCACATTAAGTGATCAATTTAATATGAGAAAATCATTTGGGTTAGTTAGATATTAGATTTTATGACATTACCTCTCTCTTGAAATCATAGTCGTCCTCGACTATGAGGTAGAAAAGATAAAGTCTTAGTCATTAGTCAATCGTACGTAGCGGGTAAAGGATCCCTTTTTACCCTATGACATCTTTCCAAGATGGATGACTAATCCATTTGGTGCTTGGGAGACATAGCTGCCGCAAGCATGTCTGCTCTTTAGTCCATTTCATTCTCCCAAAGTAGAGTGACAAATTCTACTTGGTGTTTGAGAGACGTCGTCATCACAAACATGATTCTAAGCATGCATACTAGTTAAATTTGTGCACAATTAAAAAGAGGACTAGTCATATAAGATAAAAACATGAATTATTTAAAAGAAATTTGTACATTTGCTTACTCTAATGTAGCATTGTAAGCATTGACAAGGTTCATACTATCCTTAAGTTGTACTCCTTGCATCCATTTAGCATCTTCAAAAGGATAATTTTTGAACTTAATAAGATACCGTCGGATAATCTTACCATGTCGTAGTACCTTGTCTTCATGCCGAAGTATAGCTTCGGGTTGTAGCACCTCTTCTTGGTCTTCAACTTCGGGAGGGTCTTCAATAATTGGTTCATTTGGTGGCTCTCCTTTGTAGGGCTTAAGTAAGCTTACATGAAAGGCATTGTGTATAAGCCAATGGTTGGGCAACTTGAGTTGATAAGCCGTCTCATTGATAGGCTTCAAGATTTGGAAAGGACCATAGTATCTTTTTGCTAGTTTAGCATAATACTTTTGATGGCCCGTAGGATTTTTGCCCGTCGTTTGCCTTAATCGAGCCTTAGGAAACTTGAGTAAGACCCAATCATTTTCTTTGAACATTAAGGCTCTTCTGTGCTTATGAGCAGCAGCTTTTTGCCTTTGTTGAGAGATGGCTATAGCCTCTTTAATCTTTTGAAAAGATTCTTGTAGGTCACGGCTATACTCATCGGCGGCGAAGATCTTCCCATGTACTTTCAGTAGCAAGGGACTTTTAGGTCTTCCTTCTATGATCTCGAAAGGTGCTTTGCCCGTAGAAGTATGTACAGTATTATTGTAGGCATACTCTACTAGCGGTAAATACTTTTCCCATTGTGAGCGTTGATCTACTTCGGTAACATAAGTCTTGAGTAGATCGAGTATCGTAAGATTGGCTATCTCACTTTGGCCATCCGTTTGTGGGTGATAGGCCGAAGAGAAATTCAATCTTGTTCCTAGATTTTCAAAGAGACCTTTCCAAAAATTACTGGTCATTCTAAGATCTCTATCTGACACGATGGATGTGGGTAATCCATGGTGTTTGAAAATCTGAGATATGAAGAGAGTTGCCATTTGATGTGCCTTAATAGTCTTTTTGATAGGAATAAAATGTGCTTGCTTGCTAAACCTGTCGACTATTGTCCATATTCCTGTATTCCCATGGATAGACTTGGGTAATCCAAAGATGAAATCCATGGATATACTCTCCCATGGTGAATTTGGAATAGGCAATGGCTGGAGTAATCCAGGTTGCTTCCCTCTATCATACTTGGTCTTTTGGCATACTACACATTTTGAAACATACTCTTGTATGTCCACTTTCATGGTAGGCCAATAGAAATACGTCTCTACTCCTCGGAGAGTAGGTTGAATACCTCTATGCCCTGCATATGGAGGAGCATGGGATTCATACATAACCTTCTCACGAAGGGAATGGGTAACACATAGCCTATTGCCGTGAAGAAGATAACCATCCTGCAAGGTGAATGGTTCCTCTTTCTTCCCCAAAGCAAGGGCTGACATTATGTCTCTAAAGTCAGGGTCAGTAGCATACTCATCTATCATAGAGGATAGATCATTGTGAGTAGCTATAGACACCGCATTAACTTTTGGTCGTCGTGAAAGTGCATCGGCAACTTGATTGTGCTTACCAGCTATGTGAGCAATATGGAAATTAAATTGCGAAAGAAAATTTGCCCACCTCATTTGTTTGTCGGAAAGCTTGGTTTGCGTCATGAAATACTTGAGACTTTGGTGGTCGGTTCGTAGGATAAATGGAGTCCCCAATAGGTAGTGCTTCCATGTGTCTAGGGCATGTAGAACAGCTAAAAGCTCTTTCTCATAAATGCCCAAGACTCGTTCATCACCATTGAGCCTTCGGCTCTCATATGCTATGGCATGCCCTTCTTGAAGCAAAACCGCTCCAAGGCAATCACCACAAGCATCACATTGGACCTCAAATGGCTTTGAGAGATCCGGAAGCACGAGGACTGGTTGGGAAGTAAGCTTCTCTTTGAGTTTTTCAAAAGCATTTTGCTCCTTAGCAGTCCATACAAACTTAACGTTCTTCTTGGTTAAGTCGTGTAGTGGTCCTGCTACTTGAGAGAATTTTGCTATGAAGCGTCTATAGTATGCACACATACCAATAAAGCTTCTTAGCTCATGTAGATTCCTTGGGTTAGGCCATGATTTTATTACCTCTAACTTTGATGGATCCATACGAATACCATCGTGAGAGATAATATGGCCTAGATATTGAATCTCTTGAAGGAAGAATTCACTTTTCTTTTGGTTGAGAAAAAGTTTGTTCTCCCTCAAGGCTTGAAAAATCACTTGGAGATGTTGCTTATGTTCCTCCAAAGACTTGGAGTAGATGATGATATCATCGAAGAACACTCCAGTGAATTTTCGATATGGTCTAAAAATTTTCTCCATCAAACGATTGAATGTAGCTGGTGCATTAGTCAAGCCAAAAGGCATGACTAGATATTCATAAAGACCAAATGTTGTGCGAAACGCGGTCTTTAAGATATCCTCATCCACTATCCTTATTTGATGATAGCCACTCTTAAGGTCAATCCTACTGAAGTAGGTAGAGCCTTGTAGCTTATCAAACAGATCTTCTACCCGAGGTACGGGAAATCTGTTTTTGATAGTGATATGGTTTAGTGCTCGATAGTCCACACACATACGGTATGTACCATCTTTCTTTTGCACTAAAAGGACTGGAGAACAAAAGGGAGAGGAACTAGGCCTCACCATCCCTTTGTCTACCAGCTCTTGTACTTGCCTCATGATCTCCTCTTGTTGAGCTTGTGAGACTCGATAAGGAGGTTTGTTAGGCGGTGAGCTTCCTGGAAGGAGCTCAATACGATGGTCATCATCCCCTCGTTTTGGAGGTAGGTCCATAGGGATATCATCGATGAACACATCTTGGAATCCTTTTAGAAAAGTAGACAAGTCTAACTCTTCTTGATTCCTATCATTTTCATTTGATGAAACATTATTAGCTTTTAGAGACTCTTTGACATAAATCATGTACGCAGAAACTGAGCTCTTCATTGATTTATCAAAAGAAAGAGGATTTACAAGTGGAATAGTGCGACCACGCTCACTAGCATCTATATACATGTTCTTTCCCCTGTAGGTGAAGTAAATTCTCCTTTCAGGGAACTTCATGTTGGCAGCCATGCGATCAAACCATGGTGCCCCTAGGATAACATCCTGATGTTGGAGGGGAGAGATGAAGAAGTCTTCTTTGTCGACATAGCTTTGGACATGAAGCCTCAACTTCCCAATCAAGGGAGTAACGGAGGCTTGTTGTCCCTTGAAAGCTGCATCAGCTGTTACTATATCTCCCATCTCAAAAGCTTGAATGCCCAACTTGGTGGCCAACTCTATTGATATGAAGTTGAGAGTAGAGCCAGGGTCAAACAAGATGAAGGCATCATGCTCTCTACCTTTCCCCAAGCATAGGAGAGTGATGATCCTTTGCAATGAGCATCCTCTTTTGGAGCTTCGATGGTGGAAGCCCTAGGAGTCTCATTGCGAGTATTCTTCTTGGGGCAAGAACGATAGCCATGTCCTTGCTCCCCACACTTGAAACACTTATGGTCCTTGCGAAAAGCTTCAAGCTCTTCAGGAGAGAGTTTGTTTTTACCTTTGTAAACTCCCTTCTCCTTGGACCGATTGTTGTTGTTGTTGTTGGAAGTGCCTTGGGAATTATTTTGAGCATTGGATTTCCCCTTTGCATCATTTTTATCTTTGTTTTCCATGGGCTTGACATTACGTCTAGCCCCTTGATGGAAATTGATGCGTGAAGCAACCATGGTGTGGTGGATTACTTCGGTAATAGTACCGGGCCGTTGAGAGTTGATATATTCGGCCATCTCTTCAGGTAATCCCGCACAGAATTGCTGTCTTTGCTCGGCAAAGTCTATCTTTTGAAAGACAGTAGCTTTGAGATGTAAATCCCAAAACTTATCTACATACTTGTTGATAGACTCATGAGAGAGGAGCTTCAAGCCGCGCCATTCGGTAAGAACTTTATCTTTAGTATTGCTTGGAAGAAATTGCTTCATGATGGAAACTCGTAGAGTTTTCCATGTCTTTGGGGCTTCTCCATTGCCACGAAGGCTAGCCCACCATTGACGAGCTGATTTTTGGAAGTGCATAGCTACATGGCGTAGCTTGGAGGACTCTGTGAATCCCTCGTCCCCAAAGGCCGCATCAAATTGCTGGATGAAGGCCAACACTTTGTCGGTAGCACCAAAGGTGCCATCGTAGGTGAGAAAAGAGATACTCTTTCCTCCCTCCTTGAACTTCTTTAGCTTTTGTGACCTTCGCCATGCAGGAAATGATTTGCGATGTCCTCCCCTCTTGTATTCTCTAGGAGAATAGCCATAACTTTCATCGGAAGAGAAGGAAGGTGAAGAAGAAGGAGAAGAGGGTGACCTCTTCCGAGCCCTTTTCTTCCTTTGTTTCCTCTCTTGCCTTTGAGAGTGATGAGGAGAAGGACTATGGGTTGCTCTTTTCCTCTTGGGAGGAGTAGGCGATCGTCTAGACCGCCTTCTTCGTGGAGCCACATCTTCAGAAGAACTTAGAATTTCATTGCTTTCTTTCTCTTTGGATTCCTCCTCTCGAATGGGAGAGAGTCTTCTTTTGGGGGTCTCTTCAAGAGGCCTCCTAAGCTCTCTCTCCTCTTGGAGAGGAAGGGAAATTCCATAGGCACGAAGTTGTTGAGTAACTTCGGCTTGCAAGGTAGGGTTGCCCATAGCTTGTTGCAACCTAGTCACAAGATAATTCACAAACATGGGAGCATCATCATTAGCACCTTCATGTGCAAAATCAAAGCTATCAATGTTCATTCTACTCTCTTGATTATTGTCATCCATGTTAACAAAATTTTATGTATGTACTTAGTGTATGCTTTGGCAATTCAAAACCTTAGTTGCCACTCCTCTTAGCCTTTGAAAATCGGCTCTTAAGTATCTACACCCACGGCTCAAAGTGGTTAATTATAGAGAGTAGAGGAGTAGGTCTAACATAGCAGAGTTGCCAAGGGCTAGCTCCTTTCGGACTTCTTATGGCTCAATAATGGTAAAGCCGTAGGCAAGTCTAAACAGACTCCATTATTAAGTCCAAAGCTCCCGAGGTGTGCACCATCCCCCACATAGTGGGCTTAACAAAACCGGTATTAGATCCCAGTTCCACTTACTCTATTATAATTAACAACATCAACCATTTATAGGCTACTTAAGGACCTCTCTTCTTAAGCAAGAAAAGAGAAACCAAATGCTCTGATACCAATGTAATGGAATTTGCCTATTCAATTTGAGAATAGCGGAATTTAATGAGAGTACTTTCAAGAAATGATTTTGTGAGCATAGCGGGTAGACATAATTGAAGATAGCAACATAATCATAGCAATTAGTTAACTTGGCATAGACAATATTTTTGCAAGAGAGAGAGTTTAGAGAACATGACAACAATTGAGGACCGGATTTATGTGGAGCCGGTCCCCCCTCCAATAGGCATTTGTATTATGATTTCTCCCATAAAGAGAGACTTGTTACAATACAGTCTTTGTGTTCCTTGTGACCTAGGTGATGCCATGAAGATGGAAGGCTTCATGCACCACAAACATAACATAAACTTGAAGAAAGCTTTAACTATCCCAAGCCTCAGTCCCAAGACCTCAAACACCTTCGAAGGTGGAGAGAGCTAGCAGGGAATGAGGGTAGGGAAGAGGAAGAAGAAACATTTCGTAGGAGAAAGAATTAGTTCCTCACTTATCATACTCTTGTTGCTAGCATACATAATAGCATAGTAATGAAGAAGAAGGATATGGCAAGCTTAAGCATTGAAGCATGGCTCTTGGTTGGATTTGCACTCCATAGCCAATGAGTAGAAATGTCAAAATGGCTCCACAATTTCACATACAATGGCAATCCACATTCAACTTACATCCACGAAGTGACTGCGCATAAGCAAGTGCCAAAAGAGTTGCAATCCGAAACCTTGATCAATGCAAAAACAATGCTGTCAAGAGAGCTCACCAGCAATTGAAAGTGCTCGCCAAAATGCATGTACAATGGGCATCAACCATGCAACATAACCATATGAAAATCCATCCACAAAGATCATGAATCAAAGCACAAAATCACTGTAATGGAATTTGCCTATTCAATTTGAGAATAGCGGAATTTAATGAGAGTACTTTCAAGAAATGATTTTGTGAGCATAGCGGGTAGACATAATTGAAGATAGCAACATAATCATAGCAATTAGTTAACTTGGCATAGACAATACTTTTGCAAGAGAGAGAGTTTAGAGAACATGACAACAATTGAGGACCGGATTTATGTGGAGCCGGTCCCCCCTCCAATAGGCATTTGTATTATGATTTCTCCATAAAGAGAGACTTGTTACAATACAGTCTTTGTGTTCCTTGTGACCTAGGTGATGCCATGAAGATGGAAGGCTTCATGCACCACAAACATAACATAGACTTGAAGAAAGCTTTAACTATCCCAAGCCTCAGTCCCAAGACCTCAAACACCTTCGAAGGTGGAGAGAGCTAGCAGGGAATGAGGGTAGGGAAGAGGAAGAAGAAACATTTCGTAGGAGAAAGAATTAGTTCCTCACTTATCATACTCTTGTTGCTAGCATACATAATAGCATAGTAATGAAGAAGAAGGATATGGCAAGCTTAAGCATTGAAGCATGGCTCTTGGTTGGATTTGCACTCCATAGCCAAGAGTGTTGGTGTAGGCTCTCAACTCTACTTCCTTGGAGAGGGAGCTCTTGCACTTTGCATATCACACAATGAGAGTGCTTGTGAGTGTGTGTGGGTGAGTATATCCCCTAGGCACCCCCTAGCTTGCTTGGGTCGACCCCCCCTTGTAGCTCATGCCTGAAGCTCATTGGACCCTTCCAGGCCTAGCCAATCACAAGCAAGAGCCATTACAAGCAACATGGGTAGCCTTGGACAAGTGTCCCCCTTTCCCCTTTGAGAGAGAGGACTTGATAAATGCTAAAACAATTAGATAATTCATGTAATTTATCATTGGACCCCTTTGAAGCCTAGCCAATAGGCTTCAAGCAACACATGAAGGTAACATGGGTAGGGGCCTGACATGTGTCCTTGCTGCCTCTTCAAGTTGGGCTTCCCTTGTGTGTGTGAGTGGGTGTTCTCTCTCTAGCCCCTAGGAAAAGGGCTCGCCCCCCTCTTGTAGGAATGCTTTTGACTTTTAGGTGATCAAGCACCTTACTCACCAAGCATGACAAAGCACTTGAACTAGGGGGTGTTCCCACAAGCATCTCAGGCAAGCTTCTCAAGGCACCTCAAGTACTTTAATCATGCAGCAAGTCAAGCACCTCAAGCATGGAGCCAATCAAGCACCTCAAGAATCTTAATCAAGCACCTCAAGCATGAAAAACACCTCAAGCATGACAAGCACCTCAAGCATGACAAGCACCTCGAGCTTGGGCCGGGTTCCCACCTCAAGCTCAGCCCTAGCTTACTTAAGGTCAAAGGACTTTTACACACATTTATTGGAGGTCTTCAATGAAGCTAACCCTAAGGTCTTATGCTCCATTGGTTAGCCTTGCTCTTTGATAGACCATCTCCCTTTTGGGCCCCTTTACCATTGGCCCCGTGTTGAGATAGATCTATAAGCACATACCTATATCTTAACACTTGTTCCCGTTTATTTTCCCACATTAAGTGATCAATTTAATATGAGAAAATCATTTGGGTTAGTTAGATATTAGATTTTATGACATTCACTGTCAAAGTATCATGTGAAAATCCGTGAAAGAAGCTCCATCTATGTGCTCCAAAAATCACATCTCTCAAGAGACCACTTTAATGGTGTGTAGAAATCTACTTGATTCTTTGTCAAAATCTACCAAAAAATCCTCAAGCCACAAGATTTGCACAAGCTGAAATTGCAACTTTCGCTTAGAATTCATGCACCCAACTTCAAGCACCTTCCATGCTTCCAAAGGTGCATCAAACTTGCATTCTATGCGAAAACAAAAAACTTGAAATTTCTATACAATCAGCATGAGCTGAATATCAGCAAAATGGTGAAGAATTTGCAAAAATATTTTTTTGCACAGTTATAGACCACATCAAAACGGAGGGTCACATGGGGCAAAATATTCAAATCTGCATTCTATAAGCAAAAAAATGAATTTGAAAACACTGCTACTGCGCACACAATTTTTAAAGCAAACCCTTCACCTACACACAAACTTCCACACTCTTTTCTGAGCTTCCACAAGATTATACATCACTCTTAGCTGAGCTCACAAGCTCTTATTACATTCTCATGAAACTTCCAAGCTTCCTTGAACTCTCTACCTCCGAGAGCGAGCAAGTTATCACCTCAAAGCTCTCGACACCGCTATGCTCTTCGCGATCACCATGCGCTCTGATACCAATTGTGAGTGCATGAATGCGGAGTGTATGTGCAGAGAGCGAGAGCGAGAGAGAGAGAGAGAGAGAGAGAGAGAGAGAGAGAGAGAGAGAGAGAGAGAGAGAGAGAGAGAGAGAGAGAGAGAGAGAGAGAGAGAGAGAGAGAGAGAGAGAACACATGATGTGGGTAGAGAAACTCAACACTCTGTGTGTGTGAGGGAGCCCCTTATTCTTCTAACTAGTAAAAAATAAGATGTGTACAAGTAATGGATGGTCTAGCATTTCGAACGTGTCCAACCAAGGTAAGAGGCACACCGCCTTTGCCCCAATAATTTTTGCAACAAAGAAGGCTACACCATAGTTCTTAGTTTTATGCTGAGAGTTTTGAAAGAAACCAATGAGAACTTTGAGTTTGAGGTAGAAAAACTAGAGCAAACAACTATATCACGGATCATGCTACAAAAAGCACAAACCCTGGGAGCAGATCAACAACAGAAAGATATCGTCACCGACATACTTAAAGAATCAACTATAGTCTTGACGGAGGGAGCGACTCCAAATAATGTAGAACTGAAAGCACATGAAGAAGCAATGTTGTTGAGTTCCACACAATATTTCTAACAAAGTCAGGATCAAGAGAAGCACAAGGAGGATGCAAAAAATCAATTATCTCCTACAATGATCAGATTCCACTTATATGGAAAAACAAAACTACAGCTTACATGCTTAGCTATATAAATCCTTGTGCTACAAAGAATTTAATGTCTAATAGCACTTGGATAATGATGAAAAATCCACCTATCAAAAAGCACGATGGAATTGTACACAAGTTCTAAACCACCAATTCTTAGCTACGGCGTGGCAAAAGTCATAAGTTGAGTTCTAGGGCTTTTACAGATACATTCTATATAATAGACTTCTATCACATCAAAGAGAGACTAGTCCTAGAAAAAATTTGGATGAACATTTTCTTTGGACAACAAAGAGCGTCAATGATAGTAGCAGTAACAATCTTAGAAGCATCCCAAGACATGCAAAAAAGACACAACCATCAGAAAGAAAGATCTCAATCAAAATCCTCTACATCACAAGCCAAACCATAAAAAATGCAATGGAAACCTAATCAAAAGGTTCATCAACCAAAAGCTCCATTGCAACAAAGCCCCCAAAGAAAACCGCAAGGAATCAACCAAGTACTGGTATCCAAAGAATCAAAGATACTGACAAGTTGACACAATCCATAGTGCAAATGGAGGTTGCAAAGAATGTACTAAGACAAAAATTTGATCAACAACAGGAGCCGATCAAGAACGAATCATCACATTTAGCTTTCAATGGAAAATCAAAGGTCTATCAACAAGAATTCTATCAACCAAAATATTGTTAGAGTATCTAGCACTTTCATGCAATCACATTAAAATTAATTAATGAGATAAGAGTTTTCCATTTAGAGAAGTCTTTAGAGGAGAGCCATAGGTAGTCCATGGCTAATTTCATTGCATCATATATACATTAAACATCAAATCATGAAATATAACTAAATGAGAAAAACACATTAAGATTGACAACTTGTTGAGGACCGGATTTTCTTGGAGCGGGTCCCCCCCTCCAAAAGGACTTATAATTCTCTCAATGAGAGCTTTGATTACAATACAAGCTTGTGCTCTTGTAGAGCTTCCTTGAACCATGAAGATGGTCAGCTTCATGATTCACACATGGTGTAACCCTCCTTTCCAAGCCCTAAACATCCTAGCGGCGAGAAAGAACTGTGGGAATGGAGGTAAATGAGAAGTATTTCTTGAGAAAAGAGATAATATTTTCTAGTATTCTTACTCCATGAGCAAGATTTTAGCATAGCTAGAGAAGAAGAAGAAGAAGAAGAAGAAGAAGGTGAATTTTCATGAATCTACTTGCTTGGATTTACATCCATAGCCAAGTGCTCGAGTAAGGATACTATCTCTTGAGCTCCCATTTGAGAGGGAGTGAGAGAACACTTGATTGGCCACCTTGGGATCTTGAGAATGAGAGAATATGAGAGAGAGTGCACAAATATCGTGACAAGCCCCCTTCATTTATACTTCCCCCACTTACTAAAAATCTCCTAGATGGAATGTTAGGTACATGGATCAATCAAGTGAAAGAACTTTTAAAGAAACTTGATGCATGAGCTAACACATGTACCCCCCTTTATATTGTTGGAAAAACTCACCCCCCCTTCCTCCTTGATTTATCTTTGACGCATGCACACACTTGCTCTCTACCCATTAAGCATATGTGAGCTACTTTGGACATGTGGCCTAGCCAAGACTTGGAGGAGAAGGACTAGAGTCAAGTTTCTAAAAAGAAAAGGGCTGATTTAACATCAGTCTTTTAATTTCCCCTTTTATTAAATGAAAACTATAGTCTTACCTTCAATTTAGCTCGCTCATGTGCAAGACCTTTGCACTATCCTTTTGAGGCTCTATGAAGCTGATATGGCCTAGAGTCTACCTGCTAATTTAGAACCAGCTAATTAGGACGGACTCTGATAAAAATTAAACTTACCCTTGGGCTTTGGAGTTTCTTCTCCCATGCAAGACTTTAGCACAATCCTTAGGAGGTACTAGGAAGCTGCTCACAAAACTTGTTAAATATAGACCTGCTAAATTTAAATAAACTCTGGTAAGTTTTAATTTTACCCTAAGGCTTCCCAGACTTCATACCTAAATATAATGAGTAAATTTGATTACTTCAAATTGACACACTTAGTTTCTATTTTGAGACTCCTATAATTGCTCTAATCAATCCCCTTTGTCATCTACATTTGATTGAAGGTTGCTCAAGATAAATTTATCCTTTCTTGTCAAGTACCTTTGGATGGGATAAATTAAATAGCAATTATCCTTGCTCTTTTATAGACTTCTTTCCTTTGGTCCCAATACTTTGACCAAACTAAGTCTATAAGGACTTTGATCAATTTCACTTGTTGTCTTTTATTTTCCCCGGTCTTTAGTGGCCAATTTAAGATGTAAAATACTTTTAGAAGGTTATATATTAATTTTCATGACTTCTATAAGATCTTTGAAGCAAAAACTTGTGGAGAAAATGTTGGCCCCAAGCATTCATGCTCAAGTCAATGATCTCATCTGGACTGAAGATTCACAAGTAGCAAGCAAACACGAGCACATGGAATGGACATCTTGGAAGTGCAAGGCTACTTTGAAGGCCAAAGTCAATTATGAGTACCAAAGCCACAAATCAGAGTTTATGCAAAAATAGCAAGGACACTTACAACATCCAGAAATCATCAACCAGGAAAGAGAAAGAAGTTGGGTAGAGACAAAAGAAAACAAGGACAACAATCAAAGCCTTTCAATAGGCATTGAAAGTGGTTTTAAACTCTCATGTTCTAGCAAAATTAACAAAAGAATCTTATTATATGAGGTTAACAGAATCTAATGTCAGCCAATCAGAAAATGATTTTCCCTATCAAGCTACTTGAAGCTCTAGGTTTCTATCAAGGATATGGGTTCCAAAATCCTCTCATAATCTAAGCCAAAGTGTAAACAAAGGACATGTAGCAAGACCTACACTATCATCAAAGAATCTTATACAATGAAAGTGGTTCCAAAGTCTAATGTTCTAGCAAATTTAACTGAAGAATCTAATTATATGAGGTTAAAAAAATCTTATGTTAGCCATCCGCGAATGATTTTTCCTATTAAGATACTTGAAGCTCTAGGTTTCTAACAAAGTAACACAAGGATATGGGTTCCAAAATCCTCTCATAATCTAAGCCAAAGTTTAAACAAAGGACATGTAGCAAGACTTGCACTATCATCAAAGAATCCTATACAATAGTTTCTTGGAGAATAAATCAAACAACTAAGTTTTCAGAACTAAAGAAGGACAAGGCCACCATGTGATTTATAGATTCACAAACAATCAAATAGGTATGGCATAGGAAACCTCAATTGCCATTTTGGTCTTTCAACCTAGGCTTACAAATTTTGAATGACATGTTTGTGATAAGCATAAGAGTTTGAATCAAGTCTCCATGATGAAAAAAATATCCTTTGGCATAGTCAAAGTCGCACAACTAGGCCAAAACATTACCAAGGCATTAGTCCTAAAGATTCAAATACCTTTTGCGGTCTAATATTACTAGCTATTCTAGGTGCTACTTAAGCTAGACGGGTTGAGCATATCTACGTCGTGTCTCTCATGCTAGTATATGTGAGCATAAGAGTCAAAGTCTATGTAATTTAAGTCGGGTGAGGTGAAGGAGAAAAGTCTAAAAGACACTCACGCACTGAGCACAATGAGATATGAGTGGAGAAGCTTCTACACCAAAAATTCTTTATGGAAAAGTGGAAGCTATTGAGACCTCTTTTGATGTCACATGTGCTACATTTGTTCCTTGAAGACCCATCAACTCCATTCTTGCACCACATGTTTTTCTTGACAATCTTCTTATATAGATAATGTGTGTCCCATAATTAGCACTTGCATTAGGCACTCTTCCTTTGTTTCTCCCAAGCACTCACCTTGCATGAAGAGGTACTCAAATGCCAAATGATCAACTCAAATAAGAGTGCATACCAAAGGCACTCTTCTCCCATTGGGTGTTTTTGTTTGATCATCCTGGTTTTAGACCCTAGTTTAGAAACACTCATCATCATCCTCTTGTACAAATTACCTCTACATAGTACATTAGCGGTAAGGAACTTGATATGCTAAATGGTAAAAGAATTAGAGCAGGGACATACAAGTTCAAGCCATGCTTTGCCAACAATAGCTCTCATTTTTAAGGTTAGCAACAATGCTGCATAAAAAAGAATTGAAAACAGATAAAGGACAACTAGCCTCAAAGACCACAAGTTCAGAGGCTCAAATCCACACAAGTTTGACACCTGAGGCTCATCGCAATGTCATCGCTAGAGTGTATCATCAAAATTACCACAAAACTTGCATAATAGAGCTAACAATTGCTTCAGAGTTTGTGAAAGGCGAGAGATCTGGAATCAGTAGAAGATGAAGCCAAAATGCAACAAAATTGGATAAAGTACCGTCACAAAGTCCTATACCCAAGAAGACTATGTGTTAGTAAGATCAAGAAAATACTAAAAATAGGAAACTATGTCATAAATGCAAAATTGTGGTCATGAATGCAAATATTGTACTAAACTGTGTTCTTTTGGTCTAAATTTGCATTTAACTTCACCAATAGGCTTAGACTAATTACTAGAACTAGATGCATGAATCTCACCCCTAACTTCCAAAATTATCGGATCACGATTCATACACCACTCCCAAAGCCAATACCGATCACACATCTTTGATCTAGAGAGTAATGACATACAAATTTCATCATCTCTCCAAAGCTCAAAAGCCAAAACTCTAAACAAGACCAACTTTTGTACTCAATACTATGAAAATTTAAAAAACTGAATTTGAAATTCCAATCAATAATCCAAATAGCACACAAGTGATACACCTAGAACCCATTCATCACAATGAACCAAATTCCACCATCAAAAGTCAATTTGGCCAAAATAGTTGAATCACAATTCACATACCCCGCTCATTTTCACCTACAGCCTATACACTTATTGCTAGTATTAGTCTAGTTCTATTAGTGAAGCTTAGTAGAGTTTGGATTGAAATTACACTAGTTATGTCTAATTTTTCTCAATGATCAAGTTATGCTTATCATCGATGCAAAAAGTAGATTTAAGTCCTTGATTTGTGACTAGTCTTACATGTACCTTACAAGATTTCTAGATAAAAAACAATGTATGGAACAACAAGAATGCACCAAGGTAGTGTTGGGATTCAGGCCAACTGGCCGAACATTCCACTTACTACTAACCCATTTACGAAATTAACTACTATACACTTGTTCTTTAATACAAAAGAATAAGGAGCTGCAAAATAGGATAACGTTGTTGTGCGCTCCACCCAAAGCAAGTTTCTCTCTCTCTCTCTCTGCTCTCGCACTTGCACTCGCACACACTTCCCGTGGCACCTTCAACTGGCTCGGATACCAGAAGGTGCCGCGGGAAGCGTGTGCGAGTGCAAGTGCCACAGAGAGAGAGAGA
The DNA here is from genome assembly GCF_014529385.1 of Adiantum capillus-veneris. Taxonomy (NCBI): domain Eukaryota; kingdom Viridiplantae; phylum Streptophyta; class Polypodiopsida; order Polypodiales; family Pteridaceae; genus Adiantum; species Adiantum capillus-veneris. The sequence goes on along the minus strand of NC_140933.1, from coordinate 38,193,429 downwards.
GAGAGAGAGAGAGAGAGAGAGAGAGAGAGAGAGAGAGAGAGAGAGAGAGAGAGAGAGAGAGAGAGAGAGAGAGAGAGAGAGACCTACTTTGGCCTCGATTTCCTTGATAAGTTGTTTATGCATCTTCGACTCATTGAAGATCACATCTGAACTACGAACGACTCGATGAGATTCCGGGTGCCAGAGATGATATCCCATCTCTCCATCTGCACCATATCCAATGAAAGTACATTTGTGTGACTTTGGCTCTAACTTCTGTCGAAGTTGTTTAAGTACGTGAGCATAAGCTTCACAACCAAAAACACGTAGATGGTCATAGTGGGGCTTACGTTTAGACCATAACTCTTCTGGAATCTCATAATTCAATGGCGTAATAGGCGAACAATTTATAATGTGCACTGCGGTCAAGACGGCTTCTGCCCAAAAGCCTTGTGTGAGATTTTCCCTAGAAAGCATGGATGTGACTCTTTCCTAAATCGTACGATTCATGCGCCCAGCAACTCCATTCTGAGCTAGTGTGTATGTTGCAGTAAACTGACTTTTAATCCCCTTTTTAGCATAGAAATTGTCAAACTCCTTGGAGACATACTCTCCATAGTTGTCAGTCCGCAACCTCTTGAGTTTCTTGCTAGACTACGAGTGCCAAAATTTTCTGGAATACCGGAAGAACTTGATCCTTATGTTTCAAAGGATATGCCCACACCTTTCGAGTAGAGTCATCTATGAATGTCACAAAATAGCTGGCCCCCCCTAGAGATTTGGTTGACATAGGACCACAAACATCACTATGTACTAAATCTAGAGGTTTGGCTCGCTTTTGACCAGATGTACCCCAATGCAAACATTCTTGAAACTCAGCAAGGAAGATGCACCCAAATCTGATGCTCAGCGAGCTGAAATGGCGAAGGTACCATATTCTTCAGTAGTGGGCAGTCTCATGTATGCTATGGTAGCCACAAGGCCAGACATTGATTTTGCAGTGGGAGTGGTGAGCCGATATATGGCAAATCCTGGTAGCAAGCATTGGGAAGCAGTGAAGCACATTCTTAGGAACCTCAAAGGTATGGTCGGAAGGTGTTTACGCTTCGGGAACAGTGATGCATCCATTTTGGGTTATGCGGACGCAGACTATGCGGGTTATGTCGAAAATAGGAGATCGACATCTGGCTATGTTTTCATATTTGCTGAAGCAGCAATATCTTGGAGGTCATGTCTTCAAGATTGACGTCGTCTTCCACTACGGAAGCAGAGTACGTTGCATCGTCAGATTCAAGTAAAGAGGCTGTGGGGAGGCTATATGATTATCTCGCTTAGTCAGAAATCTTGGCATTGATGAGACTCCAATGATATATTGTGATAGACAAAGTGCTCTTGCATTGGCAAGGAATCCCGTGTTTCACTCCAAATCGAAACACATTGAAGTCAGGTATCATCTCGTGAGAGATTTCTTGGCCAAAAAGCTCATTGATTTGGTCAAGGTACACGCTGATGACAACTCAACATATGCTTTGACGAAAGGCTTAGCTTTGGAGCAGTTTACACATTGCAATGAGCTGATGGGTATAGGTTCAAGCGCTTCACGGTTGTACATACCAGGTCACTTGGGCTGCGTTGGTCTTCAAGTGGGAGTTTGTTGGGATTCAGGCCAACTGGCCGGACATCCCACTTACTACTAACCCATCTACCAACTTAACTATTATACACTTATTCTTTAATACAAAAGAATAAGGAGTTGCAGGATAATGTTCCTGTGCGCTCCACACAAAGCAGGTCTCTCTCTCTCTCTCTCTCTCTCTCTCTCTCTCTCTCTCTCTCTCTCTCTCTCTCTCTCTCTCTCTCTCTCTCTCTCTCTCTCTCTCTCTCTCGCACTCGCACTTGCACTTGCACTTGCACTTGCACTCGCACACTCTTCTCGTGGCACCTTCAGGTAGAAATCACTCAAGGAAGGGGGGAATGTCATCAACTGACATGAAGTTTTGAATCTCCTCACCCAAAGACAACCAACCCAAAGACCAAATGTACATGATCGTGTCAAGGGATGACACAAACTAGGAAGGGGGGAGTGCTTGGAGATTCTGACCACGGATACCCCATCTAGCCAAATTCTCGTTGAAGTGCGCATTTGTAGTTCTATTCCAATTTTAGAGATTGTAAATATGAATAATTCTCATAGATTATGATGTAAGTGGATTTGTCCCACTTACTTTTGATGCAAATGTATAATATTCATGGGACCTGATCCTAAATATCATTTTTAGAAGACCTAGGTATGAAGTTAATTTTACGAGCTTCTAGAGGAGAACTCTTGTACGTGTGAAGAAGGTTGAGATCAAGGCTACTTTGTAATCAATATATCTTGCAATCCGGTAAACCGATTCAAGTTCCGTTAAGTTATTCATTGTCACTTTCGTGAAAATTCACGAGAGAACGCTTTGTGAGTCTTAATTTGCTATTTTGGTGATATTATCAAATGTCCATGCTAATCTTTTGGTAGGAGGCTATTCCTAGACTTAGGAAGTGGTCTAAGACCATTTATATTCATGTTTTGGTGATGTGGTTGATGATGAATCATGATTCAAATGTACCTCTCAAAATCAAGTTTTTAGTGTCTAGATGTGTTTTAGTAGTCCTTGTTAGTGGTCAAGCCAGATGGGCGCCCTTCGAGTCGACCCCTTCTTCTATGAGCCTCAAATTTCCATATCTCTTCATTTATTTCCTAAAAAATACTTGTAATTATTTGTAGTCCCTTATTATAAATATGCAAGTTTTGAGATGTTAAATTGTAAAGTCTGCAAAAAGTCTGAGTCTTGTAAAGTCGGCCATTGGCCAAGAGAGCCCTAGCCTATGTTGTAAAGTGGGAAAAGGACACTTATCATTATCATGTTTTGAAGCACTGAGCATACAACTGAGAGTGGCTACTCTCTTGCAGCTTGTAATCATCATATCTTGAGCTCTAGTAATGACATTTTAGTTTTGAAACTTGCATTGTGTTCCTTGTTCAATGCTCTTTTAGTCAAGTACATTCATTGTCGATTCCTTTGTGATTTGCGACTACAAGTTTGTAGCCTAAATCTATAGATTTGAGTGCAATAATGATTGTTTTTTGACTTTTTGACCATAGGAGAGTGTTCCTAGACCCTAGGGCGACCTTTTTGATATGTTTTGTTGCAGTTTATAGGACCTTGATAATGATGGATCGTGATTTTGGTACCTCCTTAAAATGCAACCAAACTCTATAGGTTAGTGCCGCTAAGTGTCTTGGACATCATCCTAAAGTTTTGTAGCATTTAGATTCCATTTGAGTGCTGAAAAGGGTTGATGATTGAGTGCGGTGACATAGGACAAAGGTTGATTGCCAAATCTAAGAGCGATAGATTTGCATGTGCTAGAGATAGTGTTATTTCGTAGGTTCACTTCCTGAGGTTAAAACCCTCAAAGAGTCTCCGTGCCCTATTCAAGTCGCTTCCCCCAGTATTGACATTGTGTTAGTGTCAAAAAGCTATGCTATAGATGTCCGCTGCGGTGACTCGCTAACATTGGCGCCATTGCGAGGGATAGTGATTCTTAGGTGGTGAGTGATCGAGTCGTAGCTTTTACTAGAAATTTGATTTTGATTTTCACATCATTTACACTTAAGCAGTCAGGCAGCTAGACACGGGTTTAGTGCTTAGTAGAGTCTAGAAGTTGAGGGCTTGCTAGAGTGAGCTAAAGAGGGTTGTGAGTGAGAGCCAAAAGCATGTCTGTACTCTCACTACTTTTAGAGTGCTGTATCGTTTTCCGTTTTGGCTCAAATTTGTACCGTTTTGTCTATTTTGTTTCACGTTTTATTTCAGTAATGAGGAGTAGGGTAAGTAGAAACTATCACCATCAAAATTGGGTTGAACGATCAGAGGAGAAAAGCGTGAAAACCATAATTTGAGTGAAATGATCATAAACTCTAAAATACTAAAAAATTGATGGGTTAGAACTCCAAAGCCGATCAAAACTCAAAAATTAGTGCAAAAAAGGCATAACCAAATCACAAAGAGTGAAACTGGAAAGTTCCATGTAGATTGGTGCAGGAACATGGATCGCGATCCATGACCCCCTGTAATATTTTTGGCAAGAACTGATACAATTGGGTCCAGGGTGATTCCAAATCTCCAGCTATACACTTTTGGTGAAAAAATTGACGCAAAAACTCAACCAAATCAAGGAAATTGGGTGAAGACACAAAGAACCTTGGAAATATACTAAAATTGGGTTTTTTTTTTACTGTTTGGTATCCAAATTCAAAACGAAGTGAAAATATGACATATGCATGGTTTGGATATACAGCTGACAAAATTTCATGTCTAGATGCAGTGGAACATGGATTGTGATCCATGATCCCCTGCGAGATCTAACACTGACATTTGACCAGCGAGAAGTTGATACCATTTGGAACAACTTTTGTGAAGACCTAGATAGCAGAAAACAACAAAAAGTGACCAAAACACCCAAAAAAAAAGTTGTAAGTCAAAAACCGCAAGCAGCTACAAAACTTTGCTTTTGACAAGGCAAAAGGGTTTCAAATCCAAAAAGAAGTGGATAAGTAGGCCACATAGACTTCAAGTAACAAATTGACCAAATCTTGGGTCCAGATTTGGAGGAACATGGATCGTGATCCATGACTCCCTACTAGATTTTGGGAATGTAACTTCACAGATTTGTAGCAGAGGCCAGCACAAACATTTTGTTTTAAACCAAGGATAGCAAAAAGAACTCAAAGGAGGCCCAAACCAGGTCAGAGACAGTCTAGACCAAAATCCACAAACACATTGATCAAGGGACTTCTTGGAGAGCTAAAGGTCATCAAATCATCTAAAATTCACCTAGCAACCATCAAGAAGCTATGAGAACAATGTGTGTCAAATTCAAGTAATTTTGTCATGGGGTACATGGATCTCGATCCACGACCCCCTGATACTGAAAGTGCCAAGATTCATTCCATAGTTAGCACTAGTTTTGGTGACCAAAGTGGTCTTTTCAAAATTCAATTTGGAGTTGTATTGTACATGTTGCAAGCAAAAAATAGGAATTGTGTCAAAATTGCGACAAAATTTTGATTTTTGTAGACTTTGACTAACCCAATGGCTGTAATGCTATAGCCACCAAGTGAACTTTGTACAAGTGTTGTGGATTTGAGTTGCAGGGAGTTTCAGTTGATCGAGGGACTGAATGCATCATAAAAGGTAATCAATCAGGGTTTTGCAAGCTTAGTTTTCTTGATGTATTTTCGATCAGGCAAACTGTATCATAATAAAAACCCTAGCATCAAAGACCAATCAAGCCACATATCAACTGAGGGCAATGTCAACCAAGGGACCATACCTACCTTAGAGCCAATCTTGGAGGAGAACCTTTCTGATACCTCTTCAGAGAGATCATACACCTATATGGCAGAGGGAACCAAAAGTGTGAGTTTTAAAGAAGAAACTAAAATGGGAGTGGGACCATCGCAACCTGCACCAAACAAAAACCTTTTTCACTTGCAATATCAGTTTGAGAATGAGCAAGGAGCTCAAATCTATAAAGACGGTAAGGATAGTTATTACGTAAGAATTGAAGAGAGGCCTACTAAGCTTAAGCTCATAGTGCCCCAAGATTATAGTGGCAATTGATACATTGATGAAGAGGGAAAAATGTATATTGTTTTACTTAATCATTTTATTGTGGACAAATGGAGATTAACAAGCACCAAAGAGAAAGTTGATGAAGAGCCTGAGGAGAAGCTGCCAAAGCTCGACATTCCAAATGCCAAGCTTAGATGAGTAAAATGTGGCTACACACGTCAACACCGAAAACACACATGTGGGCTTATATAAGTATGACCAAGGGGAGCAAATGCTCTACTATAGGTGCGATGAGCCCAATGTGAGAGAAATACTAATACTTGTACGTATTTACATTTGAGGTTGAGAGGGATATGCAAATAATCAGACAAGTATAGTAAAAAATATTCGGCAATGAGCCGGAATTACCTCAAGGGATATACGTAATTTGGGGGCCCACTCCATCAATGGTATGTCACCCTAAGCGTGCTCAAACTTACAGTCTCAGAAACCACGAGACCGGAACCTACGAGAATGAGTCCTCTGAAATCTCATGTGGAAGACTCATGTAGTCAACCACATCTGTTTGTATCGAGACCAAAGGGATCCTTGGACTCCCGTGTTCCTAGTCAACACATAGAGGAAGTGCAATTGTAGACACGATATTCAACACAAGGGTGCTGGATTTTAGGATTGAAAGTCGGGACATAAGACTTGAGGGAAGGGTGTATGAACGAGTCCCTTCTAGAACACCTATCAGTGGTTATGAAACGAGAGATGCTATAGGCGGAGAACCTAGAGTGATGAGGATGGTTGCAAAAAATCAAAAGATGCGACCTTATTAAGTGGCTAAATGCGTGCCAAAAAAGTACAGTGGGTCAGGAGAACCATACGCTCATGTTTTCATTTTTAACCAAGTCTTAAGAGCGGAATAGGTGGCGGATTTCCACACACAGTATGAGGGATTTGGATTAACATTGGAAAATGGCATTGACTTGGTTTCAACCGCTAAACAGTAGAGATTTCTTGAACATCGATCAACTCTTACAAGAGAGCATAGGAATTCTCTAAGAGGGGAATCAAGCATAACACTATCTCTAAGATCTATGCTTTCAAACAAAAAGAAAATGAAAGAGTCTTACCATGCACCGAGCAAGTTTTTTTGAGCAAAGATAAAGCCGAGCAAATATTAGTATGCATCTATAATCATCTAGCTCAACTCTAGCTTTCTAAATTTATTAACTTTCATGCTATGATGTGTTGTTTTTTGTATGGTGATGTTCATAATGCTCCATTGTCAAGTACATTGGTTTTTATTTTTCCTTTGCACCTATCTCTAGCCATGCTTATAATATATATATATATATATGTTTGCGCGCGCACACACACATACACATATGTGTGTGTGTATCTAGAGAGAGAGAGAGAGAAGCTCTTATGTGGTACAAACAATCCCAAGTGACCTCAAAGAATTATCCAACGAGTCTTCACCTCAGGACATGCTATTCAAAAGGAGTAGATTTAGAGCAATAAAGGGTGGCTAGGTTGAAGGCCAATCTCTCCTTAGCCATCAGAGCTGGTATGGTTAGAGAGAGAGAGAGAGAGGTCCAACTTGGCTATCCATGCAATAAATGGGGTGGGGGGGGGCGGTGTTGAACTACCTAAACCTTCGTACCCTCAATTGAGCTGGCAAGCCTCCATTGGTTCAAAAAGAGGAGCTCAATTTTGGGACCCACTAGATGGAAGCCTTTCGCCTCGGAACAGAGGCAAGTTTGGTACTTTTTGGTGCAAAATGGAGACAAGGGTTTGATCTCTAATCCTCACATGTAGTTGTGAATCACAAAATGACAAGCTTGTATCTCATCTGTTGCTTCAAAAGCCGACGTTCTCTTTTGTATCTAGACGTTACAACAATAGTCTAAATGCGAGGCTATTGGAAAAAGGAATTTTGATGTTGGGGTATTGTGGCATGTACAGTATGAATGCACGCATTGAGTCATGCATGGGGGTAGTGGGGAGATGGATTGCACCCTATGAAGCTGCCTTGGTCGGACAGTATGAATGCACACATTGAGTCATGACTGTGAAGCTACATAACTACTTCCCCTAAAACCAGGCCGCATCTAATGGGTTTAGAAAAGGTGCCCATAACTTTTGGAAATTGGAGAATCTTGCAGCGAGTAGTATGCCAAGGTAGGCGAAGATGATGCAAGAAAAGTTGGGGTTGACAGATATCTACATGTTTTAAAGTCAAGGAAAGTTGGGTTGACAGATATCTACATGTTAAAGTCAAGGAAAGTTGGGGTGGACAGGCAATCTACCCGTGAACTTTAGTTACCGCCTCCACTTTCACAAGGTAGTAGTGAGAGTTCGAGAACCCGCAATAGAATTTTCCCCCAAGTGTGACCCCATTTTAGCAAGGTGATCATTTTCCCACTATTGTGAATCCCCCTTGGCAAGAGTCAGCTCTTAATAAAGTCCGAACTCCCTCTAGCTATCCGCGCCGGCGTGGATGGCTAGAGAGAGTTTTTTTCCAGGTTCAATTTGCATTTTGGAGGGTGAGAAAAGGTGGATGACGATGTTCATACGCAACTTCACAGGGTGCAATCATCTCCCTCTAGCAATCCACGCCGGCGTGGATGGCTAGAGAGAGGTTTTGCAGGTTCACGATGCATTCTTGCATCTGGAGGGTGGGAGGAATCTGTCCCTGTGGGTGTGAGTGACGTGTAAATGTAAGTCTCTGAGGCGGGTTCGGAGATTGTGAAGCTACGAGCCTACAAGCCCATATGATATCAGAGAGGGTGCGCTCTGACATACCCACTCTACTGCAGTCTATGGGAAATCTTGCTATGGGCAACCTCGCAGGGTGCATGCTCAAGCCACAAGAGCTGGGGGACAAGCTCAGAGGTCAAGCCTCACACATTGGTGCCACACGTCCGCCTCTTCTTTCAATGCACGTATCCAAGAGTTCACGAGAGTCCCTGACCAGACGCTTTTGAAGCCGTGCAGTCGGCATCCTCTCTCGCTCATCACCCTATATTATGCTGCCGCTGCAGGAATCGAAACCCCGTAGCAGACGCTGCAAATGGCTTCTTCCCAGCGCCCTCCGCTTCCTCTGCTATATCTCCCTGCTCTTCTTCTTCTTGTGCTGCTCGTCGTCACCCTCCACTGTCCTTGCAGGGTGCAGGCCCGCAGCAGCATCAAAGTGCGGGGCACTGCCTTGTGTGACTCCTGCCAACAAAACCGCCCCTCCTTCTATTCCCTGCCCATCTACGGTGAGTCTCTCTTTCTCTCTCTCTCTCTTTGTCTCTCTCTCTCACACACAAAATGGAGACTAAACATAACTCAAAAACACACGATCTCTACTCATTAGCGCGCGCACACTCACACACACACACACACACACACACACACACACACACACACACACACAGAGATTGAGAGATTTCACAATCGTCTTCAGAGGTCAGATATGACCTATGGGATCAAGAAAAAAATATATGCCCGGACCTCTTACGAGAGAGACAAAGAAAGAGTGAGCTTTTGCTCAAAAAATTTCTTTTACAAAGACGTGTGCGAAGCTAATAGTTTTTCTCGATTTTCTTGGTAGGTGGATCCATCACATTGACATGCAAGCGACCAAAGAAGCACACTAAGAGCCCAAATAACCACACTAAGAACACCCTCTTTGTTGTCAACTTGCAGGAAGTATCGCAGGCTATAATTAGCCATGTGCAACCTTGCTATGGCCTATAGGATGTATCGCTGGATATAAGCCATGTCATCTTGCAGGGCCTCGTGGAAAGAGCAAGGCATGGGTGAGCCAGAAGGGGTTGGCACCAGCTTGGAGTTGTGTTGAGCCACAGCACTAGGCACTACAGCACGTAAAGATCTCCAAGGGCTTATTGAGATTGGTTTATGGCACCAAGGAGAGAGGTATTTTGGTAGCCTTGAGCAGATGCAAGTTTAGGTGTAGCGAGTGTAGGATGGTGAGGGTCTCCATGAGCTTGGCCTGCATTTTACTAGATTGTGCCTGGAAAGTCTCTGTTGTTTCCATCAAGTAGGTCGCATGGAAGGTGTGTATCGTCTTAAAGGACCCGTGTAGAGTGTGTGGCTTGGACTGGTGCAGTAACTCGAGCAGCAAGGTCATAGTTGTAGGAGCATTATCATTCACAGCAAGAGGCCTGGGAGGGTGGTGCAACAGCTTTGATTGCAACTTCTGCGTTATCTGCTGGGTTTGCGCATTGTCACCTAGTGGGAAACACCATCATTGTTGGTTGCTAAGCAAAGCGATTCTAATGAAGCAATAAATGCTTCCCTAATGACGTTGTTGGCTTTGACTGCCACCAAGTTGACCGGGTTGGCATCGCCTGTAGAGGCAGGCCTGGCTTGGGCGGATATCACCGCAAGAGGAGGGTGATTTGAGAGAGGTTCCTCAACGGAGGTAGCGACACCCTCAGCTTCAGTGCGAAGTGGCTGCGCCTGCAACAGGTTTTGCTTGGACGGATTTAACCACGACGCCAATGTTAGCAGCAAGAAAATGGTGGGCTCACTATAGGTCCATCAAGAGAACCATTACTAGGTTCGTTGCGAACAACTGCAGGTAGCGCGCAAGTGTTTGCATGGGTGGGCTTCTCACAAAAGTGGGAGGATATTCTTGTGGCTGCTGCGAGATGCTAGTATCACAATATTGTTAGGAACAATATTGTGATGCTAACGGCATTGTTAGGAACAATGCCGTTAGCAAGTAGTAGAGAGGGCTACAGTGACACTGGAGCACTAGGCTCTGAGAGAGGTGCTCAATAGTTGAGCCTCTTCTACAAGGTCAATCTTTGCGTGAGGAAAATGGGTTAAGGCTATGGTAGATAGCTCTATAGATTCCAGACTCGTGCTCAAAAGAAACAACACTAAGAGGTGAATTGAATATATATCAATATATCAAGGGTTTCACACTAAATTTCTATGAAGCTAGTAAGCTTTTCAACACTATCACAAATCAACACAGGCAAAAGAGATCAAAGAGAGTGTCCCAGAAGGGGAGAGGTTGTAACCATGATTAGTAAACACACATGTAGGTGAAATGGAGAGGCCATGTGCGAGCACAAAGTTGTCCTCAGTACATCAATCATGACTATCAACCTTGGTGAGTCTTTTATCAAATCACTGCAATAACCCTATCCCCCCCTTCGGTGGCTGGCTATATATGATGGGTTGATGCAAACCTCAATATATACCATGATGTGGATTTTCTTAAGCCCACATTGCAATAGAACTCTTCCAAAGTTCCCCCACGATGATCTATACAACAATTGATTGTACATCAAATAACAATAGCTTGAGTTAGAGAGAGCGATAGTGAGAGAGACAGAGGAGAATTAAAAAGAAGAAGAAGAAGTGAAGACAAGGTCAGGCTCCTCTCTACTTAGTCTTGAGATTTGTATTAGTGGCAAGAGCTTTACTTTGTTTAGCATAAGGCTCGTGGTTTAACCCTTGGGTAGAGGTCTAGGATTAAGTAACATTTTCCTTTCTTGAAATCATCTCAAAAATCTTGTTTGACTTTGGGTTTTAAATAGTGTACCTTGCCCTGATTTGCTCGGTTTAGGGATTGCTCGGAAATTCTTGCTCGAGGTTTAGAATTCCTCAAAATGAAAAGGTGAAGGAAGCTTCACTATGTTTCAAGCAATACATCAAAAGATGTTCAATGCGAGAGTTCCCACAAGGCGATCGATTATTGGTTCTCTTTATTGAGGGCTTGAAAAACAAAACTCTCAAAAAGGACTTTCATTTGAAATGACATTAGAACAAGTCACCAGGGAAGCTTTATACCCAGTTGACAATTTCAAAACATACGGCGAGGTTACTGAAGACTTAGAGACCAATGCTAGCAGTGCCTCTTCTACCATCAGTGAATCTACTGCAAAATAGAGGGCTCCTGCTTCAATCACACAAAACATGGACCAATTGGTGGAGGAAGTGGTCCACAAAATGAATCAGACCTATTAGCTCATAACATGAGGCCACAACAGTCACAAGTAGTCAATGCTCCAAGAGTGTTGAGTGGTGTGCCATAGAGTAGAAATGCACAAACTATGACACTAGTGAGTGTTTCTATAATCAGAACATGTGAGCAAAAGGCTTTATGGACCTCCAAAAATTGCTACCACCTCCCAAGGTATCAGATTGGACCAAACAACACAATACATGGAGGGAACCAACCGCAACCACTATTGGGGCAGCAATCGCCTTTACCTCATGATTATCAGGAAATTGTGCGTTATGTGCAACCGATAGAACCTATCTTAACTCAACAAATGATGCCATGGAATAAATAATATGAAGAGCATGTCAAAGGCAATGAAACGGAGACAAAGGGAGTAACTTATACACCTGATGAAGGCTAGTACTTGAGCTAATGCCTATGAAGCAATGAAACCCTGGTACGTGACTCAAAAATCTAGAAATCACTTCACAAGGGATAAAAATACACTCATGTTCATAGCAAACCAGAACTACAAGCCCAAGGGTTATCCACCTAGGTCAGGCCAACCAATGGGAGCACCACAAGTAACCCAACCAGAGGGCCCATGCTATGAATGTGAAGGCGACCATTGGGCACGAGAGTGTCCGCATAAGGGTCAAAGAACAAAGCTTTTTGGCTTTTGTGATGGACGTGGGAGAGATCACCTGTTTCAAAACTGTGCGAAGAACCCTAACAATCCGGGCAAGGAAACTATCAATGTCATAGGGATTTTACCATACACAAGCGGATCAAAATATGAGCCAACAGTACTAGTCAAAGTGGTGACTCGAGCTCAATATCAGTAAGCGGATAAAAAATTAACCTATAGCTGACAATATGGGACTTTCAGAACAAACTAAAATGAAAGCGAAGAGGCTGAAGGAGAAAAAAACTTTGGAAACAGAATTGAACCAAGAAAATAACAGCTTAAACACGAGCAAGAAAGCAAGAAAAATGCAAAGAGATTGGACGGGTCAAAGACTGACTCAGGTGCTTCAGTCTTGGTGGAAAAGGTAAACGAACAACTAGACGCAATGCTACAAGCCTATGCGGCAAGGCTTGATAACAACTAGACTTTAGAACAAAGCTTTTTGACCAATTCGCATTCTAAAGATGAAACTAAAAGACTGGGGGTGTACAAAAGACTTGTAGAAATTGTTCAAGCTCCGATGCAACATGAAGGTCCAAAATTTCATGAGCCTGTAAAGCATGGGGTGGGAAAAGAAAACACGAGAACATAAGACGAAACAATACAGGTGAAAAGTCTAAGACTCAAGGATTCTGTGATGGATGTGGATGAGATCATGTACTCATGAATTGTGCACAGAATCTAAACAACAAAATCAAACCCCAGACAACAAACAAGAAAGAAACGATGACCTCGAAGGTAGCGGCAAACATAATAGATGAAGAAAGATCTTTAGAGATACATCCAATTCTAGAAATAGACAAACCATGGCCACAATCATTATGGGAAACGATAAAAAATAGGAAAGATGAAACTGCAACATTATTGTTAGCACCAATCCCTGATATCAATTTGGATCATGAAATCTATCCGAGCGATAATCAGCCATTGTACAAAGATGCAGGAACGGAAGTTTATATAGAAAGCAAAACTGCAACCATAAGAACTTTACCATCCTTTGAAGTCGAATATGAGACAAAATTTGAAGTAAGAGTTGTACCATCACACCGGAATTCTACTCCACAAGTGACAGACACAAAGAGCTTGCATGATTTATTGTCTCCTCCTATAAGATGCTCAATCACCCTCGCAAAGTTGCTAAAAATCAAACCACACTTGTCAATACAAATGAACAAAAACTTGGGAAAGATGGGAGTGAAGGTCCAACCAATAGACGAACTCGTGGAAGAAACCAGGAAAACAAGCCAATTTGAGAAACCAAAAGCAAAACTTGTACCGGTAAATAAGGTAGGTAATCATTGTGAAGGCAAAGATGGAAACACCACCTTACCTCTGGAATATAAGGAAGTGACCACCGTTGTGGAGAAGTTTGCGGTCTTGCCAGGAAAACACCGGGCTTTTGGGTGTGAGAGTTTGTGAGAGAACTCCAAAAAACTATATGGAGTTATAAAATATATGCCATGAAGTCTAGGGTTTGGAAGGAAGTGCAATCAAACAAGACCCACTCTTTCTCTCTTGCACTCACACACACAAAGAAAGAACACAAAAGAGCATATCAAAACAACACAAAGATGAAAACATCAAGGCTACGGTTATATCATATCATGGGTAATATAAAAGAGTTAATAGATGAGTTAATGGCGTTCAATCTTTTTCGACCAAACAGGCTACGAATTATTCTTTGGAATTTTAATTTTGTGCTTACCATAATATATATGTTTTGTCTAGTGATTGGGATTAATTGTGTATACAAATCCTCTTGGTCCATAGCAAGATAACTACACGTATGTCAAAAGAAAAGTTATAGTCTATAAGGAGTAGTATGATGGGATCCAGTGAAAGAGCTATCTATTACAGTTAATGTTTGGATTAGCCGTAAAATATACTTTCTAGGCACAAGAGTAACACTATACATTGTTGAAAGTATATTTTATGGCTAATCCATACGTTAATTGTAATAGATAGCACAAAGTGAAAGCGATAGAAATTCACATCATGTCGATTATTCATCTATGATAACTCTAGTATGTGCAAAATGTAGATATGAGAGAAGTGAAGATTACAAAAGTTTCCCTCACAAGCCTTATTCTTGCCCGTAGGCAATAAGGATACTTTGGGGAGAGATGTATCTGTTAGCAGGGAGAGATGTATCTTGTACACTAGTATTTCTTCACAAGAAGGTTGTTGATAGAGCATTGTTGCTTAATTTCCTTCAAGAGAAACAATCAGGACACAAGAGAGATGGAGATAGGAGTAGAGGTAGAAGTAGTAGAAGACATGGAGGTATAGGTTGGGCTTGGAGATGAAAAAAAAAAAATTTCAACAAAATAACAAAGCAAAAAGAACCCTACTTATCAACCCCTTCAAGATTATTTGCCAATTTGATGAAGATGGCAAGAGATAGAAGACTTCGGCCTTGATTGACTAGAGTTGATGTTTACAAGAATGCTTTCAAGTTTAGCTAGCCTTCCTCAAAGGCAAGTGTAGGGCTAAAGGCTAACTAATTTGGCATGAATTCTCTCACTCCCTCTTGAATTTTTTTCAAGAAATAAGAGGTCCCCTTTTATAGGTGAAGGAAACTCCCAAGGATTACACAAGAAAGAGAAGATACAATGTGAACAAGAACTGGCAAATTTTGAAATGAGTTGTCCCTGCATGATGTGGACAGACTGGGGTCCACCATTTTAATCATATCTCCTCAACCATGGCTCCAAATAAATAAATAAAAATAGGGGTATAAATTTCAACCCCATTTTAGCTCATGAGCTACGACTCCCTGTTTATGTACTTTTTCCAATTCAAAATGGAACCTTGCGTAAAAAGTTTACCAAAACAGGTATCTTTCTGGCAGAAAAGTCTTCTTATAATCCTCTTAACTTAGACTTCCATTTGATTCCAATGGACACCTCATGAAATATGAAAGCATGTAATTGCTCCTTGACAAAGGTTTGTAAGCATCCTCATAATAATACATTAAAATGAGTGCATCTTTGAAAATCATGCAAGCTAGTGTCCCACTAGGATTTTATTCCTTCTTAGTGGCTATTAAAAAGAAATATAAGAAATATATGAAAAATACATAGAATATATATACATTGGAAGTTACCCTAGATATAGGATCTAGCTAGGATGTGAGATGATAATGAGATAGTAGAAAGAAAGAACCAATGCTTTTTACCGCAAGTTAAAGAGACAGAGCTATTGACGCTTTTTCCATAGTACTTTTTGACGATAAAGTAAGAATATGTTACCCTTGAGATAAACAATAGGATGAGATAGGAAGCTTATTATTATACTTAGACATAAATATGTACATTATAAGAAATATACTTATATATCTTAAAAATTGCAAGATAGATCTTGTAGCATTCGTTCCCACTATGTACGTGTCACAACACGACATCGTTGCGATGCTCGATTGTGGGGCCAGAATAGCCATCGCTACAAAAGAAATCTGGGAGAAATGGGAAAGGCCAGCTCTAAGAAAAACACGCATGAAATTGCAACTAGTTGATAGGTATGTGGAAAGATCCTTGGGAATGTTAAAACAAGTGATAGTATCCCCATGCGGGATAGAATACGAACATACCTTTGCGGTGGTAGGTTTTGAAAAAGGCAACAACTTTGAAGTTATTTTGGGGCAACATTTTATGTGTCAACTCGAAATGATTCAACATTGGGGCTAACCAAGGTAAACACCAAGGACCATAGTTATAGGGATGTAAATCAAACTCCATTATAATATTTTGTTGTAACGACGGATGACAAAACATAGTTACCTTCTTGGATAGTAAAGGATGCTCACATTTGGATGTTCAGAGCATCAAAATGCGGGAGCCTTAAAAAGGAGGATTGCATTCTAGAGCATGCAGTATAAGACGATTGATACATTAAGAAACCATTCCCAAAGGAGTTATTTGAACCTTTTGGATGGGATCAAATACTGGTCACTCTTGATGTCTGTGTAAATGAGGTGACCAATACCACATTTTGCAACAAAGATGGCTATGATATAAGACCCTTTCTAATGATTTTGACGGTCCAAGAAATTGAAAACCTTTCTAAAGCTACTGGAATAGAGCTAGTAAGCAATTGTAAACGGATAATGGACGAGGTTTCTATACGTGACCTTTCACATAGTGAGAAATTAAGAAACGATACAGAAGACAAACTCTCGAGTGATTCTGAACACGAAATTGCAAAAAGAGAGGATGAGCCAATTTTCTACGAGTTTTCTAACCAGAAAACACGGAGATAAGAGAGATATTAGAGAAGACGGACGAAGAAATAACAAAACAAAATTAAGAAACAAATGCCAATCTTGATTATCAAAACATAATATCTCATGCTTGTGGGAGCAGATAATTGTGGCTGAGACAAAATAATGGAAAAACCATTAAATTTAACAAGTTTTCGGGATAGGTCAAAGAAACAAACAAAAAACAAAATAAAAAAGGCACCAAAAATGTCAAAATAGAACGCAAAAATGAATGCCAGAAATCAACAAACAGTGAAGGAGGTTTGGACTACAAAAATGGAAACTAAGGAGGACTCTAATTCAAAAAAAGTTGACGCACCCTCTTATTGCAAAAAATATATAATTCAAAATAGATGTTTGTGGTAGAGCAACCAATGCAAGAGCCGAAAGAACGGAGAACATCATATGATGGACCTAAAAACACAAAGAAGATCAATTTGGTGAAACCAGGGTAAGAACCGCGACCAACATACATCGCCACAACTCTCACTAAGGAGGAAGAATAGATGTTTATAGCCACCCTGAAACAATATGAAGATGTATTTGCTTGGGCTTACAAAGATTTAAAAGGGGCAGATCTGCTTGAGTTTGATTTCATGGTAGTGGTAAAAAAAAAAAACTACACATTAGAGAGGAGACCATTTGTTGCAAATGCTACGTAGGGAAGCTCCTATAGCGATTGAAGATGATTTGCTAGACTCTTATTTCTTCAACATCTAGATGGTACCAAGGTGGAGCGAACAGATCATATCCTTGCTCACCATAGGTTCATTGCAGATCGAGAGACAACCACATCAATTATTGAACAATCTTGCAACTTAGTAATGATTGCAGGGAGGTTATATAAAAGAGGACACATGGCATACTGAGGTTATGCATCAAGCCATGCAAAAAAGAACCGTATCTACAACAAGCTCATGTATAAATCATAGGAATACATAATTCCAACATGCAAACATATCAGAGATTGATGCTACTTTGGGTATATTGGCCTCACATGCAAAAAAGTGTGCACGACTATGTTTGCTCATGTAAGTTTTTGCAATAAAAAAGCCAATCGAGCATGCTACATTGTTCAGGATAGCAATAGCACCCAAGTGGGTGAAGTACGTTGTGGAGTACTTAGAACAAGGAGTACTACTAGAGAACTTAAGCAGAGCTAGGGTATGATGATACAATAAGAAGCCAAAAAATATGCTATTATTGAAAACCAACTTTATCAGACATGAATGGATGACAACATAAGAATTTATGCTACAGAAAGTGAGTACATGCCCATACTTGAGCAAGCTCATGCTGGTCCAACAGGGGGACACTTTTTGGCAAAAAAACTGTAAAAGCAATCCTCCTAGCAAGGATTTGGTGGCCCTGTCTGTTTATAGATACGAAACATTACGTAAAACATTGCAATAGATGCCAACATACTAAGGTATTGGCGCGACGAGATGACATGCCACTAAGACCAATGATGGAAGCATGTGCTTTTGCCAAATGGGGATTAGACTTTGTCGGGCCTATCTCTCCACCGGCATGTAGAATGTATGCTCATACATTATAATGGCTACATATCATTTGACCAAGTGGGTCAAGGCTAAGGTAACCCAAAGGAATGATGCTCGTACCATAGCACAATTCTTATACGAGAACATTTTCACGCGTTATGGCCTTCCGATTGAAATTGTGAGTGATCGAGGCACACACTTCCTATGACATTATTGAATTCGTGTTGCATGAATTTATGATCATTCATTCTAAATCGGCTCCATATCACCCTCAAGACAATGGACAGGCCGAGAGTACCAAAATTTTTTGTGCATAGTGCTCACAAAGATTGTCAGTGAATATAGGATGGATTGGTAACTGAAGCTACATTTAGCCATATGGGCATAGCATGTAGCATATAAAACGCCGCAAAATAAAACTCCTTTCAACTTAGTGTTGTAAAGACAACCATATTTTTGAAAGATCTCTTGAATCTACACTGACAGTAAGAAGTGCTCAAAGGAACAAGATGCCTCCAAATGGACACATTTTTCGGGCTACAACCATGGGGAATGGCTTTTTAGCAGGCACATGAGTTGATGTCCTCAATCCAATACAACGGTGAGGCAATACTTATAGACAAAGATGGATCCAAAGTCAAGGTCCGAAACACTTTGAATATGATCAATCAAGCATTACACTTGTCGCCCAAAAACCACAATTTGCTCTTAAAGACAAGGGATGCAGACAACGATAAAGCTTTTGTGAAACAACAAGGGAACAAGTTTACCTACAAAGACCTAGTGTACTCAAAAACAAAATTCCCACTCCGACTCATTGCACAACACCTCAAGGTCCAGAAGCCACCAAGGTATACCGAACCAATTCTCCACATTGCGGTGGTAATGGTCATCGGAGTGTCTGAACTAAGAACAATAAAGTGTGATCTCAACATATACATTCTAGAAAATTTAGTGGAGGCAAATCTAAAGAACAATTACTGCAACAAGACTTACATGAATGGGGGACCGATGTTGACAAAAAGTTATTACCAAGCACTGGGCATGATAGATGAACTACCACTAGCAAAGACTCAGCTAGATCTAGTTCACAAATCCAACAACGTTGTTAAGCCAGTGGCAAAACCCTCCTCATCACAACTCCCAAAGAAGAAAGCGGCTAGACAGAGATCACAATATCTAACAGCGAAGAGATGGAATCAGTTATACAACTCATCGGGGAGATAAAGCCAAAGAACAAGGATACTCCTTTTGAATATCAATCCTCAAATGATGGCAAAGAGGATGAGGAAGAATATAAACTCCGCCGAGTACACCTCAAGAGAAGATCGGTTGAACATACATACACTATACCTATTTCTCAAACTCAAAGATCTATGAGGAGGCTCAGGCCCAAAGGGAGGAGCTCTGCAGAAAGAGAGCGGAAGAAAGAGAAACCTCAGGGACGATGAAGGGGAATAATATGAGAACAAGCTGCTAGAATGGTGCAAAGCAAAAGCATTAGAAAAGATAAAACAATACAAAAGAAGAGCGGTGAAGGAGAATCTAGACATTGTCGGCAACATGCAACAAAGGATTCACAATTACCTCAAAAGAAGAGCTGCTCAAAGGGAGCAACATGACACTAAGAGACAGAAGACAGATGGCCTAGAGTCATTTGATGATTCATAGCACTCAGAGAAAGAAGAATCCAAACAAGAACAAACTCAACAAGAGAACCAAAAGGAAATGAAGAAAAGAAAAGAAACGAATACGACAAAATCGGAGAGGAGGGTGGCGTGGAATCTTTCAAATTCCATACAAAAAAAATTCCATTGAGCACAAATCCACCAACCAGTCCTCCTCCTAATTAAGACTCAACGGTCCCTCCAGCAAACCAAGAGAGGAATGAGCTGGCAACGAAGATACCAAAAAAGAAAGAGAGAAAGTGATAACAACACCACCCACAGAGCAAGCAGGGGACAAGCCTGAAGACAAATCAAAGAGGGATCAGGCTCCACTAACATCTTTAAAGCTAGAAGATAAAGACCAAAGGGAGGCAGCAAAAGAAAAAGGAGAAGTTGGAACATCTAGACCACCGTAGGCCACAGAGGCAAGACAGATGTCTCCCTGCACTATAACAATTATAGAAGAAGGCAAGCATTGGTTGGTAAGCATCTTTGACATTGATGAGCATTTGGAGAAAATCAAACTTTAGTTTTAATGTCAAAGAGTGCTCAATAACCTAAGGGGAGTGGAGTTAGAAGACACCAAAGCTGAAGCAGCAAGGGTGATCAAGGAAAATTGCCAGTTACAGAAAAGAATAGAAGAATTACAAAAAGTACAGATCAAGTTCCAATGAGAATTGCAATGAGAGCAATCAAATGCTACTCATTACTACCAAGAATCTCAAGCATTCAATGAGGCAAATAAAAATCTACACATTGAGCAAAAACTCCTCAAAGAGGAGCTCAAGAAAGAACGGCAACAGAGTATAAAGTTGGGAGAATCTTATGGGGTAGTCAAAACTACACAAACCTAGCTACTAGCCATGCAAGACACCCTAGCTCCTGCTTCTATCTCATCAACACAAGAATCAGTAATGCAAGAGCTTAAAGATCACAAGGAGTCTCTTGTTCAAGAAAAGTATGACAGGCAGGTCATGGCAGCGGGGCAGAAGGCCATCTAAGGCCAAAAAGATGAAGAAATTGGGCTACTAAGAAAGCAATTGATAGAAATAAAAGAGGAGATGGTAGCACAAAGCGCAGCGGACGCCCTAGCCATTCCATAGAAAGATATGGCCATCAGTGAGGTGAGGGCTCAACAAACAGTGGTAGAAATTCCTCGGGCTACGAGTACAGAGCACATGAGCATGGAGTTCCCCCCTGTAGAACTGCCTAGCACGTCTATAGAGGTAGGGTTACATGACTTTGAAGAAACAGAAGAAACAGATGCCCGAGATAAAATTCAAAGGTGGATCTCAAAAGTGTGTGATCCATCACACAAGGAATACATAAATGAGCTCAAAATACTGGAACTGACCGCACTTCTAATGATCACACCTGATGAGGTTGTCCAGAACCACGCGCACAAGATGATATCCCTGCCATTGATGCGACAAGAGATTTTACTAGGGAAAAATAAGATGCTACTAAGTCTAGAGCCAAATCACAAAGGGGATTACATTGATATCCGAGTAACAACCAATCAAGTACATACTGAGGCGGTCTGGGGCGGGCAACAAGAAGAGGGGCCTCTAAGCACTTTTCTAGGCTCCCGTGCTGCACAATTGGGTTGGGGTTGGAAAAAACAGCAAACACACACACAAACCCGCAACCTAACCCTACACAAACTTGGGGCACCACCTAGTTTTGGATGCGAACTAGGACGCGTAGAGAGAGAGAGAGAGAGAGAGAGAGAGAGAGAGAGAGAAAGATAGTGCTCGGGCTGCTTTGAAATGTTCAACAGTGATCAAGCAAACACAATTATATATGTAAGAAAAAGAGGGAAGGGGGAGGGGGTGATTGTTGCACTTATACCTTCTTACCAATCTGTCATGACCAATGAAAGTTAGATTAGTATTTGTTCAACATAGGTTGAGTAAATTACACCACAACACATCACAAGAAAAGCCACCCCAATCACTGTCTTAAAGCTAGGGGAGTCCTCTCCTCCCCTGTCTTAAAGCCAAGGGAGTCCTCTCCACCCCGTCGCCCTCTTACAGTATGTGGGATTTATGGCTAAACTGATGACAACACCCAGAGACAAGCTATCAAGAACTTTTAAATAAAACACCAAGACACTTACACATCATTGTTGTCCAGTACTTTACGTTGGAAGAGAGAAAAAGTATCCAAGCTTACTCCAAATCCACCCTCCTTGATTCAACAAATGTTGGGCTTACACTAGTAGGAGAAATGATAGATTTCCTACTCTCAATTGAATGATCACTCTCTCTTACAATGGCATAGAGTTCCCTTGCTAATCACCCCTAATACAACATATGCATATGCATAAGACAATGAGCTTCCACTCAAGAGTCCCTTCTAGAGAGGTTGAGCTTGGATTCTCAAGCTATAGCATAGTGCTCTTGCTTATGGCTCCCCCATTTGTGCTAGCTACACCCTCCTTTTATAGCAATTTGAGGGCTAGGGTTACTCCTCTAACCATGGTTGGGTTAGATTTTCAACACTTATCTAATTTCTTTTGCTTGGAATTATCAAGAAGTTGGCGTGGATAGATGAAGAAGAGAGAGAGGAGAGAAGTGGAGGTGATAGGAGTTTTCATAGTAGGTTAGTGTTAGTAAATTAGTAGAGTTAGTATTTTTATTGATTTATAAATGGAATTGGATATTTACAATGGGAGTATCCATGTAGGATACAAATAAGGAAGAAAAAACTCTTAAGGTAAGAAAATATGGATTTCTTACAATGTTGATGCTCCAAGTGTCTTGAGTAGGGTCAATTTTGACGCTTGTTGACGGTCTACTAGCTTTGACGGTACATTTTTTCTCCACTCTTGACCTTCCTTGGGAGCCAAGGTAAGTGAACATGAGTAATCAATCACCATGATGCTGTCTTTCAAGAGAAGAGGCTGAATTTTGTGGTTTTTTGATAGATATGGGTAATATGGATGAGGAAAAATGAGACTAGGTGGTCAATTTTGGAATGGAAGTGTGTGTAGGAGACATGAGTTCACCATGGTTTCTCTTATTATTCAAAGTTGAGAAGAAGGTGAGTAGGGTGCAGAGAGGAGTGGTGAGAGAGGTGGAGATGATGAGTGGAGAAGTGTGTGTGAAAGAGGAAAATGATAAAGTGGAAGAGGGAGTGTGGCTGCATAGCATGGGCAAACTGGGGTCCACCAATAAAATCATAGCTCACAGCTCGTAGCTCAAAAAAATATGAAAATATTTGAGGTAAAAGTTCAGCCCACGAGCTACAACTTTTGTTTGTATCACCTTTTCAAATTCGGGGAGCATGTGATCTTTAAAAATTCAGCAAAACCGACTGTTTTTTTCCACTGGACAAAGTCCTTGTGAGGTCCTTCTTTGGATGATTCTTTTGAATACCTCCAAGAGTGAGCTTCCCATAGTGCATGCATGCATGCCACATACCCTTGACCTTATTTGGTAGGTCTATAATTGAAGATATTGTTGAGATCATGATCTAAGTGAATAGTACAACTAACAAAATCAAATATTGAGAGGTCTAAAAAAATATGTACATGTCAAATATAAATAATATAGGTGGAAAAAATATAAAGGGGTCAAAATAAATCTCTCTCATTATAAGTCTACCATAAAAAGATGAATATTTTTGGTGGTCTAATTTATGAGAGTAATAGAGAATAGATGTAGGAAGGAAAAAATCACAATAGTGAAAAAATATAGAACTAGTTTTTTTTGGATTTTTGTTGGGATGGAGTTACACCAAAAATAAGAGAAGCTTGCATGAAATTATTTTATAGGGAATAAAGAGTACGCAAAATGGTAAGAAAAAATATGGTAATGTTGAGTCAATGTACATAGCATAAATAACACACCATAGGTAGAAATATTTAAATATATACCAAAATAATTATGAAAAATCCTTTTATTTAGGCCCTATATACAATGAAATATTTACACACAAATGGGACATAATATACTTATATTTTTTATCTTTTTCGCTCAACTAGCACAGTGACTAGCTAATTAAGGGTTTTTAAGAAGATATGGGAAAAGTCCCCTAACTCACACACACCTATATAGAGTGAAATGGTAGGGATAGCCACAGTGTTTGGATGATTTTGGTAGGGTGGGTTAACTCACTATGGCAATTACGGAGAGCCGAAAAACGGCTATGATTAGCCCTCCCCCAGGATGATGGTATATTCATGTACCATCATAGAGCATCTTTTCCAAAGAGAGTGCTTCAGAGTCCTTGACGAGGTCTTCATTGTTTGGCCCCTCAGAATTTTGGCTGGAGTTACACTCATGCTTCATGTAACAATACTTACATGAGACAACTGCCCTTTGACAGATCTTTGGTAGATCCTTTGGTAGAAGGCGACTCAAATAGGGCTTCAAGCGATAACCATTTACCTTCCTAGAGTGCTCTTTCCCATTCAAGTCCATAAGTTGATAGTAACTTCCTAGAGGCGGTCCGGGGCGGGCAACAAAAAGAGGGGCCTCTAAGCACTTTTCTAAGCTCCCGTGCTGCTCAATTGGGTTGGGGTTAGAGAAAAAAGCAAACACACACACAAACCCGCAACCTAATCCTACACAAATTTGTGGCACCACCTAGTTTTGGATGCGAACTAGGACGCGTAGAGAGCGAGCGAGAAAGAGAGAGAGAGAGAGAGAGAGAGAGAGAGAGAGAGAGAGAGAGAGAGAGAGAGAGAGAGATAGTGCTTGGGCTGTTTTGAAATGTTCAACAGTGATCAAGCAAACACAATTATATATGTAAGAAAAAGAGGGAAGGGGGAGGGGGTGATTGTTACACTTATACCTTCTTACCAATCTGTCATGACCAATGAAAGTTAGATTAGTATTTGTTCAACATAGGTTGAGTAAATTACACCACAACACATCACAAGAAAAGCCACCCCAATCACTGTCTTAAAGCTAGGGGAGTCCTCTCCTCCCCTGTCTTAAAGCCAAGGGAGTCCTCTCCACCCTATCGCCCTCTTACAGTATGTGGGATTTATGGCTAAATTGATGACAACACCCAGAGACAAGCTATCAAGAACTTTTAAATAAAACACCAAGACACTTACACATCATTGTTGTGCTACAAAACTCCACTTGTGCTACAAAACTCCTGGACAAAAACTCCTTAGGATTATGGTTAAATCATTCATAAGCATCAAGAGATTTACAATATCTCTATGAACAAAGTGTCATAGAAAGTAGAGAAGGATGAGAATTTATACAAATTTGCAATCTTCTCTATGCTCTCTTTATTAAGACAAGCCCTAAATAGCTCCCTATCTCCTTTGTTGAAAGTGAAAGGAAGACTATTAATAAGACGCAAATGAGGGAAAAATTCACCAAATGTGAGTCTATGAAGTATCAACTCTGGCCGCAAGTTTCCTGAAGAGTCTTCCTCAATGGTGAAATGCACTCGCTAAACACCAAATTTCACTCTATTTACCAATCTTAGGGCACACACTATTTGGATGAATGTACGGTCTTCCTTAGTGCCCAACAACAAAAGGAAAATGGAATCCACACGCAAGACCTTTCGTCTTAGCTTCACCACCCTCTTGTTATGAGGGAGACGCTTTACTACCTGCTCCTGCAACTCAATCGGTAATAGAGCTAGATCTCTGAGGATTGAATTTTCACTGCACACACACTCCTTGTTAGAACAAATGATCGTTTTTTTGTTTTTGTAACAAACATGGACAAAGAGAAAGCCAACATACACACTATTTTGTTTGGTTGCACTTCATTTTAAAATAAAATGAACACATGTACATCAAAAGAAGTGTGGTAGTTGATGAGAGGTAGAATGACAGGTTGTGGAGATGTAAGAATTTCCCCTGTTCTTTCAGCCCCAAACATAAACACCATACGCTGCTAAAAATGTATCTTTCTACTGAGTGCATATTTATCGTAATATGTGGTGTGAAGTAAAAAGGGAAAATTTATGGGCCATTATCCATGCTCTATACATAAACTAATGCCTAAAATAGAACAAAGATATATACATCGAAACTAAGATCGTACCTAATGAGAGGCAAAATAAAAGGATTTACCGAAGCGTTTATTTCAGCTAACCTAAGAGAACCTAAAATTCTACGAATTACACGTTGAAATTGCAAAGTACTAACAATTATGTGTACCTTTTGCCTTGCATCGGAATGAAAGGATCATACAAATTCTCGTGATTTATGCAAACTACTTGATCATTCTAAAGATTGATCCTACACAAAAAACATACACAAGTTGGTTCCTCAGTGGGGGCACCAATTTGAGGCGGTCTGGGGCGGGCAACAAGAAGAGGGGCCTCTAAGCACTTTTCTAAGCTCCCGTGCTGCTCAATTGGGTTGGGGTTGGAAAAAAAAGCAAACACACACACAAACCCGCAACCTAATCCTACACAAATTTGGGGCACCACCTAGGTTTGGATGCGAACTAGGACGCATAGAGAGAGAGAGAGAGAGAGAGAGAGAGAGAGAGAGAGAGAGAGAGAGAGAGAGAGAGAGAGAGAGAGAGAGAGAGAGAGAGAGAGAGAGAGAGAGAGAGAGAGCGAGAGCGAGAGAGAGAGAGAGAGAGAGAGAGAGATAGTGCTCAGGATGCTTTGAAATGTTCAACAGTGATCAAGCAAACACAATTATATATGTAAGAAAAAGAGGGAAGGGGGAGGGGGTGATTGTTGCACTTATACCTTCTTACCAATCTGTCATGACCAATGAAAGTTAGATTAGTATTTGTTCAACATAGGTTGAGTAAATTACACCACAACACATCACAAGAAAAGCCACCCCAATCACTGTCTTAAAGCTAGGGGAGTCCTCTCCTCCCCTGTCTTAAAGCCAAGGGAGTCCTCTCCACCCCGTCGCCCTCTTACAGTATGTGGGATTTATGGCTAAATTGATGACAACACCCAGAGACAAGCTATCAAGAACTTTTAAATAAAACACCAAGACACTTACACATCATTGTTGTCCATTACTTTACGTTGGAAGAGAGAAAAAGTATCCAAGCTTACTCCAAATCCACCCTCCTTGATTCAACAAATGTTGGGCTTACACTAGTAGGAGAAATGATAGATTTCCTACTCTCAATTGAATGATCACTCTCTCTTACAATGGCATAGAGTTCCCTTGCTAATCACCCCTAATACAACATATGCATATGCATAAGACAATGAGCTTCCACTCAAGAGTCCCTTCTAGAGAGGTTGAGCTTGGATTCTCAAGCTATAGCATAGTGCTCTTGCTTATGGCTCCCCCATTTGTGCTAGCTACACCCTCCTTTTATAGCAATTTGAGGGCTAGGGTTACTCCTCTAACCATGGTTGGGTTAGATTTTCAACACTTATCTAATTTCTTTTGCTTGGAATTATCAAGAAGTTGGCGTGGATAGATGAAGAAGAGAGAGAGGAGAGAAGTGGAGGTGATAGGAGTTTTCATAGTAGGTTAGTGTTAGTAAATTAGTAGAGTTAGTATTTTTATTGATTTATAAATGGAATTGGATATTTACAATGGGAGTATCCATGTAGGATACAAATAAGGAAGAAAAAACTCTTAAGGTAAGAAAATATGGATTTCTTACAATGTTGATGCTCCAAGTGTCTTGAGTAGGGTCAATTTTGACGCTTGTTGACGGTCCACTAGCTTTGACGGTACGTTTTTTCTCCACTCTTGACCTTCCTTGGGAGCCAAGGTAAGTGAACATGAGTAATCAATCACCATGATGCTGTCTTTCAAGAGAAGAGGCTGAATTTTGTGGTTTTTTGATAGATATGGGTAATATGGATGAGGAAAAATGAGACTAGGTGGTCAATTTTGGAATGGAAGTGTGTGTAGGAGACATGAGTTCACCATGGTTTCTCTTATTATTCAAGGTTGAGAAGAAGGTGAGTACGGTGCAGAGAGGAGTGGTGAGAGAGGTGGAGATGATGAGTGGAGAAGTGTGTGTGAAAGAGGAAAATGATAAAGTGGAAGAGGGAGTGTGGCTGCATAGCATGGGCAAACTGGGGTCCACCAATAAAATCATAGCTCACAGCTCGTAGCTCAAAAAAATATGAAAATATTTGAGGTAAAAGTTCAGCCCACGAGCTACAACTTTTGTTTGTATCACCTTTTCAAATTCGGGAGCATGTGATCTTTAAAAATTCAGCAAAACCGACTGTTTTTTTCCACTGCACAAAGTCCTTGTGAGGTCCTTCTTTGGATGATTCTTTTGAATACCTCCAAGAGTGAGCCTCCCATAGTGCATGCATGCATGCCACATACCCTTGACCTTATTTGGTAGGTCTATAATTGAAGATATTGTTGAGATCATGATCTAAGTGAATAGTACAACTAACAAAATCAAATATTGAGAGGTCTAAAAAAATATGTACATGTCAAATATAAATAATATAGGTGGAAAAAATATAAAGGGGTCAAAATAAATCTCTCTCATTATAAGTCTACCATAAAAAGATGAATATTTTTGGTGGTCTAATTTATGAGAGTAATAGAGAATAGATGTAGGAAGGAAAAAATCACAATAGTGAAAAAATATAGAACTAGTTTTTTTTTGGATTTTTGTTGGGATGGAGTTACACCAAAAATAAGAGAAGCTTGCATGAAATTATTTTATAGGGAATAAAGAGTACGCAAAATGGTAAGAAAAAATTTGGTAATGTTGAGTCAATGTACATAGCATAAATAACACACCATAGGTAGAAATATTTAAATATATACCAAAATAATTATGAAAAATCCTTTTATTTAGGCCCTATATACAATTAAATATTACACACAAATGGGCCATAATATACTTATATTTTTTATTTTTTTGGCTCAACTAGCACAGTGACTAGCTAATTAAGGATTTTTAAGAAGATATGGGAAAAGTCCCCTAACTCACACACACCTATATAGAGTGAAATGGTAGGGATAGCCACAGTGTTTGGATGATTTTGGTAGGGTGGGTTAACTCACTATGGCAATTACGGAGAGCCGAAAAACGGCTATCAATACAATGCTCAACACCCAACCCCTATGGAGAAAGAAATGGTTTGAGACGCGCCCAACACATGAGACATACTACAAAAATGTGCCACAGCATCTCAGGATCGACCCAACCTATTTTCCTATTAATAGAAGACGATCATGCGATAGCTTCTACACGTGGCAAAGCAAGAGGCTCGCAATACTGAATTACCCAATGCTACCAAGCCGATGAACAATTTTCCACCCTCAAAAAAGTATATGATCAGCACTCTTCAAGGAGTTATCAATCAAATGAAGGATGTCCCTTACCTCGCTTGCCAAATGCTAGTGAAAATTTCAAAAATGATCATTTCTTGCATCACAACATTTGGGACATCAAAGCGGCAAAGCATCCTTGGTAGGTATTCTTAGAGAGAAGCAGACGGCTATGCTACAATCTAGAGACAAAGATCCCAAGCCAGAACATCATCATGGGGTTGTACGCCCATGTCATGTTTCTGCCCTCTCACTACATGCAAACATTTGAAGAGGCGTTCATGACCAGGTTCTTCAAAATTGATTCATCAATATTCAACCCCATGACAAAGAATTTTCTTGCTAGCCACATTGCATATTAGAGCACATTGAGCAATAATCCATGCTAGGAACTCGCACAATTGTCCGAGTCTTGTAAAGTTGGCCATTGGCCAAGAGAGCCCTAGATATGAAGCCTATGCTATAAAGTGGGAAAAGGACACTTATCATTATCAGTTTTGAAGCACTAAGCGTACGACTGAGAGTTACTACTCTCTTGCTGTAACATTTAATGGACCGGATAGCATGAACAATACTTCAAAAGAGAGAAAAATGAAGAAATTGACAACAGTTGAGGACCTGATTTGCATGGAGCCGGTCCCCCCTCCAAAAGGCTTTGTATTATGGTTTCACCCATCAAGGGAGACATTTTACAATACAATTCTTTGTGTTCCTTCAATACTAGCTAGTGCAATGAAGATGGAAACCTCATGCACTAAGCAAAACACTTATCAAACACAACATCAATTCCCTCACGGTCTCAGACCCAAGACCTCACACACCTTCAAAGATGGTGAGAGCTAACGGGGTATGAGAGTAGATTGAGAGGAAGAAGGAGTATTCTTACAAGAAAGATGTACATCTCCTCACATAATCACTCATATTAGAATAGCTTAGCTTAGTAATTAGCATGGTAGAGGAGATAAGCATGCATTGAAGCTTGGCTCTTAGTTGGATTTGCATCACAAAGACAAGAGTTGTTGGTGTAGGCCTCCCTTGTCACAAGCCTGGAGTAGGTGGTAAGCTTCGCATTAAAGCTTGAGAAGGAGAGAGAGAGTCTTCTTGCTCCACACATAGATTGTGTGAGTGTGTAATTGAATAATGCCTTTCAAAAATCAGCCCCCTCTCTCTCTTGGTCGACCCCTCTTCCTATTTTCTCATACTGCGACCCTATTGGACCTCCCCAAGCCTAGCCAATGGAAATTAAGAAGCCCCTTTCCCCTTTTGTGAGAGCTTTTCTAATCAATTAATGCAAATAAACTCTCATTGGACCCCTTTGTCTCGTGGCCAATAGGAATCAGGCAAGCCATTGGGCTGTTGAATGCTCATTGGACCCCTTGGGAGACTGCCCAATAGTTTTCTAGAGAGCTTAATCCCTATGGGTTCCTTTATTAAGTGTTTTCAAATTAATTAAACTAGACTTACTCTAGCCTAATTCTCATTGGTCGACCTCCAAGGCCATCCAATAGGATTTGAGTACACCTTGTGGGCATGTGGGCTAGGGAGCTGACATGTGTCCCTCTTTCCCCTTGTGTACAAGGGAAGCTTGTGTGTGTGTGTGAGTTTCTCTCTCATCCCCTACTTCTTGGGCTCGCCCCCTCCTTTGTAGGGCTTGAGAAAGACTTTTAGGACACACACAAAGCATCCAATTTCCTTAGGCTTTTGATCTTTGGACACAACCTTTAAATTTTGGAACCTTAGCATTTTGGAAGTCTTAATGGGATGAACCTTAGGGTCTTTTAAGCCCATTGTTGCACCTTGCTCTTTTGCAGATGTCCCCCCTTTTGGATCCCTATTTTCCCTCCTTTGGATCCCTACTGTTGTCGGTCTGCTAGCTTAACCAACATTCTAGCTTTTTCTCCCTTGGCACTTTCTCATATTAAATGATCAGTTTAACATGAGAAAATCATTTAGGAGAACTAGATATTGATTATTATTACATTACCTCTCTCTTGAAATCATAGTCGTCCTCGACTATGGGGTAGAGAAGATAAAGCATATTCATTAGTCCTTTTCCTAGCAGGTAGAGGATCCCTATGTTACCCTACGACATCGTTCCAGAATGGATGACTAGTCCATTTGGCTCTTGAGAGCCTAAGCTTCCGCAAGCATGTCTGCACATTAGTCCTATCAATCTTCCATAGTACAGTGACAAGCTCTACTTGGTGTTTGGGAGACGTCTTCTCCGCAAACTTGATCTAAGCATGCATACTACTTCATTTTTGTGCCCAATAAAGAAAAAGGAGTCTTATAAGACAAAATTTTGTTTATTTTTAACATTTGTACATTTGCTTACTCTAGGGAAGCATTGTAAGCATTGACAAGGTTTAGGTTATCCTTTAATTGTATGCCTTGCATCCATCTAGCATCTTCAGAAGGATAATTCTTAAACTTAATAAGATATAGTCGGATAGTCTTACTGCCTCTTAGTACCTTGTCTTCATGTCGAAGAATAGACTCGAGCTGTAGCACCTCTTCTTGGTCCTCGATCTCCGGTGGGTCTTCAATAGTTGGTTCTTGAGGTGGCTCTCCTTTGTAAGGCTTTAGTAGGCTCACACTGGGAAACTTGAGTTGATAGGCCATTTTATTGATTGGCCTAAGAATCTGGAAGGGACCATAGTACCTTTTTGCTAACTTAGCATAGTACTTTTGATGTCCCGTAGGATTCTTTCCTGTCCTGTGCCTTAATCGAGCCTTGGGAAATTTGAGTAAGACCCAATCATTTTCTTTAAAGGCTTCGGCTCTTCTGTGCTTGTCAGCAGTAGCCTTTTGCCTTTGTTGTGAGATAGAGATAGCATCCTTAATCTTTTGGAAAGATTCTTCTAGGTCTCGGCTATACTCATCTGCAGGGAAGATCTTCCTGGGTACCTTAAGTAGCAGGGGACTTTTTTATCTTCCCTCAATTACCTCGAAAGGTGCTTTTTCCGTGGAAATGTGTATAGTGTTATTGTAGGCATACTCCACTAAGGGTAAGTACTTCTCCCATTGGGATCTTTGATCTACTTCCGTTACATAGGCTTTTAGCAAATCAAGAATTATTAGGTTAGCTATTTCACTTTGGCCCATTCGTTTGAGGGTGATAGGCCAAAGAGAAGTTTAGCCTTGTCCCTAAATTCTCAAAGAGACCCTTCCAAAAATTACTGGCCATTCTAGGTTCTCTATCCGACACTACGAACATTGGCAAGCATGGTACTTGAAGATTTGTGAAATGAAGAGGGTTGCCATTTGATGGGCTTTGATAGATTTTTTGATAGGTATAAAATGAGTTTGTTTACTGAACCTGTCTACTATCGTCCATATTCCCATGGATAGACTTAGGCAATCCAAAGATAAAATCCATGGATATGCTCTCCCATGGTGAATTAGAGATTGGCAAAGGTTGAAGAAATCCAAGCTGCTTCCCTCTATCAAACTTCGTCTTTTGGCATACCACACATTTAGAAACATAGTATTGTATGTTTGCTTTCACGGTAGGCCAATAGAAATATGTTTCAATCCCTTTTAGGGTAGACTGAATCCCTCTATGCCCTACATAAGGAGGAGCACAATGTTGGAATTAGGGTTGCAGAGAAACACACACAGCTTGGAGAAGACGAAGGAAGCTCAAGTCACACAATAGAGAGTGTGTTACTTAGTGTGCAATGGAAAGATAGATAGCCCTAGAGTGATGGGCGTATATATAATGCACGGGGGAAAAAACCTCCTAAAGAGGGAAAAAATGCCCCGGCATTCCTAGTGTGTTCACACACATCACTACCACATGTATATGGTAACAAATCCCCCCTGGAGTGATGCGGTGAACAAGAGCTAGCACATGAGTAAAGGGAAGTGCCATGCCCTGAGGACAGGATCAATCCACAAAGGGGAGTAAGCCCAAAGCTTTGCGGAAAGCTTCAAACTTCTCATGAGACAATGCCTTTGTGAAAAGATCTGCAAGGTTGTCCTGTGTTGGCACATAAGCCAAGCTGATCTCTCCTGCTGAGAGCCTCTCCTTGACATAATCGTAATGCAACTGCCAATGCACTCTGACTGTCAGTGTAGATAGTGTTGGCAGTGTCCTGTCCAACACCCAAATCAGCCATAAGGCATCTGAGCCATACACACTCAACCGTAGCTATGAAGACTGCCCTGTACTCAGCCTCACAACTCGAAGTGGCCACAGTAGGTTGCTTCTTGCTCAACCATGACATACATGAACTGCCAAGCATGAAACAAAAACCACTTGTGGACACTCGCGTGTCAAAACAACCAGCCCAATCTGAGTCCCAAAAAGCATGTAAGTCTGGCGGCAATGGTCCCCCCTTGGGATAAAACAAGCCAAGATGTAAAGTGCCACTAAGGTAGCGGAAAATCCTCTTGACAGCCTGCCAATGCTTAGACCCTGGGCTATGCATAAATCTGCTGACCTGTGAGACTGCAAACTGAATATCTGGCCTCGTGTTGCATACATAAATGAGGCAGCCAGCAGCAGTTTGGTAAAGAGTGACATCAGCAGGATCACCAGCATCATGTAGACTCAACTTCAAACTTGTTTCCATGGGAGTGGCAATAGGTTTACAATCCTCAAGTCCAAACATACATAGCAATGTCTCTATGTAACTTTTCTGACACAAGGTAATACCACCATCACACTGCTTAAATTGTATACCCAAATAATGATGCAAAAGCCCCAAATATTTCATCTTGAAAGTAGCATTCAAATCAGCCTTAAATTCAGCAATATGTCTCTCATTTGGTCCAGTGATCAGCAAATCATCAACATAAAGAACCACAATGAGAAGTACATCACCCTCACGCTCTACATACAATGTGCTTTCTGTTGGACTATTAGGAAAGCCTTGTTTGAACAAATGAGTGTCAGCTTTCTCATACCAAGCACGAGGAGATTTCTTCAACCCATACAAAGCCTTGTTACATTTGCACACTTTGTCCTCTTGTCCTTTTATGACAAAACCGCGAGGCTGCGTTACATAAACTTCCTCAAATATGTCACCATTCAAGAAAGCAGTAACAATGTCTGATTGATGTACATCCCAACCAAAATGAGATGCCAATGCACATAGAAAACGCACAGTATTCATACGACAAGTGGGAGCAAAAGTCTCTTCATAGTCTATGCATTTTTGTTGTGCATAACCCTTTGCAACAAGTCGAGCCTTATGGCGATCGATCTCACCATCCGGCTTGCGTTTCAACTTGTAAACCCACTTCGTACCAATGGCCTTTTTGCCAGGTGGCAAATCACATAAAGTCCATGTGTCATTTTCTATAAGTGCATCATATTCTGATTGCATGGCAGCCATCCAATTTTCTGAATTCTATGCTTCATCAAAAGACAAAGGCTCCTCATTATCATGTAAGCTAGACACAGCTAAAGCATAACAATCTGATGCATAAGATCCATGGCGAGAGCCTGAACGAGTACGACTAGACAAAGGTGCATCCAATTTACTATCACACAAAGTGTGCACCAGCCATTTTGGCATACCTCTAGCCTGCTCATTTTCAGCCCTTTCCTCATCAAGTAGATCATGTACATCTGCATCAATAATAGGCTGTTCTAAAATATTTTCAGAAACCCCCATAGGCTGTACATTTGCCTCATTGGAACTTACATCCGTATTTCCACCACTGAAAAGAGGCAACAAAGTATCATAAATGTCCTGTGAGCTTACATTACTGTCTCTAGTACATGACAACAAGGGCTGAACAAAATCTTCCACAAACACTACATCTCGAGAAACCAGAATACGTTTTGTTTGCAGATGATAGAACCTGTAACCTTTGCTTTCAGCACTATAACCAACAAAAATACATTTGACAGCCTTATCATCCAATTTTTTGCGCTGCACTTGTGGCACCAAAGCATATGCCAAACAGCCAAAAACACGCATGTGCTCAATAGAAGGTTTTCTATCATGCCATGCTTCATATGGAGTAATAGACTGCAAAGCTTTCGTAGGACACCTGTTAAGTACATAAGTGGCACACATAATGGTCTCAAGCCAAAAAGAATGCGGCAAAGCTTGACTTTTTACCATACATCGTGCCATTTCTGTCAGTGACCTGTTTTTCCTCTCAACAACACCATTTTGCTGAGGTGTATAAGGCATTTTACATTGGTGTTTTATCCCACAACTAGCCAAAAATGCATTAAATTCGTGAGACATATACTCCCCCCCCCTCGATCGAAACAGAGGGTGCCCATAGTACATTTTGAGACATTTTCAGCCATAGCTAGAAATTGTTTGAAGCACATAAAATCTTCGGACTTCGTTTTAAGCGGAAATACCCATGCATGCCTGGAGTAATCATCAATGAAAGTCACGAAGTACAGGTAATTGCCCAAGGACGGAGTTTGCATGGGCCCACAAACATCACTATGCACAAGCTACAACCTACATGTGGCCCGAACTGAACCATCCTTTGGAAACTTAGAACGCTGCATTTTACCCAGAATACAGCCTTCACAAACATGTTTGACAGGTGCTTCAAGAGGCGGCAAAGAAGCAACCATATGAGATTTCTGCAAACGCAGCAAACTGGCAACATTCAGATGACCAAAACGTGCATGCCAAAGTTTTGCATCTGAAATAGCCCTTGAATCTGCAACAGCATTTGCAAAATTTTGTCCACACTTGTCATACAAAGTGAGCTTATACAACCCACGACACAAAAGGCCAGATGCAACAATTTCATCACCAAAACTGAGATCATGAACTATACATTTGTCATCCACAAATTTGACTACACGTCCAAGTCTAGCAAGTGCGGATACAGACAAGAGATTCTTCTTGATCCCAGGTACATAAAGTGCATCAACAAGTGTGAAGGAACTGCCATTAGTAGCAGTGAGCACGATCTTTCCAACTCCCTGAACTAGGTAAGAGGCGTTGTTGGCACAAGTGACTGAATTCCCATGAGGGACTGACTCGAGAGAGGTAAACAATTCACTATGTGAGGTAATGTGCTTTGTAGCACCACTGTCAAAATACCACACATGTGAATCTACAGCAGCAACTGACAAGCATGCATCATGGACAGCAAGATTGTAAGTGCACTCTGCGTTGAAAGCCCATTCTGCATCAACATCAGCATTACAGTCTCCTTTCACAAAAGACTCAACAATGGCTGCATTTGTAGTGGAACCAGCATTTGCAGTGGAACCACCCTCTTTCTTCTTAGCCTCTTTGGCCTTCAACTTAGGACACGACTTGATCAAGTGATCATTGGCTTTACAATAATGGCAACGCATCTTCTTTTTGCCCTTATCACCAGAATTGCCAGACGAAGTGCTGCCAGCAGAAGCATTAGGAACAGAATTTTTGCCACTCGCAGCAGAACCATAAGAAGTGGCTGCATTACTGTTACCACCCTTTCTTTGAGAAGCAATAAAAGCCTGTTCAACTGCACGCTACCTAGTCCTGTTTTTTTTTGGAAAGTGACTCTTACAACAGCAATGTGCATAATGCATCAAACTTGACAACTTCAGGATTTCCTTGGGTCATAAGTCTCCAAGTACTAGCAAAATTCTGGTAGGAATCTGGTAAGGCATCAAGAACAGTCTGCACAAGGGAACTGTCTGAAATGACTTCACCTGCAGAAATAAGCTGCTCATTGATATTGACACTAGCAAGGAAAGTGTCCATATCATCTTCCTCATGCATAATCTTTGACTCTAGCTCTTTACGCAGCAAAGCAATTTTAGCCTCATTGCAGCTTGCATAAAGACCTGCTAAAATATCCCAAGACTGTTTTGCAGATTTTGCTGAACGGATGTGAGGAACAATGTTGCGCTTCACAAACAACGCAATCAATGCATGAGCCTATGCATCCTTAACATCCCAATGAGCTTGTTCTGCCGTAGGCAAAACAACTCTATCAGCTGCAATCCTTGCAGCAAGACCTGCAACATCCTCAACATCGCCTACATCCTCAGAACCAGGATGTACATCATAGGGTAGTTGTCCCCATCCAACCTGTCCTCAGCAGCAAACATCTTGAACACATCTGTGTTGTTGTTGTCAGCCACGGTAAATGCTGCACCTGATGTGAAAACTGCCCGAAAATAGGACAAACGGAGCGGGAACAACCTGTGCTATATAGCACAAACCGTAGAAGACTATAAGGCACCTGTTATGCAAAAAACGTCACTAACAGAAATTCTGCACAAAATGACGAAATAGCCTGTGCAGTACTGCCTGTAGTGGAAACAGAGGCCGAAATGAGCCCAAATCAAAATTCTGAGCAGACCGAGCTCTTCGAGATATCCCAAAATTTTTGTCGACTTGCGAACGCTCGCCAAAGCTCACTAAAATCAGAGAAAGTGAGCAGGCGTTTGCTGGAGAAGCTGGCGACTAAGCCAGGGAGAACGTGACCTGCTCTGATACCAATTGTTGGAATTAGGATTGCAGAGAAACACCCACAGCTTGGAGAAGACGAAGGAAGCTCAAGGCACACAATAGAGAGTGTGTTACTTAGTGTGCAATGGAAAGATAGATAGCCCTAGAGTGATGGGCGTATATATAATGCACGGGGGAAAAAACCTCCTAAAGAGGGAAAAAATGCCCCGGCGGCCCTAGTGTGTTCACACACATCACTACCACATGTATATGGTAACACACGAGATTCATACATTACTTTCTCACGTAATGAGCTAGTAACGCATAGTCTATTGCCATAGAGAAGATAACCATCTTGTAAAGTAAATGGTTCCTCTTTCTTCCCTAGTGCAAGGGCTGAAATCACATCTCTAAAATTGGGATCAATAGCATACTCATCCATCATAGAAGATAGATCATTGTGAGTTGCTATGGAAACCGCATTCACTCTCGGTCGTCTTGAAAGTGCATCGGCTACTTGATTATGCTTGCCAACAATGTGAGCAATATGAAAATAAAATTGCGAGAAAAAAATTGCCCACCTCATTTATTTGTCGGAGAGATTGGTCTACGTCATGAAGTACTTAAGACTTTGGTGATCCGTTCACAGAATGAAAGGAGTCCCCAATAAATAGTGCTTCCATGAGTCTGAGGCATGTAGAAATGCGAGGAGTTCCTTTTCATATATGCCTAGAGCTTGCTCAACAGGGTCAAGCCTTCGACTTTCATAGCCTATGGGATGCCCTTGTTGGAGGAAAACAGCTCCAAGGCAATCACCACAAGCATCACATTGGACCTCAAATGGCTTTGAGAGATCCGGTAGTGTAAGCACAGGTTGAGAGATAAGCTTTTCAAAAGCATTGTTCTCCTTGGCAGACCATGTATACCTAAAGTTTTTCTTTGTTAGGTCATGGATTGGTCCTACTATTAGTGAGAAGTTTTCTATGAAGCGTCTATAGTATGCACACATACCTACAAAGCTTCTTAGTTCATGAAGATTCCTCGGTTTAGGCCATCCTTTTATTACCTCTAACTTTGATGGATCCATTTGGATGCCATCTTGAGAGATAATGTGACTTAAATATTGAATCTCTTGTAAGAAAATTTCACTTTTCTTTTGATTAACATAAAGTTTATTCTCTCTTAGAACTTGAAATATTACTTGGAGGTGTTGCTTGTGTTCGTCTAATGAATTAGAGTAGATGATGATATCATCAAAGAACACTCAAGTAAAGGTTTGGTGAGGCTTGAATAGCTTCTCCATCAAGCGGTTAAATGTGGCTAGTGCATTGGTCAAGCCAAAATACATGACAATGGATTCATAAAGACCAAACGTAGTGTGAAATGCGGTCTTTACAATGTCTTGATCAACTATCCTTATTTGATGATAGCCACTTTTTAGGTCAATCCTACTGAAGTAGGTGGACCCTTGTAGCTTATCAAATAGGTCTTCTACCCGTGGAATGGGAAACCTATTCTTGATAGTGATCCTATTTAGTGCTCTATAGTCGACACACATACGATATGTGCCATCTTTTTTTGCACTAGTAGCACAGGAGAAAAAAATGGAGATGAGCTAGGCCTAACCATGCCCTTCTTGACTAACTCATGCACTTGCCACATAATCTCATTTTGTTGAGCTTGACAGACTCTATAAGGAGGTTTGCTAGGCGGTGAACTTCCTGGAAGAAGTTCAATTGCATGGTCATCATTGCCTCGTTTAGGAGGTAGCTCACAAGGGATGTCATCCATAAAGACATCTTGAAACCCTTTGAGAAAATTGGATAAGTCTAATTCCTTTTGGTTGTGTATATTTTCTTTTGCTAAAACATTAGGTTCATTTTGAGAGTCTTTAACAAAAATCATGTATACGGAAATAGAGCTCTTTTTTGACTTATTGAAAGCTTGAGTATGTACAATGGGTATGGTGTTATTCATTTCCTTAGCATCTATGTACATATCTTTTTTCCTGAACTTAAAGGAGATTCTCCTTTCAGGGAATTTAACATTGGCAGCCATGCGATCAAACCATGGTGCCCCTAGGATTACATTTTCATTCTTGAGAGGAGAGATAATGAAGTCCTCTTTGTCCTTGGACATGGAGCCTCAATTTCCCAATTAAGGGAGTGACTGAAGCTTCTTGCCCCTTGAAAGCATCGTCTACGGGTAGGACATCTCCCATCTCATAAGCTTGTATGCCTAGCTTGGTGGCCAACTCTATGGATATGAAATTGTGAGTATAACCAGGGTCAAAGAGAATAAAAGCATCATGTTCTCTTACCTTTCCCCAAGCATGGCATAGAGGAGATCCTTTGTGGTAAGTTTCCTCCTCTTGGATTTCGACCAAGGTAGCTCTAGGAGGCTCATGGAGGGTGTTCTTTTGGGGACAATCACGGTACGCATGCCCTTGCTCCCCGCACTTGAAACAACGGTTATCCTTGCGATAACGCTCAAGCTCTTCAGGAAAGAGTTTGTTTTTACCTTTGTAAACTCCCTTCTCCTTAGCTTTGTTGGAGTTGCCCTTAGGAGTCTTCTGGACATTGTCCTTCCCTTTAGGCTCATTGGAACCCTTGTTTTCTGTGGGCTTAAAATTTCTTTTAGCCCCCGTTTGGAAATTGATTCAAGAAGACACCATAGTATGGTGTATAACCGCCGATGTGGTGCGTGGCCTTTGGGAGTTGACATACTCCGCCATTTCTTCAGTTAAGCCCGCACAAAATTGTTGATTTTTCTCTCCATAATCCAACTTTTTGAAGACAATGGCTTTGAGTTGTAAGTCCCAAAACTTGTCTACATATTTGTGACTGGATTCGTAGGGAGAGAGCTTCAAGCTTCACCATTCGGTGAGTAATTTGTCTTTGGCATCGGTGGCCAAAAACTGCTTCATAATGGAAGCTCTTAAAGCTTTCCATGTTTGTGGAGCTTCATCCTTGGCCCGATCCTTGGCTTGTAGGCTTGACCACCATTGTCTGGTGGACTTTTGAAAGTGCATAGGTACATAGCGTAGCTTAGAGGACTTTGTGAATCCCTCATCTCCAAATGCTGCATCAAACTGTTGGATAAAGGCCAAGACTTTGTCCATAGCACCAAAGGTGCCATCATAGGTAAGGAAAGAGATGCTCTTCCCTCCCTCTTTGAACTTCTTGAGCTTGGACGACCTCTTCCATGCGGCATAGTATTTCCTATGGCTTCTTCTTTTTGATGGTTCAAAGGTTGCACCATCACTTTCTTCAGAAGGTGAAGAATTTGAGGAAGATGGAGAAGAGGGTGACCTCTTTCTTGCCTTTTTCTTGCCTTGATCTTCTTTGTCTTCACCATCACTTTCATAAGAGAAAGAGGATGAAGAAGATGGAGAAGAGGGTGTCCTCTTTCTCGCCTTTTTCTTCTCTTGCCTTTTGTCATCCCTCTTTGAATTATGGTGTGGAGAAGCATGCGATGGTCTTCTCCGTTTTGGAGGTGATGGAGAGCGTTTAGCCCGCCGTCTTTGTGGAGCCATCTCGGTCGAGGTGGTAGGAGACTCACTTATTTCTTGTTCCTTTGGTTGGGGCTCTTCAGTTCTCCTTTGAGAAGGAGAGGCGTCATCAAGAAGCAAATTTTTGAGCCCTTCATATGGGTCCTCTTCTTCTTCCCGAATTGGAGAGAGACCTCTTTTGGAAGTCTCACAAGGAGGCTTCCTAGGTGTTCTCTCGTCATGGTGGGGAGCTTGGACAATCCCATGAGCACGAAGTTGCCGTTGCACTTCACTTTGGAGGTATGGATTGCCCATGGCTTGTTGAAGCCTAGAAACAAGATAGTTAACAAGCATTGGGGCATCATTAGTAGCCTGCTCATTAGCAAAATCAAAGTTATCAACATTAAGTTCACTCTCTTTACTATTGTCAACCATTCTAACAACTTTTAGGTGTAAACTTTTTAGGTGTACTTTGGCACTTCAAGCCCTAGTTGCTACTCCTCTTTACGCCTTTAGAGAAAGCACTGAAGCTATTGTAGCCGTGGCTCGAATACCATTAATTGCAAGGAATAAAAGAGAGGGTTGTTCCACACCAAAACAGCACCGGCAAGCTTCTAATAGCTCAATAGTGGTTAAGCCGTAGGCAAGCCCCGTAGGACTCCACTATTAAGACCATAACTCTCGACGGTGATGCCCCGTTAACTGCACAAAGATAAGCGCACTGCAAGGCTGAAAAATCCCTATTCTACTTACTCACATGCAATTAATATTACCAACAATTTATAGCTAGCTTGAGGACCTCCCTTCTTGAGCAAGAAAAGAGAAAC
This sequence comes from Adiantum capillus-veneris, assembly GCF_014529385.1. Classification (NCBI taxonomy): domain Eukaryota; kingdom Viridiplantae; phylum Streptophyta; class Polypodiopsida; order Polypodiales; family Pteridaceae; genus Adiantum; species Adiantum capillus-veneris. The sequence goes on along the minus strand of NC_140933.1, from coordinate 38,151,843 downwards.
CTTGTGCTTTGATACCAATGTAACATTTAATGGCCTAGTAACTTGTGTGTAACAGAAAATAACATGACCATAGTGAGTATTTCATTAGAATAGATTCCTCATGAGAATAACAAGAGTGCTTGGGTGGAGAGAGCAACAAAAAGCATAACACCTAGCTAGATAGCATGAAAAATACTTCAAAAGAGAGAGAAATTGAGCAATTGACAACAGTTGAGGACCGGATTTGCATGGAGCCGGTCCCCCCTCCAAAAGACTTTGTATTATGGTTTTTCCCATCAAGAGAGACATTTTACAGTACAATTCTTTGTGTTCCTTCAATAGTAGCTAGTGCAATGAAGATGGAAACCTCATGCACTAAGCAAAACACTTATCAAACACAACATCAATTCCCTCACGGTCTCAGACCCAAGACCCCACACACCTTCAAAGATGGTGAGAGCTAGCGGGGTATGAGAGTAGATTGAGAGGAAGAAGGAGTATTCTTACAAGAAAGATGTACATCTCCTCACATAATCACTCATATTAGCATAGCTTAGCTTAGTAATTATCATGGTAGAGGAGATGAGCATGCATTGAAGCTTGGCTAGATTTGTATCACAAAGCAAGAGTTTTTGGTGTAGGCCTCCCTTCTCACAAGCTTGGAGTAGGTGGTAAGCTTCCCATTAAAGCTTGAGAAGGAGAGAGAGAGTCTTCTTGCTCCACACATAGATTGTATGAGTGTGTAATTGAATAATGCCTTTCAAAAATCAGCCCCCTCTCTCTCTTGGTCGACCCCTCTTCCTATTTGCTCATACTGCGACCCTATTGGACCTCCCCAAACCTAGCCAATGAAAATTAAGCAGCATAAGTGATAGCCTTCTGACATGTGTCCCCCTTTCCCCTTTTGTGAGAGATTTTCTAATCAATTAATGCAACTAAACTCTCATTGGACCCCTTTGGCTCCTAGCCAATAGGAATCAGGCAAGCCATTGGGCTGCTGAATGCTCTTTGGACCCCTTGGGAGACTGTCCAATAGTCCTCTAGAGAGCTTAAATCCTATTGGTTCTTTTATTAAGTGTTTTTAAATTAATTAAACTAGATTTACTCTAGCCTAATTCTCATTGGTCCACCTCCAAGGCCATCCAATAGGATTTGAGTACACCATGTGGGCATGTGGGCTAGGGAGCTGACATGTGTCTCTCTTTGCCCTTGTGTACAAGGGAAGCTTGTGTGTGTGTGTGAGTTTCTCTCTCATCCCCTACTTATTGGGAATGCCCCCTCCTTTGTAGGGCTTGAGAAAGACTTTTAGGACACACACAAAGCATCCAATGTCCCTAGGCTTTTGACCTTTGGACACAAGCTTTGAATTTTGGAAGTCTTAATGGGCTGAACCTTAGGGTCTTTTAAGCCCATTGTTGCACCTTGCTCTTTTGCAGATGGACCCCCCTTTGGATCCCTATTTTCCCTCCTTTGGATCCTACTGTGGCTGGTCTGCTAGCTTAACCAATATTCTATCTTTTTCTCCCCTAGCACTTCCCCATATTAAATGATCAGTTTAACATGAGAAAATCACGTAGGAGAATTAGATATTGATTATTATGACACTTGCAGCTTGTAATCATCATATCTTAAGCTCTAGTAATGAAATTTCAGTTTTGAAACTTGCATTGTGATCCTTGTTTGATGCTTTTTCAGTCGAGTACATTCATTGTCGATTCTGTTGTGATTTACGACTACAAGTTCGTAGCCTAAATCTACTGATTTTGAGTGCAATAATGACTATTTTTTGGCATTCCAACCATAGCAGAGTGTTCCTAGACCCTAGTACAACCTTTCTGGTATGTTCTATTGGAGTTCACGGATGGGAACTGAGAGAGTCTTTGGAGGGAGCTTTCGAGGGAGCTTTTTCTAGGCCTTAAACTTTAGAAGTGTTTGCATTGATAATGCTTTTCACACCCTGTGTGGAGAGAGCTTCTTGAAGGGAGCTTTCTTTGTTATTTCCCATTCCAATTGAACCTTGATACTATAGACATGTACACCAAAAAATATAATGCTTTGAACACAAGGGAAGTAGGGTGGTACTCATGTTTTTTCAAGGGGAATCAAAATAGATGCTAACCTGGGAATTGAGAAAGAAAAGACAAAAGTCAATTTGAAAGAAAAAGGGAAGAGGTTGCGTTCAAATCAAAATCTCTCTCTCTCTCTCTCTCTCTCTCTCTCTCTCTCTCTCTCTCTCTCTCTCTCTCTCTCTCTCTCTCTCTCTCTCTCTCTCTCTCTCTCCGGGCTATGAATTCAGGCATGCAGCTCGAGCTGGAGACAAAACAAGGAGCCACCATCTGTCGCATCGTGCGTAAGGCTGGAACAGCAATGGCATTTTTTTTATATGTAGCCTGTTGCGTAGTCAGCACACAGCCCGTGGCAATGAGCTAGTTTAGCCGAACGACTAGAGCCTCATTGTGAGGTCTTGAGTTCAAACAGTGGCACCTGCATGGGAATTTCCCTCTGACTTTGAGAGATGCAAGCTCTTGAAGGAATGCGGTGAGATTCCATGTATTAGAAGGTAACCGAGTAGGATGTATTGTAGGATGCTTTGAACACAAGGGAAGTAGAAGAAGAGACAAGGCACCATTTTAAGTCATGAAATTCTCCAAATAGAGCTACATTATAAATTCAATATCACAATCTCTCTAATCATGAGTTATCCCAAAAAGAATTTCATGACTTAAAATGGTACCTTGCCTCTTCTTCTACTTCCACTGTGTTCAAAGCATCCTACAATACATCCTACTCGGTCCCCTAGTGTAAAACTTCAGTTACAATTGCAGTTTTACACTAGGGGATGTGATTAAAACAATTCAAGTACTTTTTTTTTTAATGCCGTACAACGATAGTTGAAAACCCAAAGCAAATCTTCATTCTTCACCTTGCTCTGATGGATAAACATATTGTGGTTCAAATCTATGCCAAAGTAGCAAAGGAAGATAAGGTAAATATGCTTGCAAGTTATGTATGGTTTGCTTTGTGCCACTTGTTTTGCAAAGTTTCCACATGTACACATCGGGCTACTTGCAATATGGACTTTATACCTCTCCCCCCAAACTTGTGAAGAAGTCTCTACCATGAATTTTTCATCCATGCATGTCTTCAAGATAGTGTACTACACAATCCGGGCTTCCATAGTTATTGCCAATTCAATTCTCTTAGAAGATTGAATTGATACTCATGGATGATAACACACATTGCTTGTTTTTATAATTGCAGTCGTCTTCACTGCGAAGCCTCCTGTTTCTAATGCCAAGAAATATGAAGCATCATGTTTTTTCCTTTTTCCACTAGCCATATATTGGGAACGCTTGTAGGGATTTGTGTGATTGTGTTTTTCCACGTGTGATCCACACTATCATTGCAAAACCACATGAACTGCACCTTTGAACTAGTACCATGTGCATTATCATCCCCTCTTTCCCATGTTCAAACACCCCAAAAGGATGGTGCGGCAGCACTTGTTCCCGTGTTCTTCATATTTTTTATGCATTTTCCTACTCTAGACCCCAACCACCCTTGACATTTGAACCTTGCTCCCCTTTGATGGTAAATGGCGGACTTCCCACATTGTCTTATAAATGTATGTTTTGTCAACCACTAGCCCACCCTCGTTCTCTTTGACTACTGGATTGGCCACTCTGGTAGTTTCTTATACACCTCCTTGATTTTGTGGGATGTTCTGTGTGAAATACTCAGGCCAATGTGATGCATTCTCTTCCTCATAAGTTACTCTCCCAACCTATTTTCATTTCCTGGAAACTATAACATTATCTCCCTCCATTGTCGATTGCTAATAGGGTGGTGTGCCTCCTACTTCATCCTCAATCTCTCTCGCAATAGCAACTGGGCCTAGTTGTGGTTGTGACGAGAAAGTTTTTTTGTAGAAGTTCTAGCTCCGTGATACCTACCCTCGACAACTGCAAACACTTTTACACTTTGTAGAAAAGCGTTTGATAGATCATACATGTATGCATCATATAAGATCAACATTTTTTTGTTTCCCTCCCCAACAAGCCAACTCGCGTGCTTTATCTCAGCAAGGTTTGTAGTCAGAATGTATGACAGATCATCCACTTCCTACAACAAAAGTTTACTAAGAGATTGCATTTGAACATTAAAATATAGGACTCCATTAAAAAAGCACCAGATCATTGTTTACCCCAACAAAGTGTTTTCTCCAGCAAAAATAATGCACATGCCACCAACTCAGCCAACAATCTATCTACAACAAGTTACAGTTGAACACTTTTCCAGATGCACACCAAGCCCATGTATTTTGGTACAGATTGGTTGCCTCTTCTTTGCTCCTTGCACAATGCCATAATTCATACATACGCTTGTGCTCATCCTGGAAATTTTTTTGCACGTATTGCATGGTGTGAATGTGCAAGATTTTCTCCGAATGAAACAAGTATGAGCACTCTCTCCCCTCCATAACATTCTCAGCTCCTCCATTGAATACAGTTCGAACAACTTTCCCATTTGATCCATCCTCATCTCCCATGAATCCTCTAAAATTAGATGGATGGTGGTTGTTGTGCAATAGCACCAAATTCATCCTCTCCTAGAACATGATCTACGCTTGTGTTTCCTCTTCTTGCATTGCACAGATGGAAATTGTTTGCATCTCTTGAATCCTGCAAAGACTAACAATTATTTAATGCTACAAAGGAACAAAGAAACAGTTGAAAGACCAACTAGCAAGCCATACACTGGATTGTAGACATGTGTTGCCATTGTTGTCCACCTGGCCACCCTACGTACGTGATTGAAACAAACCCAAATTCTTCTCAAGTCTCCACTATCGTCTTCCCGCATTCTATTTTCCCGCTTGACACTAGATCCAAGGCCATTGATTGTCATTTTGAACACACGACATCGTTTAGTGCGGTCTGTGGGTTGCCCTTGAAATAGCATACCGTGGAAAAATTTGTAGCCACAAACACTTGAGATTAATATCACATAGGTGCATGTCAACAAAGAATAATTCTTACAAGTTTGGAGACAATTGAAAAGAAATGTTTACACCTTTGTGTATCGATCAATGGCCGCATCTCTTCCAATATAGATAGGAGCTCATTGTTATTAGCTGCTCCCCATTTTCTCAAAGGACCGCTCCCATTACCATTTGTTTTGCAAGATTTAATTGGCAATGCCTAGGTCCAATCGTACGTGTTTCAGACACCACACGAGACACAAGTTCTCTCGTTTGTAGAATTGCTAATCACAAAACTCCCTTTGCGACAGGTTCTTTATGCCTTTCGATGTGGATGAATAATTGGGTCCAATTGAATTTAGCAAGCAGGTAGTAGACAATGCATGAACACTCTCAAAGCATAATTGGGCTCTGTCTACAGTGAAAGCATCAAAATGTTCCGTTTTCAGAGCTCAACAAACCAATTGACGGAATTGATGTCTGCAACTTCCCTGTCCAGAAAATCTCATTTTGCCTTTCGCTCATTGCATAGATCGAGCACAAGCTATTTTTGCAAACGAGATGTCCAACACATTTACTTCCCTTGATTGAAGTTGGGTACCTCATTCTAGAAGGAACAAGCTTAACCCAACAATGCCCATCATACTTTTGATCCATTCCTAACATTTTGGGGACACCATCTAGCAGTGCAACCAGCTCATAAAAACGATCTCCATTGTACACCTGGGAAACTTTATCTACCTTTTTTTAAATTGAACATCTAGAAAGCATTCGGATCAACTTTGAGTACTTGTGTCTATTTAGCGTAATGAACTCCAAAGTACTCTGTGTTCTTTCTACTTGGTTTGATTGTGAGGATATTTTTTTGTTTTTCTTTTCTTCTCCTCGCCAATCATCATGTATTCGTTGCTGGAAAATAAAAAACAAGTCCTGATGTTTATTGGTCGAGTCAATATCAAAAATGCTTTCTTTTTCATCAATGGAGTTGTTAGACAACTCACGTATCGCCACACTTGATTTTGTGAACATATCCACTCCCTCGTTCACAGCTGACAGAAACTTTGCAAACAAGGTTGAATGGAGCATAAATTGGTATTATTGACCCAATGTCACAACATCTTCCACCTTAGTCTTAATCTCGCCATCTAGAGTGCAAATGATAGCAAACATTTCACTATTACTGCCCACCCCATAATCGCTAGGATTCACCATGGCAAACCTTGTTGGACAATCAAGCAAGAAAGGTTCACCACTAACAAAGAAAGAACTAACCTTGCTTGACAAAGAGGAAGCCATCATTTGTTGATTTTTTCAAAGCTTACTAGATGTCTAGATATATGTAAGTCGTCACCCAACCCTATATTTATAGGAAATCAACACAATCGAATACATATGTTGAAGCTCTATCAATGTTACTCTAGCTTGTCAAGATAAAGACTAGTTTCAATTCCTCCTCTATTTTCTACACCACTATCATTCTAAATATTTCTTTATTTATCTTCTTCAATTCATGATTGTGCAAACCTCTGGAGATGAATTGCTTCATTATTCTTAGACATACTTGAGCACTAGCGCCCATTCACAAAATACCCCCCATATTTTTTTATAAATTTCCAGGATGCCCTTCAATTTTTCCAAAATTCCAAAATATATTTTCATAAGAAGACTATTATCTATCAATACAAGACACTAAAACTAGAATTTGAGTTGGTTGTGCAAACCTTTGGAGATGGATTGCTTCATTATTTTTGTAGAGCACTAGTGCGCATTCACATAATACCCCCCATATTTTGTCATAAATTCCCAAGATGCCCTTCAAATTTTCCAAATTTCCAAAATACCCCTAGTTGTGCGATTAAATTTCTCCAAAGATTAAAACATTTGTAACTTTTCATAAGACTACTATTGTCTATCAATAGAAGATAATAAAACTAGAATTGGAGTTAGTTGTGCAAACCTTCTTAGATGAATTGCTTCATTATTTTTAGACATAGTTGAGCGCTAGCGCCCGTTCACAAAACACCCCCCATATTTTGTCATAAATTCCCAAGATGCCCTTCAAATTTTCCAAAATTCCAAAATACATTTCTCCAAAGACTAAAAAAATTGTAACTTTTCATAAGAAGACTGTGAGAGTATTGGGGAAAAAAAAAAGACTATTGTTTATCTATACAAGATACTAAAAGTAGAATTTGAGTTGGTTGTGCAAAACTACTTAGATATATTGCTTCATTATTTTTAGACGTAGTTGAGAGGCTAGTGCCCATTCACAAAATACCCCCGCCATTTTTTCGTAAATTCCCAAGATGCCCTTCAAATTTTACAAAATTCCAAAAATACTCCTAGTTGTGCGATTAAATTGTAGATTTTCATAAGAAGACTATTGTCTTGACTCGCTAGTGAGTTGAGCGCTAGCGCTTCGCATAGAGAGGACAAATAGAGACAGAGATCTCGTGATTGGCCAATGTTGAGCGCTAGCGCTTGGCTATTATTGGAGGAGTGTTAGAGAGAGAGAGAGAGAGAGAGAGAGAGAGAGAGAGAGAGAGAGAGAGAGAGAGAGAGAGAGAGAAAATAAAGAGATTGGCAGAAAAAGCCTACTAGCGTAGCCTATACAAAGAGAAGGGCATGAAATTTTTTTAATCAATTTTAGAGAATTGGTTTGACAATTCCATTAGGTAAGTTTTTCTTTTTCTCTTGAGCTCACACACAAACACAAATCGAGCCTTGTGGCTATACGGTATGGGCGCTAGCGCTTGGAAGGGGAACATCCTAGAGAGAAGGAGAGATAGATAAGTACATTGTCTATATAAAGAGAAGGAAAGTTGATTATTTTTATTTGATTTATGAGCTTTGGTTGACAAGTCTCAGGTGAATCTTTTTCTCTTGCTCTCGTGCACACACAGTAATGGAAGGGCTAGCGGATAACGTGATAGATGGGCGGTAGTGCTTGGCTTTGTTGGAGCCTAGAGAGAAGAGAGTGGAAGTTTGAGAGAGAGAGAGAGAGAGAGAGAGAGAGAGAGGGAGTTTGATGCTAGGAGGCATTTTTTTTCCAAAAAAGTATGGCATAGCACCTGGATTACTGGCCGCTATCTCTTGGTATTGCAAAAAGCAGAGAGAGGGAGAGCAAGAGATCGCGATAGGGAGACATAGAGAGAAAGAGAATCTAGATTATTGGGCACTAGCGCTTGGTATTGGAAAAAGCGGGGAGAGAGAGAGAGAGAGAGAGAGAGAGAGAGAGAAAGTTACTACTTGTGGAAGAAGTAAATGTTGCCCAATGTTGAGCACTAGCGTCTGGCAATTATTGGAGAGAGAGTGAGAAGAAGAAAGAGGGGGAGAGTCCAGTGTTTGGCAGAAAAAGTCTAGTCACAAGGCCTATATAAATAGAATCGCTTGTGTTTTTTTACTTCAATTTTGGTGGTTGGATAAACTAGTGCCGTAAGTGAGTCTCTCTCTCTATATATCACGCACACACACAAACGCAAGGGATGTGGTCAAGCATGGGATGAGTGCTAGCGCTTGGAGGTATGACCCTTAACTTTATGAAATATGGGTGCTAGCACTTGGAGGGAGCACAATCTAAAGAGAAGGAGAGATAAAGAGAGAGGGAGATATATATATATATAACATTTTATGGTTTGATTGTTAACTCTCTAAAGTTTGGGCGCTAGTCCTAGGAGGGAGTACAACTTGGAGAGAGAGAGAGAGAGAGAGAGGGAAAAAGCGAGAGACCCTCTCTTTATTTTTCAATCACACAAATACACATTCAGATGTTGGGTAGACGCTAGTACCTGGTGTTTGAAATAGAGAGAGAGAGAGAGAGAGAGAGAGAGAGAGAGAGAGAGAGAGAGAGAGAGAGATGTTGCAAGATAGAGACAAAGTGGGAAAGAGGATTGAAGGGATAGAGAGTGTGAGATTGAGTAGAGGTAAGAAGTGAAATTGGATGGGAGAGGGATTTGAAGTTGGTGTGTGTGTGTGTGTGTGTGTGTGTGTGTGTGTGTGTGTGTGTGTGTGTGTGTGAGTGAGAGAGAGAGAGAGAGAGAGAGAGAGAGAGTTGAATAAGCAAGTAATGGTAACATGTTGAGAAAACAAAGAGATAAAAATGAGATGGTTGTTAGGGATGGAGGTCGAAAAGATGGGATAGAGAAAGGGAAGGTTGGAGGTGGTGCAAGGCTAAGAGGGAGAGAAATAGAGGGATGACAAAATGAATTTTTTTTAAAAAAAAACTTGCAAATCTGGCAAAGCATTTGTGTTATACTTTTGTGTAAGACTAAAGACGGCCTAGAAATCTGATGTGGGCGCTTATGTTGAATTCATTTACAATGGAGAAGCGATTGGTGTGGGTTGCATAGAGAAGACTTGAAACCTGGCTAAGCTTCATGGAAGTAGATTTTCTTCTGGCTGCTTTTCTGTTGCAGTGTTGGATGTATATGACGGCAAGGATGCTCCTCTACTTCATGTTCCTTCCAAGAACAAGATGGCTATCTGATTCAAAAGACCCCGATTGGAACAAGATGGAAGCATGTCATTCTAGACATCTGGCTCTATTGGCACTGGAAACAGCCGATGACAAAGGTGTGTTCGTGGTTGTTTGTCCGTCAGATAATTATGAAATGCATGGTGCATAATATGGCAGCAGCTATTGTGTGGTGAGAGGACCACCTAAACGTGGTTTTTTGTAAGCCAACTGTGCGCAAGACGAAAAGTAGAGTTGTGCACACATTGTTGATGTCCGTAATGAGAAAAGAACACACTTGGGCATCAAAGGCCATTGACATAGATAGGAGCGAGAGGAGGATGGGACAACTATGTGAGGTACAATTCCTTAGCCACTATCTCTAAATAGCTTTATTTTGTAACCTATTTCTACATCCTTTGACATATAATTGTTCTGCAGGGGGTATGGAACGTGGGCGTTGGTTCTTTTGGCAGTTGCTCACACGTACAATACACTATTGAGAATAACAATGTCATTCAATATGGGGGTGATTGTGGTGCATTGGATTTGTAAGGCAACTAGATGGGCCGTATGATGACAATATTTGAGAGCAAGGCGGACTTCTCCACAAAACTATGCAGTAGTTTGGAGATGCAAGCCCGTCGACTAAGAGAGATACATGAGTGAGACAAGAGACTTGCGGATGAGGTAGAGTGTTCCCTGAAGGCAGCATCTCTAGTAGAGCCACATCCAAACATTGTGGAGTTGGATCCACCTGCCCATTTCTTAGATTAGACCGTCAAAAAAATACCTCGCATTGTGTGGACAATGATCTTTTTTATTAACCATTGTAGACGGATGCTTTAAACATTCTTGTGAACAAAGAGATGTGTTTTGTTTATTCGCAAGTAGTCTGATCTTGTAAACAAGTGGATTTTACATGTTGTCATGAATTGTCCGTGTACTGTGAGAGACATATACAAACTTGTCTTTTTTTTTTAGCAAGTGAATATTTTGTATTTTTGTGGCTATTTTATATAAACTTGTGGCACTATGGTTGTCCGTTCTTGGTAGTTGAGTTTAACAATTGTAGGATCCCACCACTCGCATCGTGATTCGTCCTCTGACGTATATTCTCCCTCTATCTCTATCTATCTCTCTCTCGTCATTTTTCTAAGCAAAGCTACAGCATGCGATGCTCTACACAGCACCCATTGTAGGGTTACATGACCTTGCCCTAGTTCATTGTTGAGGATTGATATTAAAGAAATTACTAAGATAAACATTTTTAGATTGAGCATGGATGGTCTAGCCTACAGTAACCACCGATTGATGTGTAATTTTAACTATTGGATTGTTGAATACAACTCTTCTCCCCCCCCCCCCCCAAAAAAAAAAACCTCATCGCGTGCTGAAACCTATAGCTTGTGTGGAGGCGCATTGTTAGAAGCACACATGGTAAGCTACATTTGGCGGAGGGAGCTTTTTTGCCTTTATGCCTCGATCCCTTGCAAGGGTCATAGCGGAAGCTTTCTAAATATATTTACCAACTACTCCATTTTCCATGAAAATATTCCTTAAAAGCTCCCTCCAAAAGCTCTCTCCGCTCCCCTACTCTTGCAGTTCCAAGACCTTGACCATGATGGATTGTAATTTTGGTACCTCCTCGAAATGCGACCAAACTTTGTAGTTTAGTACCCCTAAGTGTCCTAGACATCATCCTAAACCATTTGAGTGTTGAAACAAGTTGATGATTGAGTGCAACGACATAGGACATAGGCAAATTACCAGTTTTGAGAGAAATATATTTGCATGTGCTAGAGATAGTGTTATTCCATAGGCTCACTTCTTGAGTATGACACCCTCAACGAGTCTCCGTGCCCCATCCGAGTTGTTGCCCCGAGTATTGACATTGTGTTAGTGCCAAAAAGCTATGCTATATACGTCCATCATGTCGACCCAGTAACAGTCCTTATCTATAGTCTCCTAGAGTTTTGTAGCTTTTCAATCTCGTTTTGTTGAGAAACCATCAAGGGATTAGTTGGCGTGAGGATTGACTGTTTGCCTACATCTTCACACCATTGAGTTTGATAAAGTCAATGCATCTACGTGCCCCATCTATATCATTTCCCTAAGTATTGAAATATTGTGTATGTTAGTGTCAGATAATTATGCTATAGACAGTTTGTCCTGACGATGTGCTAGTGTGTGCACACGCACACACATATACATATATATATATATATATATATATATATATATATATATATATATATATATATATATATATATATATATATATATATATATATATATATATGTGTGTGTGTGTGTGTGTGTGTGTGTATTTATATAAATACATCTATTTCAATCTCTCTCTTTCTCTTTCTCTCTCTCTCTAACTCTTCTTGTTTCTCTCTCTAGTCTCTCTATAGAGAGAGTATAAAGATAATCTCTCTCTATCTCTACTCTCTCTATATGTCTCTCTTTCTCTTTCTCTCTCTCTCTCTCTAACTCTTTTTCTTTCTCTCTCTAGAATCCGCTACATTTTTTTATCGCTGCTAACTTTTGGAGCTACCACAATCCAAACGAAGCCAAATCAATGGTCTGTGCTACTCATGTCATGCGTAGACGGGACCCAGCACCACTTGCCAAGATTGGCTTTCCTTATAGGCCGAGAGAGAGAGAGAGAGACACACACACACACACACACATATATATATATATATTCTCTCTCTCTCATCAAAACTCTAGAGAGAGAAAAGAGAGAGATTGAAGTAGATGTATTTCTATCACACACACACACACACACACACACACACATATATATATATATATATATATTCTCTCTCTTTCATCAAAACTCTAGAGAGAGAAAAGAGAGAGATTGAAGTAGATGTATTTCTATCTCTCTCTCTCTCTCTCTCTCTCTCTCTCTCTCTCTCTCTATATATATATATATATATATATATATATATATATATATATATATATATATATATATCACTCTAGGGCTATCTTATCTTTCTATTTGTGCACTAAGCAATACACTCTTTGTTGTGTGCCTTGAGCTTCTTCATCTCCTCCAAGCTATGTGTGCATCCCTCTAACTCTTATTCCAACAATTCGAATCAGAGCAGGTCACGTCCTCTTGGTACTATGTCCATTACCCCTTCACTCAAGTTCTCAAATTTTAGTGACCTTTGGCAAGCGTCAACAAGTTGAGTGATACATTGTGCAAGCTCATACAGCTTGTGAGCTTATATTTTTTATTCGGACTCATTTTGAACTCCGTTCCCACTATAGATAGTACTATGTATACAATTTTGTCCTTTTGTGTAGGGTTTTTGTCAAATTGACCTCTTTGGGTTGTGCTATGTAGCACATGTTAGCACATCCTTTTTCCTCTTTCGAGGCAGTTTTCACGTTAAGTGCAGATACTCACCAGGGTTGACAACAACAGATATGTTTGCAAGATGTTTGTTTCTGAGAACAAATGGTCTTGTGTCAAAGGGAATTTGGAATGTTGTGCAAGGCATTTATGTACATCCGCCTTCTATGGATACAGGCTCTATTGAGGATGTTGTAGCTTATAGAAAAGCTATTGCTGCTAAAGTTGTTTTGCCTAAACAATCTTATCGAGTGTAAGAGATGCACATGGTCATGCATTGATTGCATTATCGATGAAGCGCATTATTACTCCTCACATTTGCTCAGCAAAATCAGTAAAACATGCTTGTGATATTTTGACTAATCTTTATGCGAATGCCAATGAGGCTAAAATTGCATTGCTACCTAAAGACCTGGAGTCAAAGAATATGCAAGAGGAAGATGACATGGACACTTTTCTTGCTGGTATCAAGGATATCAATGAGAAACTCATTTTTGCAGGTAAAGTTCTTTTTAATAGTTCACTTGTGCAGACTGTTATCGATGCATTCCAGACTCTTACTAGGATTTTATTAGTACTTGGAGACTTATGACCCAACGAAACCCTCAAGCTACCAAATTTGATGCATTGTGTACATTTCTATTAGAGAATATACTTTCAAGAAAGAATAGGGTAGTGTGCAGTTGAACAGGCTTTTGCAAGGCGATAGTAATGCAGCCACTTCTTGAGGTTCTTGTATGAGTAGTAGGTCACCTATGTCTAATGCTTCTACTGAAAGCAACTCATCTTGGAATTTTGATAAAAAAGACAAGAAGAAGATGTGTTTCCAGTATTGCAAGTCTAATGATTATTTCATCAAGCAATGTCCCAAATTGAAGGCCAAAGAAGCCAAGAAGAAAGAGGGCGGATCTTCTACCAGTGCAGCTATTGTAGAATCTTTTGTAGATGGACATTGTGATGTTGATGTAGATTCGGAATGGGAATTTAGTTCAAAGTGTACTCATGATCCTTCTGTTCATGATGCATGTATGTCATTCATTGTAGACTCACGGGTTTGGTACTTTCAAAGCACATTACTTCACATCGTGACTTGTTTAGCGTTCTCAAGGTCATCTCTCACGGGAATACCGTCATTTGCATCAACAATGCCTCTTATCAGGTCAAAGGAGTTGGAAAGATTTTGTTGACTGCTACGAATGACAATTCTTCCACACTTGTTGATGCACTTTATGTATTGGGGATCAGAAAGATCCTTTTGTTTGTATTTGAACTTGGAAAATTTGATCTTGTTGCCAAATGATAGATGTACAATTGATCGGCTTAATTCTGGTGATGAAATTGTTGCATCTGACAATGTGTGTTGTGGGCTATATATTTTGTATGACAAGTGTGGGTAGAATTTTGCAAATGTAGTGGATTCAAAGGTTGTTTCAGATTCATAACTTTGGCATTCACACTTTGGACATTTGAATTTTTGTAGTTCGTTGCGTGTTGCAAAAAATTAATTTGGTTACTTCTTTGCCACCTATTAAGAACCTTCCAAGCATCTTTGTGAAGGTTGTATTTTGAGTGAGATGAAGTGTTAACACTTTCCAAAGGATGGTTTAGTTAGGGCCACATATAGGTTACAACTTGTGCATAGTGATGTTTATGGCCCTATGCAAACTCCATCCTTGGATAATTACCTGTACTTCGTGACTTTTATAGATGATTACTTTAGGCATGCATGAGTGTATCCGCTTAAAGCTAATCCAAAGTGTTCATGTGCTTCAAGAAATTTATGACTGTGGTTGAAATGTCTTAAAATGTGTTATGGGCACCCTCTGTTTAGATCGACGGGGTGAATATTTTGTCTCATAAGTTTAATGCATTTTTGGCTACTTGTGGGATAAAACACCGATGTACAATACCGTATACACCTCAACAAAATAGTGTTGCTAAGATCAGGAAAAATAGTTCGCTTCATGGAGATCGCACTATGTATGGTTTCACAAGATGTTGTGTTTGTGGAAGATTCTGCTTAGCCTTTGTTATCATGTACCAGAGATATTAATGTAAGCTCAAAGGATATTTATGACACTTTGTTGCCTCTTTTCAATGATGGAAACTTGAATGTAAGTTCTAATGAGGCAAATGTACAACCTATGAGGGTTTCAACAAATGTTATAGATGAGCCTATTATTGATGCCCATGTACATGACGTACTTGATGTGGAAACGTCTAAGAATGAAGAGGGTAAATGTATCCAAATATGGGATGTATTATGCTGCCCATGTACATGATGTACTTGATGTGAAAACGTCTAAGAATGAAGAGGGTAAAGGTATCCAAATATGGATGTATTATGGTGCACCTATGTCTAATCATACAATTTTAGGTTCTCGCCAATGTATCATATGCATCAGATTGTTTATGATTTGGTTATTTCTAGTTTATGTGGTGAAGGGGAACCTCTTTCTTTTAATGAAGCACATAATTTAGAAAATTCAATGGCTGCAATGCAATCAAAATATGATGCACTTATAGCAAATGTAACATGGACTTTATGTGATTTTCCTCTTGGTAGAAAGGCCATTAGTTTAAAGTGGATTTACAAGTTGAAACGCAAGCCAGATGTTGAGAGTAATCGCTACAAGGATAGACTTGTTGCAAAAGGTTATGCACAACAAAAAGGCATTGATTATGAGACTTTTTCTCCCACTTGTCGTATGACTTCAGTTCTTATAGCTCACTTTGGATGGAATTTACATCAATCAAACATTGTTATTGCTTTCTTGATTGTGATTTATTTGAGGAAGTATATCTAGCACAACCTCACAATTTTGTCAAGGAAGAACAAGAAAAGAAAGTGTGCAAATGCAAGAAGTTTTATATGGGTTGAAGCAGTATCCTCGTGCTTGGTATGAGAAATATGAAACTCATTTGGTTAAACAAGGCTTTTGTAATACAGGCCGATTGAAAGCACTTTGTATATCAAACGTGCAGCAACGTCGGTGACTTTGCCTGGGAGGATGCAACCTGCTCTAATAGCAATTGTTGGAATTATGATTGCAGGGATGCACACATAGTTTGAAGAAGATAAATGTTGGGGTATAGGCCAGGTGGCCATGGGAAACCACACTTGTACACTTTATTTCACCTAATCAATATAGGGAGAAAAAGAGAGAGGGTTAACTCTTCTCTTTCTTCTCCACTAACCCAAACTCCTTGTTGTGTATTGTGCTTCATCCCCTTCCCACTTCTCCTTCACTCTCTTGCACACACTCCGTACGCACACCACAATTGGTATCAGAGCTCAAGGAACTCGCTGGCATCCCCGGCTACACCATGCGTGTGCAGCCCAACTTGGGGAAAGGCGAGCACAAGGCATCACGTAAGTGAGCAAGAATCTCTGCAGAGCTTGGTGTATAAGCAGCCCAAGACATTGAGCAAAGGGACAATTGAAGCCGAGCAGATTCAAGCTGAAATCGAAGGCTTGAAGGGCATTCAGCAGGAACCGTGCTGTGTATAGCACACACACACACACTCTCTCTCCATTGGAGCTTGGGGAAATTAGCAGATCACTCGAGCAGTAAAAAGGCTTGGACTCAAGGCAGTAGCTCAAATTGGGGTAAGTCCTGCAGTGCAAAGGACTTGGAGTTTGAAAGCTTGGCATCGAGGGCAGTCGAGCAGGATTCGAATTCGAGCAGCAGGAAGGGAACCGACAACACAGTCGGGCAGTAAAGAGGCAAAGTGATCCAAAATTGTACACTCGGGCTAGGAGCACCTGCAAAGAATCGGTAGTTGAAGCTTGAGATTAGGACAATTGAGGCTCGCGAGCAGATTCGACAAAAAAAAAAACGAGGCAGCAGTGGTGAATTGGAATCCGAGCTGCATACAATGCTCAAACAAAAGCGAGCTGCAGCACTGTGATAATGGAGCAAGACACACCACACACACTTGATTGGTGCTGTGTATGCTTGGGGGACCTGCACCAAGTAGAAGACTCAACGCTGTGAATTGGAGGAACAAGCAGGCAGTCGAGCGAGCAAGGCATGCCAATCGGGATTCCGGCTGCAGCGAGGCGCAACCACACACACACTGTGTGTGTGTGTGTGTGTGTGTAATCAGGTAATTGAGCAACCCATCAAAGAGAGCAGGCAACACCGAGTTGCTTGACAGCCATGCAAGAGTCACACACACACACACACTGTGTGTGTAAGCACCAAAATCAAGCAGCACTACTGGCATCGAGCACATTCGGGCTCAGCGGCAATCGAGCCAACAATACCGAGCAGAGCGGGCAGTGCAGGTCGAGCAGCAAAACTGACAGAGAGAGAGTGCGAGTTTGTAATGGTGTTGCTCACATACACTCATGAGCTTCGGGGGCATCTGGTAGAGACTTTGATACCTTCAGCATTCGGCAGTGCAGCAAAAGTAATTAAAAGTTTTTTTTTACTTTAAGCCCACACACTTTGTGTGTGCAAGCTCCCGTTCCCATTGTTGAACCTCGAGTTGCTAACAAAGCGAGCTTGACACCGGGCTTGCAAGCGAGCCCAAGCAACACACAGAGCGAGCCCAAGCAACACACAGAGCGAGTGAGAGAGTAAGAGAGAGAGACCAGAGTCTCATTGTCGACATCATTATTCTCCGATTTCGACATCGACTTCTTCGACATCGTCATTCGACTTCGACGTTCACACACCGAGTCCAACGAGCTTGAGAGCGATCTTGATAGATCGAGCGAGATTTGTGATAGATACCAATCCGACTCGGCATTGACCGTTCGATATTGGCTTCGAGCATTCGCGTTTTACGGCTACTCAGCTAGCCACTTTCGCCCGGCGGTGGAAGGTGACATCGACATCGATACCGCTCATGCGCACCGGTTCGAAACTGCTCATTGAGGCGGATCTCCGACATCCGACCCAGACACCGGGCATTTCTCCAGACGAGCACGTTCCTGCGATTGACGACCGTGTTTATGACATGCGTGGGTGAGGTACCTCTATCATAGAGGAGTAACACCTGGCATCAGCACCGAGCGCACCGATCGCACTGTACGACACAGTTTACGGATATAACACTTTTGGCGGCTATTCGAATAGCATATTTTTGCCCGGCGGCAGAAATCGGCACATAGCGACACCAGCATGCAGATTAAGATTACAAGCGATTTTTAGCCCATTCACTCATAGATTCTTCAAATTACCAGGCACGACGCTTTCATAGGCGATTTGACAATCATTTCGACAGCACATTCTCTGCGGACAGATGCGTTGCCAGATGCATTTTTCTATGAGCACACCTAGTGCTACTGAGCTCTTTTGAGAGTAGATATCCCCGCAGAGGTCACTTTTACTGCATGCAGTAGTTCTTGGCGCATGTTTGAGCGCGGTTTTACTCATGTACGTTGAGTTGCGGACACTGTCCACTATGCTACATGTGGAGCCATTTTTTGCTATTTTGGCAATTTTTCTCGGCCGTTTCTGAGACTCGGATCGGAAGAGCCCTTTCTGAAACTATGGCTAGTCTATTTGTGTCTGCATTAGCTTTTGGAGGGTCGATAGCGTGAGGTTTTCTTTGAGCTGGGGTGTGCTCGAATGTTAAGACACTTTCGGTGATACATGTAGCTGGAGTTTCCCTTTACGGTACCCTTGCCATAGGATATGTATCTGGACATTTATTTATGCTTTTGACGTCGAGTTGGCGGTCACACAGCAGTGGTTTTGTGCAGCAGATGCCCAGTTAGTGAAGTTGGCACATTTATGTGTATTTTGAGTTGAGTTTTGACTTCTCATATAAAGGAGACTCTACCGGATTTCCTTCCCGCGAGTCGTGACTTTCATTGTTAGACCTTTGAGTCTATTTTGGTTGAAATTTTACCCATGATTCAAAGGTTGCTCTGCCCAAATTTCTACAGCTTCTCACCATAGTTTGGCACCTCTCAAACCCTCTTGTTAGTGATGGCTTCTTCTTCCGAAAAGGAGTATTTCATTCGCAAGTTTGATGCTAGCAACTTCACCATTTGGAAAGAGAGCATGAAAGATGTTTTGATAAACAAAGGCCTCTCAGAACCATTGAAAGAGCGCGCACAGGATGATGACTATACACAAGCTCAGTGGGAGCTTTTGGATGCGATAGCCATGGCTACGATATGTCTACATCTAGCTAAGTCAATGTTCTTCACTATCATAGGGAAGGCAATAACCAAGGAACTTTGGGATAGCTTATGTTCAGCATGGGAGATCAAAAGTGCATCCAACAAAGTTTTTCTCATGAAAAAGCTTATGAAGCTCAACATGAAAGAAGGTAGCACAGTTTCTAGTCACTTAAATGAGTTCAACTCCTTGTTTAGTCAGCTGACATCTTAGGGCTTTAAGGAGTTTGACAACGAACTCAAGTCTATATTCTTGTTATGCTCTCTACCCAGTTCATGGGACATCTTTTGCACATCCATTAGCAATTCGGCTCCGAATGGCAAGTTAGAGTTCAATGATGTCAGATGTGTTGCTCACTGAAGAGATTTGCGTAAATCTCTCGATGGAGCTAGTCATAGAGATGCATATATGGCTGGCAGTTTAACAAAGGCAAGAGGCCGTGACAGGAACAAATACAAAAGCAAAAGTAGAGAGCAAAATCCTTATAGTCCTAGCAGACACAGGAACCAAAGTAGAGACCACAATGCCAGAAATGTCGAGTGTTACTACTGCCACAAGAAGGGTCATTACAAAAAGGATTTCCTAAGAGATCAGAAAAACATGCAAAAGGATAATTCTGGCAAGGCAAAAGTACAGTAAATATTGAAGAGATCAATGTTGTTGAGTCTCCCATACCTACCACTACAGTAGAGGATGCTCCTCCTCCAGTGATGATCATTATGCCCACAGAGATTCATGCCGAGGTTACAGCAGATTCCTCAGATGTTCTCATTTTCACTTCAGATCTCACTCCATATGCTTTAGTTTCACAAGACGAGGGTTATGCACAGAAATGGATTCTTGATTCTGGTGCAAGTTTTTGTTAGAAAATAAGACGTAGCTAAATAGATAATTGATCAGATTACTTAATGGAGAGAGACAGATTTTCATACACAAGATTATAGAGTGGAGAGAGAGAGAGAGAGAGTACACACGATATACGTGGTTCACCCAATGTGGGTTACGTCCACGGGAAAGCAGCCACTCAATGGCTTTAGTACTTCAAAACAAGAAGTAGTTTACAAAGAGATTATACCCTTAATGGAGCTCCCGCCTTGCTTCACTCTCACCACTTCACACTCACCTTGTTGCATCAACTTCACACACTATGAAATGTGTGTAGAAATGGCCTCCTTTTATAGGCCAAAAGGGTTGCCCTCTCTCATGAGAGAGGGCAGCCATGTGTAGCCGCCCTTGTGTAGATAAGTCCAAATCGGACCCTCCAATCCGCCCATGTGTGGCCGCCCTTGAGAAGACAAGTCTGCTTTTGAATTCAACCACCGGCCACAACCGGCCATTGACTTCCGACCACCGGCCACCGGCCATTGACTACCGGCCATCGGCCAACCGACGGTTGTTTTCTGACCACTTTTCGGCCGTCGTCTGGCCATCATATTCCAGCGAAAAGGAATATTCCGGCGAGGAAAAAAAAGTCTCGGGGGCGGAACGTCTGGCCATCATATTCCGGCGAAAAGGAATATTCCGGCGAGGGAAAAAAAGTCTCAGGGGCTTCCGCCCCCGAGGCCCCTAAAGTTGCCCCTGGTTTTTGACTGTGAAAATTTTGGTTCCGGTGAGTGATTTACCTTCACATACGATGGCTTCTCCTCATAATGGGGGCCTTACAAATGTGCACTTTTACCACAAAAAATTACAAGGGTAAATCAGGCTCCATACTTAACAATCTCCCACTTGGAGACTGATCTCCAAACCAAACCTAAGACTGCTTTCCATTCTGGCTTCTTATCCTTGGATGCCGATTGAAGATGAGCAAAAGCTCAACTTCTCCTTGTTGACCACCTTTGTAAACATGTCTGCAGGATTTTCACTTGTATGCACCTTTCCTAGCTTTAGTTGTCCCTCTTCCAAAAGAGTGCGTATGAAGTGATATCTCACCTCAATGTGCTTTGTCCTTGAATGAAAGGCTGAGTTCTTCGCAAGATGGATAGCGCTTTGGCTATCACTGTACAAGACACAATTGTCTTGTTTGAATCCAAGCTCTTCTAAGAATTTGTGAAGCCACAGAATTTCTTTGCTTGCCTCCGTCATTGCTACATACTCTGCTTCAGTGGTAGAAAGTGAAACCACTTTCTGCAGCTTTGAAGCCCAGCTTACTGTTGTGCCTCCAACCGTGGACACATAGCCAGTAGTGCTCCTTCGAGTATCTTTGTCACCTGCCATATCTGCATCAGCATACCCTTCTAGAAAAATATCAGTTCCTCCAAAATACAAAGCATTTGTTGTTGTCCCTTTTGGATATCTAAGTATCCACTTCACAGCTTGCCAATGCTCTTTACGTGGGTTGTCCATGAACCTACTCACAACTCCCACTGCATGTGCAATGTCTGGCCTTGTCCAGACCATAGCATACATTAGAGAACCTACCGCTGCAGCATATGGAACTTTAGACATATAGGCTATCTCCTCTTGTGTCTTTGGACACATATCCTTCGTTAGTTTAAAATGACCAGCCAAAGGTGTAGAAACTGTTTTTGCATTTTGCATTGCAAACCTTTCTAGTACCTTCTTGATGTAATCTGCTTGAGATAGCTTTATTGTCTTCTTCGTCCTGTCCCTTGATATTTTCATACCAAGTCTCCTCTTTGCAGCACCTAAATCTTTCATTGAAAAAGATTTAGACAGCTCCTCTTTTAGGTCTTTGATGTCCTGCATGTTAGCACTTTCAATCAACATGTCATCAACATATAATATTAGGATGATGAATTTCCCATCTCCCAAATTCTTCGTGTAGACGCAGTGATCCGAGTTGCATCTTGTGAATCCATGATCCAACATCCATCGATCAAACTTCAAGTACCATTGTCTTGATGCTTGCTTTAAACCATACAAGCTCTTCTTTAATCTGCAAACCATTTTCTCCTTACCTTTAATTGCTCAAGATTTAGATCATGAGCAGCCACAAGGCTTAAGACAAGCCTAATTGAGTTCATTTTAACAACAGGAGAAAATATTTCGTTGAAGTCAACACCTTTCTTTTGAGAAAACCCTTTTACCACAAGCCTAGACTTGTACCTTTTCTTCCCACCTTCTTCTTCCTTCAGCTTGTACACCCATTTGTTTTGAAGTGCCCGCTTACCTTTAGGCAACTCAACCAGCTCCCATGTTTGGTTGCGATGTAGTGAGTCCATCTCCACTTGCATGCTCTTCGTCCATTCTTCTTTGGATTCATGTTGCATAGCTTCTTCGTATGATTCTGGCTCTCCAGAATCTGAGATCAAGAGATGGTTGAAGGAAGGAACAAACCTTTCTGGACGTCTACTTGCTCTTGTAGATCTTCGGGGAATAGATTGAGGCTCCTCATTTGGTTGACGTTGTTGCACATTGTCACCGTTTGCAGTCCTTGAGTCTTCATCGTCCTCAAGCTCCATGTACTCATCACGTGTTTCTTTTGTTTGTTTTCTTTCCAAGTAATCTTTGTACATATTTTGTTCGTTAAAAACTAC
The DNA here is from genome assembly GCF_014529385.1 of Adiantum capillus-veneris. Taxonomy (NCBI): domain Eukaryota; kingdom Viridiplantae; phylum Streptophyta; class Polypodiopsida; order Polypodiales; family Pteridaceae; genus Adiantum; species Adiantum capillus-veneris. The sequence continues at coordinate 38,129,417 of NC_140933.1, read as the reverse complement.
ATCCCTACTCCTTAAGATTTTACCATCTTCAGGATTCCATAGGCGATACCCAAAGTCACCTTCTCCATAGCCAATGAAGAAACACTTTTTGGACTTTGCATCTAGCTTTGATCTTAGGCTTCTATCTATGTGCATGAAATCCTCACACCCAAACACTTTGAGAAATGCATAATTCACCGGTTTACCTGTCCATGCCTCTTCTGGAACTCCCCCATCCAATACCGTTGAGGGTGACCGATTGATTAAGTACACAGACGTACTTACAGCTTCCGTCCAAAGCTCAAGTGGTAGGCCTGCATGTAGCCGCATGCTTCGTGCTCGCTCCATGATTGTCATGTTCATCCTTTTCGAAATCCCATTTTGTTGAGGTGTCCTTGGGGTTGTCCTTTGCCTCCGAATGCCATTGCTAGCACAAAATCTTTCAAAAGCCTGGCTGCAATATTCACCTCCATTGTCGGATCTGAGGCATTTAATCTTGGTACCTGTTTCATTCTCCACAAAGGCTTTCCACCTTTGAAATATGGAAAATACATCGAATTTATTCTTCATGACATAAACCCATGTTTTTCTAGTCGCATCGTCTATGAATGTTACATAGTACAATGAGCCACCAAGTGATGGTGTACTTGCAGGACCCCAAACATCAGAATGAACCAACTCAAGTTTTTTATTTTTTCTTTCATTTCCTGATTTTTGAAATTTTACCCTCTTTTGTTTACCATAAACACAATCCTCACAAAACTCTAAGTCCACTTCTTTCAAACCTGGTAGAAGCTTCTTTGTTTGAAGGATTTGCATTCCTTTGGCACTCATATGCCCAAGTCGGTAGTGCCACACCGCACTATCAACTTCTGTAGTTGCTGCACAAGCTGAAGGTTGCGTGCTAACAGTACACAAGTAAAGTGTACCGACTTTTTCTTCCTTGGCAACCACCAAAGATCCCTTTGAGATCTTACACCGTTTGTTTCCGAATGCAATGTTGTGACCTTCATCGTCCAATTGTCCTGTATAGATCAAATTTTTGCGAAGAGAAGGAACATGCCTAACATCTTTTAGCTTCCATTCATTTCCGTTAGCAGTTTTGATAGAAACTGTACCTTTGCCGACAATCTCACAAGCTTCATCATCTTCCAAGTATACATACCCAAAATTACCTTTGGTGTAGTCTTGGAAATGTTGCTTGTGTGGTGTCGCATGGAATGAAGCCCCGGAATCTACTATCCAGGAATTAGACACATTGTCTAATGAGAGAATTAGAGCATCTTGCTCTACTTTACCTGCCACATTGGCCTCCGATGTTGGCTTGTTGTCTTGAGACTCTGTCTCCTTCTTCTTCTTGGACCAGCAATCCTTCTTGACATGGCCCTTCTTGCCGCAGTTCCAACATTCAAGAACTGACTTTGTGCGTAACTTGCTCCGCCTTGAGCGATCACGACCCTTTTGGTTTTTGAACCTCTCCTTAGGCCTTCCTCTTGTTTCCACTGACAGTGCAGCACTTGATGATTCTCCTGTGCTTCTGCTTCGTATTTCCTCACTTAGGAGAACACCCACAACATCATCAAACTTAAGAGTATTTGTACCAGAGATAGAATTACTTACAGCCATCACAAGGCTGTCCCAACTATCCAGTAGAGATGATAGTATAAGGAGAGCTCGCACTTCGTCATCGAAATTGATTTTCACCGATCGAAGTTGACTTATGTTTGTGTTAAATTCATTTAGGTGTTCTCCAACTGAACCATTCTCTGCCATCTTTAGATTGAACAAGCGCTTCATAAGAAATACCTCATTGGATGCCGATGGTTTTTCGTAGAAGTCGTCAAGTGACTTCATCAAGTCCTCCACGGTCTTCATCTCCGAACATTGAAGGCCACCGTTGACGCCAAGCTTAACCGGATTGTTCCCAGTGCCTTTCGATCAAGGACAATCCATGCTTCATCTGCCATTGTTTCGGGCTTCTTCGCAAGACCACCTAGTGGCAAATAGAGGTCCTTCTGGTAGAGATAGTCTTCAATCTGCATCTTCCAATGTTGGTAGTTTTTGCCGTTGAACTTCTCAATCTTGAGCTTCCCTTCCTCCACCATAACTCCCACTCAATTCAAGGAATCCTTTCCTTGAGATAATTTAGCTACAAGCAAACCTTGCTCTGATACCAGTTAAGAAATAAGACGTAGCTAAATAGATAATTGATTAGATTACTTAATGGAGAGAGACAGATTTCCATACACGAGATTATAGAGTAGAGAGAGAGAGAGAGAGAGAGTACACACGATATACGTGGTTCACCCAATGTGGGCTACGTCCACGGGAAAGCAGCCACTCAATGGCTTTAGTACTTCAAAACAAGAAGTAGTTTACAAAGAGATTATACCCTTAATGGAGCTCCCGCCTTGCTTCACTCTCACCACCTCACACTCACCTTGTTGCATCAACTTCACACACTATGAAATGTGTGTAGAAATGGCCTCCTTTTATAGGCCAAAAGGGTTGCCCTCTCTCATGAGAGGTAGCCATGTGTAGCCGCCCTTGTGTAGATAAGTCCAAATCGGACCCTCCAATCCGCCCATGTGTGGCCGCCCTTGAGAAGACAAGTTTGCTTTTGAATTCGGCCACCGGCCACCACCGGCCATTGACTTCCGACCACCGGCCACCGGCCATTGACTACCGGCCACTGGCCAACCGACGGTTGTTTTCTGACCACTTTTCGGCCGCCGTCCGGCCATCATATTCCGGCGAAAAGGAATATTCTAGCAAGGGAAAAAAAAGTCTCGGGGGCTTCCGCCCCCGAGGCCCCTAAATTTGCCCCTGGTTTTTGACTGTGAAAATTTTGGTTCCGGTGAGTGATTTACCTTCACGCACGATGGCTTCTCCTCATAATGGGGGCCTTACAAATGTGCGCTTTTACCACAGAAAATTACAAGGGTAAATCACGCTCCATACTTAACAATTTTCATGTCTCACCGCATAGAGAGTGGTTTTCCTCTTATGCATCCATAGTCAAGCTTGGTGATTCCTATGAGCTTGACATTATTGGCATTGGTGATGTGGAAACTTCATATGCATAATGGCACTACTTTTGTGTTGCAGAATGTTAGACATGTACCTGATGCATGGAATAGTCAAGCTTGGTGATTCCTATGAGCTTGACATTATTGGCATTGGTGATGTGAAACTTTAGATGCATAATGGCACTACTTTTGTGTTGCAGAATGTCATACATGTACTCAAGCTTACAAAGAGCTTCTCTATGATGTCTATGGCGAAGCTTACTCCAAAGTTTTGGGGGGAAGCTGTTCTGACAACAGTGCACATCATCAACAGTGCACATCATCAACAGGTCACATAGTTCTCCTTTGAATTTCGAATTCCAGAGGAATTATGGACTTGCAAAAGGCCAAGCTATGAGCATTTACGTGTATTTGGATGTGAGGCATATGTACATGTGCCAAAAGAACTTCGTCGCAAGTTAGATCCCAGGTCACACAAATGCATTTTTATTGCCTATGGTGCAAATGGAGAGATGGAATATCATCTCTGGCACCGAGAATCAAACAAAGTCATTCGTAGCTCACATGTGATTTTCAATGAATCAAAAATGCACAAGAAACCCATCAAAGAAGTTGAGTACAGACGCGTTCGTTTTGAGGATGTAGCCTCCGAACCAACTCAATTCAGTAGTGTTGCACCTACTCCTCAAGTGCAAGATACTACTATTGCTCCGGAGAGAGAAGAGTCCAGCAATCAGGCACTGAGACGCTCTGAGAGAGTATCACGTGCGCCCGAGCGGTTTGAGCGGGGTATACACCACATTTTGGTCAATGACAGTGGAGAGCCAACTTGTTACAATGAAGCTATACAAATGGATGATAGCGTTAAGTGTGAGCAGGCTATGCAATCAGGATACAATTCAATTGTGGCTAATGAGACATGGGATTTGGTTGAATTACCAAAAGGCAAAAGTGCTTTACCTTGCAAGTGGGTATACAAGAAGAAGTATACAGTGAAAGATCTCGAGCCTAGATACAAGGCTGGTCTAGTTGCTGTTGGAATTAGGGTTGGAGAGAAACACACACAGCTTGGAGAAGACGAAGGAAGCTCAAGGCACACAATAGAGAGTGTGTTACTTAGTGTGCAATGGAAAATTAGTTAGCCCTAGAGTGATGGGCGTATATACAATGCACGGGGGGAAAAACCTCCTAAAGAGGGAAAAAATGCCCCGGCGGTCCTAGTGTGTTCACACACATCACTAGCACATGTATATGGTAACAAATCCCCCCTGGAGTGATGCGGTGAACGAGAGCTGGCACATGAGTAAAGGGAAGTGCCATGCCCTAAGGACAGGATCAGTCCACAAAGGGGAGTAAGCCCAAAGATTTGCGGAAAGCTTCAAGCTTCTCACGAGACAATGCCTTTGTGAAAAGATCTGCAAGGTTGTCCTGTGTTGGCACATAAGCCAAACTGATCTCTCCTGCTGAGAGCCTCTCCCTGACATAGTGGTAATGCACCTCAATGTGCTTTGTGCGAGCATGAAAAACTGGGTTCCTCGCAACTGCCAATGCGCTCTGACTGTCAGTGTAGATAGTGTTGGCAGTGTTCTGTCCAACACCCAAGTCAGCCATAAGGCGTCTGAGCCATACACACTCAACCGTAGCTGTGAAGACTGCCCTGTACTCAACCTCACAACTCGAAGTGGCCACAGTAGGTTGCTTCTTGCTCAACCATGATATACATGAACTGCCAAGCATGAAACAAAAACCACTTGTGGACACTCGCGTGTCAAAACAACCAACCCAATCTGAGTCCGAAAAAGCATGTAAGTCTGGCGGCAATGATCCCCCCTTGGGATAAAACAAGCCAAGATGTAAAGTGCCACTAAGGTAGCGGAAAATCCTCTTGACAGCCTGCCAATGCTTAGACCCTGGGCTATGCATAAATCTGCTGACCTGTGAGACTGCAAACTGAATATCTGGCCTCGTGTTGCATACATAAATGAGGCAGCCAACAGCAGTTTGGTAAAGAGTGACATCAGCAGGATCGCCAGCATCATGTAGACTCAACTTCAAACCTGTTTCCATGGGAGTGGCAATAGGTTTGCAATCCTCAAGTCCAAACTTACATAGCAATGTCTCTCTGTAACTTTTCTGACACAAGGCAATACCACCATCACATTGCTTAAACTGTATACCCAAGTAATGATGCAACAGCCCCAAATCTTTCATCTTGAAAGTAGCATTCAAATCAGCCTTAAATTCAGCAATATGTCTCTCATTTGGTCCAGTGATTGGCAAATCATCAACATAAAGAACCACAATGAGAAATACATCATCCTCACGCTTTACATACAATGTGCTTTCTGTTGGACTGTTACGAAAGCCTCGTTTAACCAAATGAGTGTCAGCTTTCTCATACCAAGCACGAGGAGATTGCTTCAACCCATACAAAGCCTTGTTACATTTGCACACTTTGTCCTCTTGTCCTTTTATGACAAAACCGCGAGGCTGCGTTACATAAACTTCCTCAAATATGTCACCATTCAACAAAGCAGTAACAATGTCTGATTGATGTACATCCCAACCAAAATGAGATGCCAATGCACATAGAAAACGCACAGTAGTCATACGACAAGTGGGAGCAAAAGTCTCTTCATAATCTATGCCTTTTTGCTGTGCATAACCCTTTGCAACAAGTCGAGCCTTATGGCGATCGATCTCACCATCCGGCTTGCGTTTCAACTTGTAAACCAACTTCGTACCAATGGCCTTTTTGCCAAGAGGCAAATCACATAAAGTCCATGTGTCATTCTCTATAAGTGCATCATATTCTAATTTCATGGCAGCAATCCAATTTTTTGAATTCTGTGCTTCATCAAAAGACAGAGGCTCCTCAACATCACGTAAACTAGACACAGCCAAAGCATAACAATCTGATGCATAAGATGCATGGCGAGAGCCTGAACGAGTGCGACTAGATAAAGGTGCATCCAATTTACTGTCACGCAAAGTGTGCACCAGCCATTTTGGCATACCTCTAGCCTGCTCATTTTCAGCCCTTTCCTCATCAAGTACATCATGTACATTTGCATCAGTAATAGGCTGTTCTAAAATATTTTCAAAAACCCCCATAGGTTGTACATTTGCCTCATTGGAACTTACATTCGTATTTCCACCACTGAAAAGAGGCAACAAAGTGTCATAAATGTCCTGTGAGCTTACATTACTGTCTCTAGTACATGACAGCAAGGGCTGAACAGAATCTTCCACAAACACTACATCCCGTGAAACCAGAATACGTTTTGTTTGCGGATGATACAACCTGTAACCTTTGCTTTCAGCACTATAACCAACAAAAATACATTTGACAGCCTTATCATCCAATTTTCTGCGCTGCACTTGTGGCACCAAAGCATATGCCAAATAGCCAAAAACACGCATGTGCTCAATAGAAGGCTTTCTATCATGCCATGCTTCATATGGAGTAATAGACTGCAAAGCTTTCGTAGGACACCTGTTAAGTACATAAGTGGCACACATGATGGCCTCAAGCCAAAAAGAATGCGGCAAAGCTTGACTTTTGACCATACATCGTGCCATTTCCGTTAGTGACCTGTTTTTCCTCTCAGCAACACCATTTTGCTGAGGTGTATAAGGCACTGTACATTGGTGTTTTATCCCACGACTAGCCAGAAATGCATTAAATTCATGAGACATATACTCCCCCCCTCGATCGGAACGGAGGGTGCCCATAGTACATTTTGAGACATTTTCAGCCATAGCCAAAAATTGTTTGACGCACATAAAAACTTCGGACTTCGCTTTAAGCGGAAATACCCATGCATGCCTGGAGTAATCATCAATGAAAGTCACGAAGTACAGGTAATTGCCCAAGGACGGAGTTTGCATGGGCCCACAAACATCACTATGCACAAGCTGCAACCTGCATGTGGCCCTAACTGAACCATCCTTTGGAAACATAGAACGCTGCATTTTACCCAGAATACAGCCTTCACAAACATGTTTGACAGGTGCTTCAAGAGGTGGCAAAGAAGCAACCATATCAGATTTTTGCAAACGCAGCAAACTGGCAAAATTCAGATGACCAAAACGTGCATGCCAAAGTTTTGCATCTGAAATAGCCCTTGAATCTGCAACAGCATTTGCAAAATTTTGTCCACACTTGTCATACAAAGTGAGCTTATACAGCCCACGGCACAAAAGCCCAGATGCAACAATTTCATCACCAAAATTGAGATCATGAACTGTACATCTGTCATCCACAAATTTGACTACAAGTCCAAGTCTAGCAAGTGCGGATACAGACAAGAGATTCTTCCTGATCCCAGGTACATAAAGTGCATCAACAAGTGTGAAGGAACTGCCATTAGCAGCAGTGAGCACTATCTTTCCAACTCCCTGAACTGGATAAGAGGCGTTGTTGGCACAAGTGACTGAATTCCCATGAGGGACAGACTCGAGAGAGGTAAACAATTAACGATGTGAGGTAATGTGCTTTGTAGCACCACTGTCGAAATACCACACATGTGAATCTGCAGCAACTGACAAGCATGCATCTGACAAGCATGCATCATGGACAGCAAGATTGTAAGTGCACTCTGCGCTAAAAGCCCATTCTACATCAACATCAGCATCACAATCTCCTTTCACAGAAGACTCGACAATGGCTGCATTTGTAGTGGAACCAGCATTTGCAGTGGAACCACCCTCTTTCTTCTTAGCCTCTTTGGCCTTCAACTTAGGACACGACTTGATCAAGTGATCATTGGCTTTACAATAATGGCAACGCATCTTCTTTTTGCCCTTATCACCAGAATTGCCAGACAAAGTGCTGCCACCAGAAGCATTAGGAACAGAATTTTTGCCACTCGCAGCAAAACCATAAGAAGTGGCTGCATTACTGTTACCACCCTTTCTTTGAGAAGCAATAAAAGCCTGTTCAACTGCACGCTACCTAGTCCTGTTTTTTCTGGAAAGTGACTCTTGCAACAGCAATGTGCATAATGCATCAAACTTGACAACTTCAGGATTTCCTTGGGTCATAAGTCTCCAAGTACTAGCAAAAGTCTGGTAGGAATCTGGTAAGGCATGAAGAACAGTCTGCACAAGGGAACTGTCCGAAATGACTTCACCTGCAGAAATGAGTTGCTCATTGATATCCTTGACACTAGCAAGGAAAGTGTCCATATCATCTTCCTCATGCATAATCTTCGACTCTAGCTCTTTACGCAGCAAAGCAATTTTAGCCTCATTGCGGCTTGCATAAAGACCTGCTAGAATATCCCAAGCCTGTTTTGCAGATTTTGCTGAACGGATGTGAGGAATAATGGTGCGCTTCATAGACAACGCAATCAATGCATGAGCCTGCGCATCCTTAACATCCCAACGAGCTTTTTCTGCCGTAGGCAAAACAACTCTAACAGCTACAATCCTTGCAGCAAGACCTGCAACATCCTCAACATCGCCTACATCTTCAGAACGAGGACGTACATCAATGCCCTGCACAATGTTCCAGACACCTTTTGACACAAGAACATGTTGCATCATATAAGCCCACATAGGGTAGTTGTCCCCATCCAACCTGTCCTCAGCAGCAAACATCTTGAGCACATCTGTGTTGTTGTTGTCAGCCATGGTAAATGCTGCACCTGATGTGAAAACTGCCCGAAAATAGGAGAAATGGAGCGGGAACAACTTGTGCTATATAGCACAAACCGTAGAAGACTATAAGGCACCTGTTATGCAGAAAACGGCACTGACAGAAAATCTGCACAAAATGACGAAATAGCCTGTGCAATACTGCCTATAGTGGAAACGGAGGCCGAAATGAGCCCAAATCAAAATTCTGAGCAGACCAAGCTCCTTGAGCTTGCCCAAAATATTTTTCGACCTGCGAACGCTCGCCAAAGCTGACTGAAATCGAAGAAAGTGAGCAGGCGTGTGCTGGAGCAGCTGGCGACTAAGCCCGGGAGGACGTGACCTGCTCTGATACCAATTGTTGGAATTAGGGTTGCAGAGAAACACACACCGCTTGGAGAAGACGAAGGAAGCTCAAGGCACACAATAGAGAGTGTGTTACTTAGTGTGCAATGGAAAATTAGTTAGCCCTAGAGTGATGGGCGTATATACAATGCACGGGGGAAAAAACCTCCTAAAGAGGGAAAAAATGCCCCGACGGTCCTAGTGTGTTCACACACATCACTACCACATGTATATGGTAACAGTTGCCAAGGGTTTCAAGCAGCAAAAATGTGTGGATTTCGATGAGATTTTCTCTCCAGTAGTCAAGATGACTACACTTCGCACTGTGCTTGGTTTGGTTGCTATCCAGGACATGGAACTTGTCCAAATGGACGTGAACACAGCATTTCTTGACGGGGATCTAGATGAAGATTTCTACATGAAACAACCAGAGGGTTTCATATGTGACACCAAAAATCCAACGAGGGTAGAATTGGTTTGTAGATTTAAAAAGGCACTCTATGGCCTCAAGCAAGGTTCAAGATAGTGGTATCAAAAACTTGACAAATTCATGCAGTCTCAGGGTTACATAAGAAGTCAAGAGGACCACTACTTATACACAAAAAGATTGAACGATGGTTCTTTAATCATCTTGATCTTGTATGTAGATGATATGCTTATAGCAGGAAAATCAATTGATGAGATCAATCAGTTGAAAAAGATGCTAAGCACTCAGTTTTTCATGAAAGATTTGGGAGATACCAATCACTTTCTTGGTATGCACATCAAGAGAGAGGCAACGTGGAATTCCTGGATTATCTCAAGAAAAGTACATTCACAAAGTCTTGCAACGTTTTAGTATGCAGGGTGGAAGTCATTGAGTACCCCAATGCAAGCATACTCCAAACTTAGCAAGGAAGACTCTCCCAAGACAATGGCTAAGAAAGAGGAAATGGTGAAAGTGTCTATTCTTCAGCAGTTGGTAGTTTGATGTACGCTATGATAGCCACAAGACCAGACATTGCACATGCAGTGGGAGTGGTTAGTAGGTACATGGCAAACCCTAGCAAGAAGCATTGGGAAGCAGTGAAGAAAATACTCAGATATTTAAAAGGTACAGCTAGCAAGTGTTTATGCTTCAAAAACAATGATGCATCTATTGCAGGTTACATGGATGCGGATTATGCGGGTTGCGTGGATAGTAGAAAATTCACATATGGCTATGTGTTCATGTTTGCTGGAGAAAATATATCTTGGAGATCGTGTCTCCAAGATTGCACGTCTTCATCTGCCATTGAGGCAGAATATGTTGTTGCGTCTGACTCCAGCAAGGAAGCCATATGGTTGGCTTGTCTAGTGGGAGATTTGGGCATTCACGAGGTTCCAGTACTGCATTGTGATAGTCAAAGTGCCATTGATTTGGCAAAGAATCCGGTGTTTCACTCAAAGTCGAAACACATAGAGGTCAGATACCATGTCATACGAGATGCATTGGCTGGTAAGCACATTGAGCTTGTCAAGGTTCACATTGATGACAACCCCGCAAATGCTCTCACGAAGAGCCTAGCCTCAAAGCGATTTACACATTGTATAGAACTTATGGGTGGGATGAAGCCTCAATGATGCTTCATCAACTTTGTATAGACTAACTATACTAATGCCACTATTGGCCACCATGACCTTCAAGTGGGAGGTTGTTGGGGTGTAGGCCAGGTGGCCGTGGGAAACCACCCTTGTACACTTTATTTCACCTAATAAATATAGGGAGAAAAAGAGAGAGGTTTGACTCTTCTCTTTCTTCTCCACTAACCCAAACTCCCTGTTGTGTATTGTGCTTCATCCCCTTCCCTCTTCTCCTTCCCTCTCTTGCACACACTCCGTATGCACACCACAGTAAAGAAGCTCATGGTTCACAACACAAAGTGTATTGCTTAGTGTTCAAATGGAAAGATAAGTTAGCCTATAGTGATGGGCATATATACAATGCGCGGTGGACAAAACCTTCTATTGAGGGAAAAAGAGCCCCGCGGGTCCCAAGTGTGTTTGCACACTTATGTGTTAGTGATATGGTCACACACATCACTACCACGTATATGGTAACAATACAAGTCTACAATTGCCAGCAAGTTTGATCCCAAAGCAAGATAGTGTAGAGCTACACACACCCATTCCTCAACTAGTTTGCTTTATTGTAGTTACTATCAAATCGCTTAAATGTGGAGCGATCCGTCCAATCAAGAACTCAAAGGTGCCTCTGCTTAGCTGAAGCATGCTCTTAAACATATTGTCATAGTAGTTGCATAACAAACACTACTCCATGAATGGTGTTGGTCTTAAATATCCCCATCATGCTCTATTTGCATGCCTTCTTCTCCGCATATGAGCAGTTCTTGTCGGAACAACTTGATCCATGCATAGACTCAAGAAGAAAATCTGATGTTTGTATTCATTGAGACCATCATGGTTGTCATTTGCGAGCTCCAAGGATATTATGGATGTGATATTTATGGCAATATAGCTAACAATAATCACAACTTCATATGTCCTACAAGAGCCAGCAACCATCACATCAATTAGTGAATACTAATCATGAATGGAGTAAACCTAGACTTAGTAATCCTAAAGGAGTCTTCCACTCAATAAGAAAACCTAGAGGACTTAGTAAACGTCAACCATGATCAGCCAACACATAAGCCATCACTCATCATCAACTGAACTTGAGAAGAGCCAATAAACATCGCATCAACAAGTAAAAATCGCATCAACAAAAAATGGTAGAAAACATCGCATGAGAAATTAAACATCTTATGAACTAGTAAATCTTAACTCAATAAACCTAGAGGAGTCATCAACTCAGTAAGTAAACCAAGAGGACTCGGTAAACATCAACCATGATCAACCAACACATAAGCCATCAATAATCATCACCCAACACATAAGCCATCAGTCATCACCCAGTACATAGGCCATCAATATCATCACCCAGCACATAAGCCATCAGTCATCATCATTTGAACTTGTGAAGAAGATGTAAACATTGCACCAACAGTTAAACATCACATCGATAAAAAATGGTAGAAAACATCACATCAACTAGTAAACCTTGACTCATTAAACATAAAGAAGTCTTAAGTAAACATAGAGGATCGACCATGATCATTTAGAACATAATCCATCAGTAATCGTCACACAGCACATAAGCCATTAGTCATCATCATGTGAACTTGAGAAGAATCCGTAAGCATCACATCAGCAAGTAAACATCGCATCAATAAAAACATTGCATCAATCGGTAAATGTTGCATCAACTAAAAATGACATTGCATCACATCAGCTAGTAAAAATTGCATCAGCTAGTAATTATCACATTAGTAAAATTGCATCACATCAGCAGTAGTAAACCTCACATTGCATCAGCACCAATAAACGTCGCATCACATCAATAGCAATAAACATCACATCAGTAAAAATGGCATTGCATCGTGTTAGCACCCGTAAACATCACACCAAGGAACATCACATCCACTAAAAAAGTAAACATCGCATCCATTGAAAAGGACAAAAGCCAGTAAACAACAGCAAGAAATGTGCTAAAATTAATAAATCATCCAAGTGATAATGCTCAATTGTTATCATGACCACCAGGGCACTTTTTCCCTCACTAGGAGGTTTCCCCTCCTCGTGCATTGTATATACACCCATAAGTCTAGGGCTAACTTCTCTTTTCTTTGTACACTAAGCAAAAGACTCTCTGTTCTGTGCCTTGAGCTTCTTCATCTTCGTCAAGATGTGTGTGCATCCTTGCATTGCTAATTTCAAAATTGGTATCAGAGTAGGTCACGTCCTTTTGGTATTGTCAAGAGAGCAAACTAAGAGTAAAGGCTCAAAATGAATTCATTTCAATAATTTCAATGTCAAAATTACTCGATTTTTTTCTATATTACTATTCTCTATCCAATCAACACATACCAATATTATCAGTCTTGTTTGATGGGTGGGAGTTGCAATATAAATTAGCTATACAACCTTAATACCACACATAAGCAACAATTCATGAGGACCCCAACTTCTTTAACATGCATTTTTAAGTGTTAAGAAAACTATACCAAAATTTAGAAAGTCCTCAATGGTTAATTATTAAGGATATAACACAAACAGCAAGTCACACTTATTTGCATCACATTAAATACAATGATAAGATTTTAATAGAAGCCAAAATCATAAATATAATTCTCCTTGAAGCATAATTTTAAGTTTCACCAGTTACAAAACACATTCTGATATGCAAAATGAATCCGAGGCAAACTTTTGAGTGGATGCTGCTTCCGACATACTATATGTTGGAATTAGGGTCGCAAAGAAACACACACAGCTTGGAGAAGACGAAGCAAGCTCAAGGCACACAATAGAGAGTGCTTCACTTAGTGTGCAATGGAAAGATAGATAGCCCTAGAGTGATGGGCGTATACAATGCACGGGGGGAAAAACCTCCTAAAGAGGGAAAAAATGCCCCGGCGGTCCTAGTGTGTTCACACACATCACTACCACATGTATATGGTAACAAATCCCCCCTGGAGTGATGCGGTGAACAAGAGCTAGCACATGAGTAAAGGGAAGTGCCATGCCCTAAGGACAGGATCAGTCCACAAAGGGGAGTAAGCCCAAAGCTTTGCGGAAATCTTCAAGCTTCTCACGAGACAATGCCTTTGTGAAAAGATGTGCAAGGTTGTCCTGTGTTGGCACATAAGCCAGGCTGATCTCTCCTACTGAGAGCCTCTCCATTGCATAGTGGTAATGCACCTCAATGTGCTTTGTGCGAGCATAAAAAACTGGGTTCCTCACAACTGCCAATGCGCTCTGACTGTCAGTGTAGATAGTGTTGGCAGTGTTCTGTCCAACACCCAAGTCAGCCATAAGGCGTCTGAGCCATACACACTCAACCGTAGCTGTGAAGACTGCCCTGTACTCAGCCTCACAACTCGAAGTGGCCACAGTAGGTTGCTTCTTGCTCAACCATGATATACATGAACTGCCAAGCATGAAACAAAAACCACTTGTGGACACTCGCGTGTCAAAACAACCAACCCAATCTGAGTCCGAAAAAGCATGTAAGTCTGGCGGCAATGATCCCCCCTTGGGATAAAACAAGCCAAGATGTAAAGTGCCACTAAGGTAGCGGAAAATCCTCTTGACAGCCTGCCAATGCTTAGACCCTGGGCTATGCATAAATCTGCTGACCTGTGAGACTGCAAACTGAATATCTGGCCTCGTGTTGCATACATAAATGAGGCAGCCAGCAGCAGTTTGGTAAAGAGTGACATCAGCAGGATCGCCAGCATCATGTAGACTCAACTTCAAACCTGTTTCCATGGGAGTGGCAATAGGTTTGCAATCCTCAAGTCCAAACATACATAGCAATGTCTCTATGTAACTTTTCTGACACAAGGTAATACCACCATCACACTGCTTAAATTGTATACCCAAATAATGATGCAAAAGCCCCAAATATTTCATCTTGAAAGTAGCATTCAAATCAGCCTTAAATTCAGCAATATGTCTCTCATTTGGTCCAGTGATTGGCAAATCATCAACATAAAGAACAACAATGAGAAGTACATCACCCTCACGCTTTACATACAATGTGCTTTCTGTTGGACTATTAGGAAAGCCTTGTTTGAACAAATGAGTGTCAGCTTTCTCATACCAAGCATGAGGAGATTTCTTCAACCCATACAAAGCCTTGTTACATTTGCACACTTTGTCCTCTTGTCCTTTTATGACAAAACCGCGAGGCTGCGTTACATAAACTTCCTCAAATATGTCACCATTCAACAAAGCAGTAACAATGTCTGATTGATGTACATCCCAACCAAAATGAGATGCCAATGCACATAGAAAACGCACAGTAGTCATACGACAAGTGGGAGCAAAAGTCTCTTCATAATCTATGCCTTTTTGCTGTGCATAACCCTTTGCAACAAGTCGAGCCTTATGGCGATCGATCTCACCATCCGGCTTGCGTTTCAAATTGTAAACCCACTTCGTACCAATGACCTTTTTGCCAGGAGGCAAATCACATAAAGTCCATGTGTCATTTTCTATAAGTGCATCATATTCTGATTGCATGGCAGCCATCCCATTTTTTGAATTTTGTGCTTGATCAAAAGTCAGAGGCTCCTCAACATCATGTAAGCTAATCACAGCCAAAGCATAACAATCTGATGCATAAGATGCATGGCGAGAGCCTGAACGAGTACGACTAGACAAAGGTGCATCCAATTTACTATCACGCAAAATGTGCACCAGCCATTTTGGCATACCTCTAGCCTGCTCATTTTCAGCCCTTTCCTCATCAAGTACATCTGCATCAGTAATAGGCTGATCTAAAACATTTTCAAAAACCCCCATAGGCTGTACATTTGCCTCATTGGAACTTACATTCGTATTTCCACCACTGAAAAGAGGCAACAAAGTGTCATAAATGTCCTGTGAGCTTACATTATTGTCTCTGGTACATGACAGCAAGGGCTGAACAGAATCTTCCACAAACACTACATCTCGTGAAACAAGAATACGTTTTCTTTGCGGATGATAGAACCTGTAACCTTTGCTTTCAGCACCATAACCAACAAAAATACATTTGACAACCTTATCATCCAATTTTCAGCGCTGCAGTACTTGTGGCACCAAAGCATATGCCAAACAGCCAAAACCACGCATGTGCTCAATAGAAGGCTTTCTATCATGCCATGCTTCATATGAAGTAATAGACTGCAAAGCTTTCGTAGGACACCTGTTAAGTACATAAGTGGCACACATGATGGCCTCAACCAAAAAGAATGCGGCAAAGCTTGACTTTTGACCATACATCGTGCCATTTCCGTGAGTGACCTGTTTTTCCTCTCAGCAACACCATTTTGCTGAGGTGTATAAGGCACTGTACATTGGTGTTTTATCCCACGACTAGCCAAAAATGCATTAAATTCATGAGACATATACTCCCCCCCTCGATCGGAACGGAGGGTGCCCATAGTACATTTCGAGACATTTTCAACCATAGCCAAAAATTGTTTGAAGCACATAAAAACTTCGGACTTCACTTTAAGAGGGAATACCCATGCATGCCTGGAGTAATCATCAATGAAAGTCACGAAGTACAGGTAATTGCCCAAAGACGGAGTTTGCATGGGCCTACAAACATCACTATGCACCAGGTGCAACCTGCATGTGGCCCGAACTGAACCATCCTTTGGAAACTTAGAACGCTACATCTTACCCAAAATACATCCTTCACAAACATGTTTGACAGGTGCTTCAAGAGGTGGCAAAGAAGCAACCATATCAGATTTCTGCAAACGCAGCAAACTGGCAAAATTCAGATGACCAAAACGTGCATGCCAAAGTTTTGCATCTGAAATAGCCCTTGAATCTGCAACAGCATTTGCAAAATTTTGTCCACACTTGTCATACAAAGTGAGCTTATACAGCCCACGGCACAAAAGCCCAGATGCAACAATTTCATCACCAAAACTGAGATCATGAACTATACATCTGTCATCCACAAATTTGACTACAAGTCCAAGTCTAGCAAGTGCGGATACAGACAAGAGATTCTTCCTGATCCCAGGTACATAAAGTGCATCAACAAGTGTGAAGGAACTGCCATTAGCAGCAGTGAGCACTATCTTTCCAACTCCCTGAACTGGATAAGAGGCGTTGTTGGCACAAGTGACTGAATTCCCATGAGGGACAGACTCGAGAGAGGTAAACAATTAACGATGTGAGGTAATGTGCTTTGTAGCACCACTGTCGAAATACCACACATGTGAATCTGCAGCAACTGACAAGCATGCATCTGACAAGCATGCATCATGGACAGCAAGATTGTAAGTGCACTCTGCGCTAAAAGCCCATTCTACATCAACATCAGCATCACAATCTCCTTTCACAGAAGACTCGACAATGGCTGCATTTGTAGTGGAACCAGCATTTGCAGTGGAACCACCCTCTTTCTTCTTAGCCTCTTTGGCCTTCAACTTAGGACACGACTTGATCAAGTGATCATTGGCTTTACAATAATGGCAACGCATCTTCTTTTTGCCCTTATCACCAGAATTGCCAGACAAAGTGCTGCCACCAGAAGCATTAGGAACAGAATTTTTGCCACTCGCAGCAAAACCATAAGAAGTGGCTGCATTACTGTTACCACCCTTTCTTTGAGAAGCAATAAAAGCCTGTTCAACTGCACGCTACCTAGTCCTGTTTTTTCTGGAAAGTGACTCTTGCAACAGCAATGTACATAATGCATCAAACTTGACAACTTCAGGATTTCCTTGGGTCATAAGTCTCCAAGTACTAGCAAAAGTCTGGTAGGAATCTGGTAAGGCATTAAGAACAGTCTGCACAAGGGAACTGTCTGAAATGACTTCACCTGCAGAAATAAGCTGCTCATTGATATCCTTGACACTAGCAAGGAAAGTGTCCATATCATCTTCCTCATGCATAATCTTCGACTCCAGCTCTTTACGCAGCAAAGCAATTTTAGCCTCATTGCGGCTTGCATAAAGACCTGCTAAAATATCCCAAGCCTATTTTGCAGATTTTGCTGAATGGATGTGAGGAACAATGGTGCGCTTCACAAACAACGCAATCAATGCATGAGCCTGCGCATCCTTAACATCCCAACGAGCTTGTTCTGTCGTAGGCAAAACAACTCTAACAGCTGCAATCCTTGCAGCAAGACCTGCAACATCCTCAACATCGCCTACATCCTCAGAACCAGGACGTACATCAATGCCCTGCACAATGTTCTAGACACCCTTTGACACAATAACATGTTGCATCATATAAGCCCACATAGGGTAGTTGTCCCCATCCAACCTGTCCTCAACAGCAAACATCTTGAACACATCTGTGTTGTTGTTGTCAGCTATGGTAAATGCTGCACCTGATGTGAAAACTACCAAAAATAGGAGAAATGGAGCGGGAACAACCTGTGCTATATAGCACAAACCGTAGAAGACTATAAGGCACCTGTTATGCAAAAAACAGCACTGACAAAAATTTTGCACAAAATGACGAAATGGCATGTGCAGTACTATCTGTAGTGGAAACGGAGGCGAAAATGAGCCCAAATCAAAATTCCGAGTAGACCAAGCTCTTTGAGCTCTCCCAAAAAAAATTGTTGACCTGCGAACGCTCGCCAAAGCTCACTGAAATCGGAGAAAGTGAGCAGGCGTGTGCTGGAGCAGCTGGCAACTAAGCCCGGGAGGACGTGACCTGCTCTGATACCAATTGTTGGAATTAGGCTTGCAGAGAAGCACACACAGCTTGGAGAAGACAAAGGAAGCTCAAGGCACACAATAGAGAGTGTTTCACTTAGTGTGCATTGGAAAGATAGATAGCCCTAGAGTGATGGGCGTATATACAATACACGGGGGAAAAAACCTCCTAAAGAGGGAAAAAATGCCCCGGCGGTCCTAGTGTGTTCACACACATCACTACCACATGTATATGGTAACACTATAATAGATCGCCTAAAGAAAAACCTTGTAGCCAAGTCTACATAGCCAAAAGGAAATCTTGTATGCACCATTTGTGATGCTTCTTTGCCCTTCAATGCTTGAAATAGTTCAACCTTGTTGAGCGAAGCTTGGTGCATAAAACTATGAACCACATCATTCAATCCAAGCACAACAATGTAGATGTAGTACATATGTTTGCAAGGGATGTATGATTTCTTACATGCTTCTCTCTGTGAAAAATCACATTTGGGAAAGCCACAAAGGGTCACTGAGTAAGTGATACCCTTTTCCTCAGAGCATGTGTTCTAACATGGAATACATGTATCTCATTAGCAATAATTATATCCTCTTTCATGATGTGGATTTGCTCTATCCTTGCTGAAAATTCCTTTGTTAGCTTTGAATGCCACTTCACAACCTTTCCATTGCAACAAGTTGGCCTTGTATTACTCAAGGGAATAGCATGTAGAAGTTTTCTAACAAGAGAGGGCATGACATTATGGCCCACTCCTTCAAGCACAAATCATGCTCTTCACAAGCTTGTAACCTCATCACCACTTAGCATCGTCCCTTGTGCTACCTTCCATACCCCCGATGCAATGCTCGGTTCACCCTCAACACTATTATGTACATTCCAGTTGTGTGTAACATTGCTATTACAAAACCAGACAAACTGCTCATTGATGCCTTTTGCATATTTTCTTCTCCCATGAAAGCATAGAGCAAGGACCCCACAAGTAGATGATCTACCCAAAGGGTTTATAAGAAGAACACATCGGCCACCATTTTTTGCAAGGTATCCAAAGCACATGACAATGCTATGTGGCTTTGTGGCTCAATCCTGCAAATAGCCCAACTAGCATCATGAACTTCCAGCTCTTTTGCATGATCCACAACATTAATTATATTCCTCCTCTTTCCAAGGACTCTATTTGTTGTCACTCCAAAAAGTTTGGGTCAATGGGTATCAAGGTCATTCTCCTCACAAGGCAAACCCTTCCCCCTCTTTCGTTTCACAATTATGGGCTCCATCATTGTTGCATGCATTTTTGGAGTGTTCAAACTTGCCTCCTCCAAGACAGATTTAGTTAGGTGCAACATTTTGTTTTGCTCAAGCTTACCAGAGCATCCAACTAATAGTCTATTTTGTAAATATATAAATCACGACCAGTGCCTATGTGTCTACCTGACATGTATGCAAAATAGTGTGCACTTTGCGAAGCATTCATTGCCAAATTTGCAGTAGTTGCCTCATATAAATAGTAATACTATTGAGCATCTTGATTTGCTGCTCTCATGCTTAAATGCTTGTTTTTTGACAAATTCATTGTTGGAACAAAACCCACATCCTCTTGCCCAGTCAAAAAGACAACACTACATTGACTAACTCGTATATCAAAGAAAGCTAACCATGTTTGCAAAGCAAGGAGTTCACCATCCTTAACATGTATTGAAGCCTAGAAATTTATCAATTTGACCTTCCACTCACTAGGCCGCGCTATCTGTCGCTGAATCTCTTCATCTTCAAGACAAAGCTTTATGTTCTTTATGAAAATGAGGCTTTATACAACACTTTGTACGTTCCACCATGCTTTTTTCCCAATGAAAGATGCAAGATCTCTCTCTACTTGTTTTTTGGGCCTTCATTATACTTTGTCACTAATAGTTCAATATTTTTACATGACGCATATGGAGCACTCTTTGCTTGCATATTGATGACGCTTTCTATGCTTTGTTTCTTCAATCTTGAAACACCAGATTCTACAGAGTGATCTTCTCCCATATAAATATCACATCTAGTAATGTGCTCTCTATTGTAAGGGCAATAGTAAATGAAGGGTCCACATCCTACAAGACACTCTAGTCGCTCACCACAATGCTTGCAATTCAAACTACCATTTTTCTCAATAAGTGGACCGACCCACGCTTGGCACTTTCTTTGCTTTACCTTCCCACTGCATTTCATTAACATAGCTTGCTCGTTCAAGGAATAAACTGTCTACACTATAGCATCTTAAGTAACCTTCACATTGGCTTAATCTGACAATGCCATCAAAACTTTCTTTAGTACATGTTGTGTATTCCACCCAAGCATGTCCATCAAACCTTTGATCCATGCCTTGCATTCGTGATCCGAAAGTTGCAAGGTGAAGCTCAAACAACGCATACCCATTGTAGAATGGAGGCAGCTCAGATACCTTCAAAAGATAAAGAGCACTTGAGTAGGCAACATGCAAAGAGCTTGAAATAGGTAACCTTTGAAGAAGTGATAGGACACTCATCCCTATTTCAGAGAGAGGTAGTGAAGGTCTTCTTATTATAAGCTTGAAGTATTGGTAAATAACTCCATCTAGCCTAAAACCTAGCTCACCATCAATTTTACATTAGTGCTGAATTTGAACATCCTGCACACCCACAACCTGGTGCAACTCAATATCATCTGTGCCTATCTCAAAATGAGACTTTGATCAAAAGGATGTCACAAAACTCGGTGTCATATCTACTTGATAGGGTTTGAGTGTTTAGGTAAGTGATTGAACACATTTTGGTGCCATGGTTTATAGTGATGCCCCGTCGAGATGGTCTGAGCAAGAAAGTAGACTTTAAAGTGTCTCCAGTTTGGTGCAATTATTTCAAGTAATGGCATATTTAATGTCAAATATTCAAAAAATATTTTCACTCAATTCAAATGCTTTTTACTTTGCAACGTCACTCTCATGCTAACGTTTCTTTTTTCGCCAAAATGTCACTCATGCACTCTCTAAGACTTACCTAAACCTAAGTCAAAATGTTTTCGGTGTTCTTTCATTTTCTGTCAGTTTTGTGAAAGAGAGAGTTGAATCTTACGCAAGTATGCGCTTTCAAATGCTCAATGCTCAAAAGAAGGCGTGTTGACATGCAATTTTATGAAGGTTTCTTGACAAAGGATTTGAAATGCAGCATGGCTTGGGTTTTTTGAAGGAAGTGTAGTTCTCTCTCTCAGAAAGAAGCGTGTTGACACGCTAGTTTTTGAAGCCAAAGGACTGGCATTGAGAAGTTCAAAGAATGAGCTACACAGTCTACAAAGGTAGTTTTTCTCTCTCAAGCTCTCTCTATGTATAAGTGTATCAGTGAACTTTGAGCAACATATGAGCTTTGAAAATGTGCACCTGGCCAGATGCAAGAATTTCATCACCAAAACTGAGATCATGAACTGTACATTTGTCATCCACTAATTTGACTATAAGTTGAGCAGACACATTCTCACCAGCTAGGGAGACCCCAAACCCCATGTGCATACCCAACAATTGAGAAATACCCCCTCTTTGATGCATTTGCATCCTTTGTCTTAGGCCCATCAAGCTCTTATGGCAACGGTTCCACATATGGGTGCAGCAGTGCTAGATATCATCCATACGGCCTGCCAAAATTGAGTATGTAAAAGGAGCACATGTAAATGTGAATTGAGTACTTGGAGCTCTATATCCTTGGGGATTTGGACGCTGACTTTAGTATCTTGTCATCATACAACAGCAAAGAGAGAGCAACGTGTATGTCTGATTCATGCATGATATTGTGCTCTGAGAAGTGATATGGTGCTCCGAGAAAGAGTAGTTAAACTGAATTGTCTTCTAGCGTAGCACGTATTCATACCTAGTTCTACACCCATTTTTTAGCATTGACCTTTTAGACCTTTTTGGAGGAGGCTATAATATGTCAGAGATCTCAAGCGGGTAGTGTTCAATTCAATTTTAGGTTTTGGTTTTACTTGGCACACCCAAGCTTCTCATGTTGAGAGAGAGAGATGAACCAAGTTTTTGTCTCTAGATAGGAAGAGTGCCAGGCTACTTTCTGGTATGGCTTGTCGACAATGTGAGGCGGAGAACCTATGTACATTTGTTCAATGTCTACTTTTGTTTGGTTCTGTCTGTGATTGATGATGAGGAGAGAGGGACATCAACTAAAGAGTTGGCATTATTTGGACCTTGCATTATGCAAGTGTGGGATGAGACTTGCTTTCATATATGGCTTGGATTACAAAGATGAGGCCATGTTTGAATGCAACCATGCTCCAACCTGGTAGTATCTTTTTTTCTTACTTTTTTGGCTAGCATATTTTGGTCATGAGCTGGTTAAATGGAGCATTGGCACGACTCAATTGATTTTCTGATTCACTTTGTGTATGGGACGATGATTAATGTTTTGGGGTAGCTTTCTATAATTGTTTCTAACTTACTCTGTTTTGTTGAAGTTCGGGCTTTTGTTAAGAAATTGATATACTAGGTGCGAGTGAAAAATCTTCTCTACTTTCAGTTGAGAGATGGTTCTACAAGTTTGTTTTGTCTTATACATCGGATGACATTTTTTTATTTAAACATTTTTTAACAAGTTTGTCTCAACTCTCTCTTTAATGCTTGATCACTTTGATTGTATGCTCTCTCTTTGCTTCTAGATATGGTCATATGGTTTCATGTTAGCATGATTTTATGTATTCACTTGTAAAAGTCTAATTGGCTACTTGTTTTTGATGTAGACTCTAAGTTGTTTAGTTTAGGATATGCAAGTTAAAGGTCATCAATTCAGGTACTCAATAGCAAGTTTTCACTCACATTTTGATGCAAGGTTTGATTGAGTTCTGACAAAGTTAACTTTGAATGATAGGTTCAAGTTTCCAAGTTTGTCAGGTTCAAGTTCTCGGGCTTCAAGTTCAAGGTGAGGTGAGACTTCATGCGTCTCTCTTTTGGAATGAAAATTGTGTGTGTGTAGAGAGTACAAAAGCATGTGTGTGAAAATGCATGT
Source organism: Adiantum capillus-veneris (assembly GCF_014529385.1). Classification (NCBI taxonomy): domain Eukaryota; kingdom Viridiplantae; phylum Streptophyta; class Polypodiopsida; order Polypodiales; family Pteridaceae; genus Adiantum; species Adiantum capillus-veneris. The sequence continues at coordinate 38,106,142 of NC_140933.1, read as the reverse complement.
TTTCTTGTTTGAGAGAGTAGTGTGCATGTCAACATGGTCTTTTTTTAGTACTTCATCCGACAATGAGTGTGGCATAGTACCATGAGTGTGTTTTTTAAAGAGTACAAACACGTGCATGTTGACATTAAAGCATGCGCTTTTACGAGAGTGCAAAAGTGTGCATGTCAACAAGCTCTTTTTTGAAGTGTTGTGTCATGCAATGCTTCTTGTCTGTGATGAATTTATTTGTATAAAAAAACATAGCTTGTTGACATGCAATCTTTTGACATGGTTTTGCTCTTTTCATTTTTGTATTTAAAAAAATAGCTTGTTGACATGCAATCTTTTGACATGGTTTTGCTCTTGTCATTTTTGGGTCTTTTTGTCATTTTTCACATCTTCCAGGCAATGAAGAAAAGAAATACCACTCGTGGAAAATCATCCATCCCATTGGCAATTGTTCCCTTGGCAGGTGCGCGATGTGATGGCACACAAGAAGCTTCTCATTCCATACTGGTCAATGAGAGCACTCATTTAGCTAAGCAAGATTCACTCATAAACACGGAGTTGGAAGAAGGAAATGAACAAGGAAAACCTCCAAAAAATGCAGCTGCAGTAGCAGATTGGAAACACTAACAAGAGTAGCTGATTTGCGGACAAAAGTAGGTGATTGTGGGACAGTCAGTTCAATAGGTGCATGTTTTGAGGTGTTTGTGATAGCGACATTGAAGGAAAATATAACAAGTCACCAAGAACTAGCATACCCAATAGGGATCAATAATATTGTGGGGTCTTGCATAGGAATTTGCTTGGTTGATGTTACAAGTGTATCGGCTCTACTAGTTGGAAGGTTGAGCCTTGGGAGGCAAATTTTCATGAGGGCAACATTAGTAGATTTCCAACCATTGTAAGTTGCAATTAATGGGGAGTCAACTCTATAGATTTGGAGTGGTTTTGAGATTGAATGCCCATGTTGATAGTTGTAGGACACATAAGGTTGGGCATTAGATGGGAAGAGCCATTCTATGTAGAGCTAAACCATGGTGCATTGATATGGCGGAGGAGTAGCACCATATATCACCTCTCTCTCTCTCTCTCTCTCTCTCTCTCTCTCTCTCTCTCTCTCTCTCTCTCTCTCCACAATTGAACTTGGATACCTCTAATTTGTCACAAGCCTTAATGAAATGCTCTTTCTTACAACACACACACACATAATTCACGGTGATGAAATGCTTGGTTGGGTTCAATATCTTAACCTGTTAGCAATACACGAGCTGGTGTATGTGGTTGCACTCCCTTTAGCAAGTTGAGAATCTTCTGGAGGTATTTTGATTTCTATGAAAAATCAAATGTATTCAAGTGCAGGGTATGTGAGGTTTTCTTTGTAATTATCATGGTGATGGCGAGGGGGAATTAATTGAGGATCCTAAGAGGTTTGACATGGGAAGCATAGAAAAGTACATCTATATAGTACCAACACGGCAATAATTCGAGTTTGCATGGATGCCACTTTTGTCTGCAAATGAGTTAGTAATTATTGTAGGTCAAATTAGATCTATAATGGCACACCCATGGCAATCTTGAGGTATACAACGACCAATAAGCATGCACAAATCTCACTAGGAAGAAGCTAATACCCAATGTGATATTGAAACTTTTTTGCAATATTTATATCTTTTATGTGCCTTGACTTGGTCTCATTTTTTCTTTGTCTAGGAAGTTGTAAGGTTTCCAGTTTCTGAAACCTTAAAGGTTGTATAAAGCTTAATCAAACTGATATGATTATTGAAAAAGCAATGTAGAATTGTCTGACCATGGAAAATATTGGTATTTTTGGAATCTTAAGCACAGCAAACCCCGGGCTAGAAATTTTCAGAATTGAATTCCGATAAAAACTGGCATAGTTATGACCCCTAGAAGTTTACACTGTGAATTGAGTAAAATAAGTAAAATTGAAGGGTTGCAGTAATCATTTAAGCATAGACTTTATTAAAGGCCTCCTAGATATTTACAAGATATTTACCAATTAAGCAAAATTAGGTCAAAATATAGCAGAATTGATATTTTAAAAGCTCGCAGGTAATAGGAGGGTCATCACTGACCTGCCAGGGACTAATTTAGCAGCAGGGGGCATTTTTTGACCTGTAGGGGACTGCTTGAAGTGCAAGCAACTGCCTTTTTCAGCCGGTGAGAGCTTATGAGTGCCAGAAAACTATAAATAGGACCCCTAGCTTCACATTTTAGACAGACTCGGAGCCTTGATACTCTCTCTTTAATCTAGAGAGAACACTACGTAGAAATCATTAGAGATTAATCTCTAAAGGGTAATTCGTTTAATCTTTCTTAATTAGCAAGGTTAGATTAAGCTATTTTGTTAATAAATCAAAGATTAGGCCTAATGTATACTCATAAACCCTCTTTTAATTAATTATTCTCTACTGATTGTTGTAATTAAGCTTGGTAATGTTAAGCTAATTAATTATCCTATCATATTATGGCTGAAATTAGCCAAATTAACCATGAATTAATGGCAAATATACTAATTAAGCTTAGATAAAGTTGAGGTAATTATCAGAGCTGTGTTAGATAGTCATTAAGCTAGGAAAATTATCCTATAATTTTATGAGTAATTTTCCTAATTAATTAGGCAGAATTACACTGCGTTTTTGAGACAATTAAAGAGGAAAATAATCAAAATAATCCCAAATGATATGAGATATTTATCAGGGGTAAATTAAGTCTTAAGGAACCCGTGATAATTAGGAGAAGATCAGATAATTAATCTAGCTAATCACTTTAGCAGAAATACTCTATTTTTAGAGTAAATTAAATAGGGGAAATTAGTAAACTGATTTTAAATGCTATAATATATTTATCAATGGTTAATTATGTATTAAAGAAAGTCTGATAATTAGGAGAAGCTCAAATAATTCATCTAGCTAATTACTTTACTAGATTAACTTTGTTTTTTGAGCAAATTAAATAGGGAAAATTAGTAAGTTGATTTCAAATGCTGTGATATATTTATCAGTAGTTAATTAGGTGTTAAGGAACCCATGATAATTAGGAGAAGCTCAGAAAATTAATCTAGCTAATTACTTTAGTAGACATACTCTACTTTAGTAAATTGATTTCAAATGCCATGATATATTTATCAGTGGTAAATTAGGTGTTAACAAACCCGTGATAATTAGGAGAAGCTCAGAAAATTTATCTAGCTAATTACTTTAGCAAAAATACTCTGTTTTTTGAGAAATTTAAATAGTGGAAATTAGTAACCTAATTTCAAATGCTGTGATATATTTATCAATGGTGAATTAGATGTTAGAAAACTTGTGATAATTAAAAAAAACTCAGATAATTAATATAGCTAATTACTTTAGCATAAATACTCTATTTTATGAGAAGTTTAAATACGGGAAATTAGTAAATTGATTTCAAATGCTATGATATATTTATCAGTGGTTAATTAGATGTTAAAAAATCCGTGATAATTAGGATAAGCTTAGATAATTAATGTAGCTAATTACTTTAGCAAAAATACTCTATTTTTAGAAAAATTTAAATAGGAAAAATTAATAAACTGATTTTAAATGCTTTGAGATACTTATTAGTGGTTAATTAAGTGTTAAGAAACTGGTGATAATTAGAAGAAGCTAAGATAATTAATCTAGCTAATTACTTTAGCAAAAATACTCTGTTTTTTTTACACTTTAAATAGGAGAAATTAGCAAATAGGTTCAAATTGAATTGAGTTATTTATTAGAAGTTAATTAGATGTTAGGAAACCCATGATAATTATGCTAATTTCAGATAAATAGTTTAACTAATTATCTTAGTGTAATTACGTTGTTTTTAGGGATAAATTAAAGGGGGAAATTAGTAAATCATGTGCTATAATTACATGCTATTTATTAGAGATATACTAGAGGGTAAAGAGGCCATGATAATTATTTCAAGGTTAGAAAACTAGTACAGATATTTATCTAAATCAAATTATACTATTTCTAGCTAAAAACTAAAGAGGGAAATTAGTAAATCATGCTATATGATTACATGCTACTTATCAGAGCTATATTACATGATGAAAACACCGTGATAATTATGCCAAGTTTAGAAAAGTAGTATAGATATTTATCTAAGACAAATTATACTATTTCTAGCTAAAAACTAAAGAGGGAAATTGGTAAATCATGCTATAAGATTACATGCTATTTATCACAGCTATATTACATAATGAAAACGTCGTGATAATTATTTCAAAGTTAAAAACTTAGTATAGATATTTATCTAAGTCAAAATATACTAATTTTGGTTGAAATTTCAAGGGGGAAATTAGTAAATCATACTATATGATTACATTCTATTTATCACAATTAGCTTACATAATAAAGAGGCTGTGATAAAGATTTCAAGGTTAGAAAAGTAGCATAAATATTTATTAAGTCAAATTATCCTAATTTTAGCTGAAAATTGAAGATGAAAATTATATAATTAAGTTGAAAAATAAAAAGATAATTACCAGAGGTCAAAAATATTCTTATCTACTTGTGGTAATTATATCATAGTTAATTAGTGAGGTTAGAAAATTATAATTGACCAAAAGTCCTATTTTTAGCAAATGATTAATTAAAATAAATAGACTTTGTGGCTAAAAGTTTTTAGGAAAATTATAGTAAGTGTAAACCTATGATATCAAGTAAAGGAAATGAAAGCTTTAAGAGAAATTAAATACAATAAATAGTAAGCCCATAATAAGTAGATTATTAGCTTAAAAGTTGATGGGAAAATTAGGAAAAAGATATAGAAAAATATAAGAAAGTCAGGAGAGCTTAGAAAACCCTTAGAAAAGCGGTGGAAAAAGTTATCATGCCTATATAGACAAATAAGAAATTATTAGGTCAAGAATTTACCAATTAAGACTATAAATTTAACCTTGGATGGGTTACGATTGAATACAAAGGTTAAGTCTAGATTTTGAATTACTTACCTAATGATTAGACGTCCTTTGATAAGGATAAGAAGTTATGGCACCAAAAAGGATCCGACCAAATTCTACATCTAATGATGAGGACGTAGCTCCAAAACGAACTAGAGCGTCGCACGACGACGAAGTCGGGCCTAGTAGTAGGCCTACGGAGAAGAGGCTTCAGGCGCCAGCGCAACAGCAGATGGCCAATCAATCCCAGGTGGGTTTCCCATTATTCAATTAAGTATTTAATTAGTTTAAGTTCTTTTATAAGTTAGCATTGCATATGTAAGAAGGATAAACTGGCTGAAAACGGAAGGTAACTTCCAACGTGCATTTGTTTATAATGTAGGAAAGAATTGTTTGGGTTAAAACTGGTTGAAATAGGAAAGAAATGTTTGACCATCCTTAAGACAGTTTATCTCAAGACACCTCCGACTCCTTAGTATAAATTGATGATAATGATTGGCTTTCTAGCCACGGATAAGTCGGTTACCCCCATGAACGTTGAGTTTCTACTCCGTGTCATGTCTTGATGTTTCTACATAAGTTAGGATACAGTTTTTATCCTAAGGGAGCCGCCCGGCTGTATGGGAAACTGGTTTGGTGTATGGGCACCCGGAACCTTGGGTGGGGGTTTATCCACTCCGGATTTGAATAAGGAATGGGTGCCGTTTTTCACCCTTAGGTGGTCTTGAGACAAGAAGAGTACTGGTCATGGTTATTATGGACAATGTTTTGATTGACAGTACCCTGTCTTTAGTTTAAAGATGTCTGTTTTCTAAAAGAATGCTTTCAATGTTGTCTTTAATAATTGATTGAAGGAATTACTGTGGACGGAACGTAAAAGAAATCATTATTTTAAATGTTGAAACAACGTGATAGTAATTAGTAAATTAAATGAATCATGTGTGAGTGCGGGGTGGTAAGTGGGGATTGACTAAGGTTATCAATCAAGGAAGGGTGGACCTGATTAGTCAGATAACTATCCATCCCTGCGCACTAAAACGTTTAGAAAACTTCTTCACTTGGAAGAGGAGTCCACCAGCGGCTGTGCCCTTACATCTGTTAGGGGGAAAAAGCCTTGGTTGAGGATACCTTAGTCCAATTGTGGCAGTTATAGGGACGAAATAGTTTTTTGCACTTTAATAGATTGTCCCGTTTCCGTTGCGAGATAGGACTAGGTCTTCTTCTAAGGCTATAGACCCAAGCCATTGTCAATGGTAAAGGTTTATTCCTTGGATTTTTCTTGTTTAGAGACTGATTTTTAACAGACCTAGAGACCTATCAAGGATCCCATCTCGATTTCGGTATCGGCGGATTGGGGATCTTACAAGTGGTATCAGAGCCTAGGTTTCAGAGCCTGGGTTAGTTTGGGAAAATTTTGTACTGCCTGAAAATTTAAAAAGAAACAAGAAAAATTGATTAGCTAATCTAAGGCTTATGCGTCGATAATTCAGGAAGATCCTGTGATTGAATATCGCAAGTTCCAAGTCTTTGAGCTAATTTATGAGAGTGCTTGTCGTTCTTCAAACTATTCTTTCCGACGGAGCATGATGGAGCTACTAATGAAGGCTCACACTCCTCATTCGACTCGGATAGATAAAGGCTGGGAGCTCGAATGGAGCAATGAAGGCGGGACATATTACATCAATGCTTGAAAGCTGGGATGTCTTACCACGGATTTAAAGAAAGTATGCTGGGCTGAGGAAGTGAGAGTGGTTCAGTTGTACTACTTCATGGGTACAAACTCGAGTATCATTGTTCCCACTTATCCATGAGGCACACGGAAACCCCTCAACGAATGGGTATGGGATAAAGTGGTGGAGATAATTCCATATCGAAGAATCAGAACTTTTTCTCAAAATACCCCTAAGAATTTGGACCCTATAATTACTTTCCGATTTCCAATGAGTATAAGAACTATTATACCAATCAGTTAGAAGATTGTAGAAATCTGACTACAAATACCCATCGTTTGTATCACCATATTCCAAATCAGCCAGCTATGCGGATCCTTTAAAGGCCGCAAAAATTTACGACACGTTAGGATGAGATACCTAAGGCTCTTTTGTAAGGCTATTCTTGTAAATATTCACCTTATAAATAAAGAACCAAGTCTTTTGGATTGAATATCTTGATCTTGTGTCTATTCTAAAGTTACATCCTAGCCGTGTCATAATTCTTTAAATTGTCAGTCCATCGATCTTACGAAACCATATAGATACCTGCTTTTGTTCTTTGCACCGTGCTTGTTTCTTCTCAAACAAGTGCAACCCCCCAACTTCAAAGGTAAAGGGGTCAATGTGGAACGAGATGCAGAGGTATGGATCAAAGCCATGAGGCATACATCAAGGCAGTCACCGCACTTCTAGCAGACAGGCCAAAGAGGATACTGACACAGAGGCAGAAACAGACATTGATTGGGATGCAGATATTGACAACTGCAAGAAGACTTCCAAGCACCATTCTGAATCTAAGAAGAGAAGTGGCAGAATCAATGGTAATCGGAATGATTACACATCTTCCCTGAAAATTTCTTTCCCACTATTCAAGGGAGGTAAGAAGGATGATCCAGACGTTCACATACACGCTTTTGAGCAGTATGCTGAACTGAAAAATATTGATGAAGATGATTGGGGGGGATACTTTCCGCAAACCTTGAAGGAGGCAGCGAGAAAGTGGTATTACCATTACCCTGCCTGTCAGCTCAGATCCTACAACAAATTGCTTAAAGGCTTCAGACTGGAGTATTCCGATAACTGAGGTGATGAAGATATTCTCTGTGAACTGGATAAGATCAAGCAGCGGAATCTGTTAGTCCGAAATTATGTGGAAAAAATCAAAGAGCTAACCAGGCAGTTACAGGAACCGCCATCCGAGAAGAGGTTGCGTGCATGGTTTCTGAATGGTTTTAGAAGCAAAAAGCTTAGGGAGAAGGAGGTACCAGTTCCAACCAAGAAATTCAATGATCTGGTACAACGGGCACTGAAGCTGGAACAACGGGCCAAGAAGGAAAAGAGCCATAGAAAGAGAAGATCCAGTAGCAGTAGCTCTGGAGAGTTCTAATTCCAGTGAAGTGTCCAGCAACTCTGAAAGCAGCTCTTATGAACAGTCCAAGGATAAGTCAAAGAAAGGATCCTCGACTAAGAAGATTGAAGAAATGGCTAGGCAGATTGCCGAGGTTAGCCACACCAGACAGCTAGTTCGGAAGATGGAGACTTGGTGTTCGAAATGCAAATCCAAGGACCATATCATGAGTGCTCACAATGTACTTACTGTAAGGCCTTTGGTCATTTATGGAACAATTGTGGTATCAGGATTCATCACTTTAAGAAGGGAAAAGACCTGCCAGTGGTAGCCTATATTGAACCAGTGAAAGTAGAACCCGCCAAAGCATCTCAAAAGGAGAGACCAAGTACCAATGGTATTGGTCAAGGACGCGGCCGATTCCAAACGGGTATGGGCCGAGGCAGAGGGCATGGCAACTTGCAGAGTCGGAGTATGAATTGCTACACTTGTGGAAAGTACGGCCATTTCACAGCTCAATGCCCAGATGCACCTGCACCTACTGCTACTGAGGCTAAGGCACCAGAGACAGTCCCAATACGGGTAGTCACAAGAAGCAAAGGCGTGGTAATTGAAGAAATTCCAAATACTTCAGAAAAACCAGTCACTACGAACAGCAACAAATGGGCTCAACAAAGAGAAATTTGGAAGGCCAAGGGTAAAGAGAAGGTGGTAGATGAATGGCAAGAGCAGGGAGAACTAGCAGCTAAAATCAGGTGGATTTAGCCAAGAAGCTGCCAGAGCAGCCAAAAAGTTATGAAGCTTGAGTCATTCAGAAGATACCAGCCCAATCAACTGAGAAAGATCAGTCAATACCGGGCATACCTGAGACCATGCTGGCTGCGGTACAAGGAATGGCTGATGAACTGAGAGTTTATGGAAGGATTGGAAGCACTGCAAGGAAGGAATGGCAGTGTGAAGATACAACCAGTTCTTCGAGCTCTGACAACCAGTCTGACCAAGAGAAAGAAGAAATCCATGTTAAAATCTGTGACAGAATTCAGAAGTTGACTGTGGAGCTGGAAGATATCAGAAAAACCTTGCCTGAAGTGGCAAACTTCATCAGACAATGCAGGAAAGCTAAAGCGGAGGCCAGAACAATGGACCTGACGGTCGTCCAAGATGATGAAGTCCCGCTCATTCAGGTGGACTACAAGGTTCGGAAGCAATGGGAACCTCTTCAAGTGTTATCTTGGATGGAGGAGCAGGAGTCAATATAATGGGAGTTCATCTCGAGCAGAGAATGGGCATCACGAATTTAAAGCCAGCACCATTTAAAGTGCGAATGGCAGATCACAGAGTAGTACAAACTACAGGCATGATTGAAAATATGCAGATAAGAGTAGGCAGGGAAAAATTTAAAACCAGCTTCTTAGTTCTGGATGTGCAAGGGGCATATGGGATGCTGCTAGGGTGCCCATGGTTGAGAACGACACATGTTGTTTATGACTATGCAAATCAAACCTTAACCATAGAAGGGGCCAGCGGGGCAGAATTCAGATCCAGACGAACAATACTAGGAGCTGGAGAAAAGAGCTGAGGCCGAAGGAATTATGCCAAAAGTATAAGGTAAAGAAGATCGAACGGATGTTAGCAACGCTGAACGGATTCCTTTAGCAGAGATTGACTTGAATGTAGTTTTACTGAATAAAGAGTAGGCCGACAAGCAGAAAAAGCAATTCCCAGATCAGTTTACTGAAATCAACACAGGGGAAAGATCAGTTCAGTTAACTGGGAGGTTGGTGGAATCAGTTGATACTGACATGGTAGACGAGCCAGTACATTCTGAAGAACACACAGTGGATCAGAAGGCTGATTCAGAACTGAATGGGCCATCTTGGGATTATGCTGAGGAATCGACCGAATGAAAAGGAGGCAGGCCTAATTGGTTGCTTCTAGACGCCAAGAAGTGGAAGAATGGAACCTAGGCTCGGAGGATAGTCCTAGGATGATCAAGGTCAACAAGCATCTCAACCCTATAATGAAGGAAAAGGCACGCAGAATGTTCCAGAATTACAAAGACGTATTTGCCTAGGAACACACAGACCTGAAAGGGGTGCATCCTAAAGTATGTCAGCACCGAATACCATTGAAGCTAGATGCTAGGCCAGTACGACTGCAAAGATACCAAATGAACCCCAACTATGCTAAGAAGGTCAAAGAGGAGATTGATAATCTTCTCAAGGCTGGGTTCATCACAGAGGTGGCCAGTAGCGATTGGCTATTTCCCATAGTCGTAGTTCCTAAGAAAAACAAGAAATTGAGAGTTTGTGTTGACTATAGGAAACTCAACGCCCAAACTACTAAAGATCCATTTCCATTGCCTTTTACTGACATGTTGCTTGATGAGATCGCAGGATATGAAATGTATAGCTTTATGGATGGTTACAGTGGCTATAACCAGTTACAGATCACTCCTAAAGATAGAGAAAAGACCACTTTCATCACTGAGTGGGAAGCTTTCATGTATCTGGTGATGCCTTTCGGCCTATGCAATGCACCAGCTACCTTTCAGCGATGTATGATGGAAATGTTTAATGAGTTCCTTCATCGGTTCCTCGCTATCTTTATGGATGACTTTACTGTATATTCAGATGAGGAACAGCACCTACTATTCCTAGAAATGGTTTTCAAACGCTGTCAGGAGAAGCGGATTAGTTTGAATCTATTTAAATCCGTTTTCCTAGTCTGGAAGGATAGTTACTGGGACATGTGGTTTCCCGAAATGAAATAGAAATGGCCAACGATAAAATCGAGTGTGTTCAGCAAGCTAAAGCACCTAGAAATGCATTAGAGTTGAGATCTTTCCTAGGATATGTTAACTTCTATAGAAGGTTTGTGCATAAGTTCGCTTCTCAAGCAGTACCATTATATGAACTCACAAAGAAGACCAATAAGTTCAATTGGACTGTTGAATGTGAGGAGAGCTTCCAGAATCTGAAAAAGGCCATTATCAGTAAACCAATCCTTAGGCAACCAAACTGGGATGTTATTTTCCATGTACATGTAGATGCTTCGGGATTGGAAATGGGGGCGATATTGGCTCAGCCAGACGGAAGGATTGATTATCCTGTTTATTTTGCCAGTCTCGCAGATTCAGTCAGGCTGAACAAGGTTATACAACTACTGAGCGAGAAGCCCTTGGAATGGTTTTCAGCGCTACAAAGTTCAGGCATTACATGCTAGGAAAGTTGTTCCATTTTTATGTGGACCATCAGGCTCTTCTGTTCTTGATTAATAAAGTCATTATTCAAGGCAGGCTGATATGGTGGATGATGTTCCTAATGGAGTTTGAATTCAAAAATTTTCATAAACCTGGCAAGAATCACTGTGGAGCTGATTTTTTGTCCAGAAGTACAAAAGGTTATTCAGAAGTACCTTTGAGGGACGAACCAGTGGACGCTGACTTATTTCAGCTGGAAGCGGGAGAATCAGTTGATCCTGAATGGTATGATGTTTATCAATTTCTTTCTCAAGGTGCTTTTCCAGAGGACTGGAAGCAGAACCAGAAGAAATCTTTAGTCATGAAAAGCTTGAAGTTTACTATCATCGGAGGGTCACTCTATCGATTAGGGGTAGATGGTATACTTCGGCGTTGTGTGCCTATGGAAGGGAGAATGCAAGTTATTTTAGAAGCACATAATGGCGAATCTTGTGGACATTTTTCCAATGAAGTTACCTACAAGAAGATTCTGCAAGTGGATCTGTGGTGGCAAACACTAATTGCTGATGTTATAAGTTTTTGTAAAACTTGTGACATATGCCAAAGAATGGGTAGACCAACAGCTACAGATATGACTCCTTTAACACCAGTACAACCATTGGGTGTGTTCATGAAATGGGGATTAGATTTTATGGGACCTTTTAAGAAGGTACCCCCAGGAAGAACAAGTACATAGTAATGGCTACTTGTTATGTCACTAAGTGGGTTGAAGCTAAGGCTCTTCCTGACAACACAGCTAAGTCAACTGCACGGTTTCTATTTGAGAATATTTTCTGTCAATATGGATGTTCGGTAGAGATTGTGTCAGACCAAGGAACACATTTTATCAATGACACCATGGAAATTCTATCGGATATGCTTTTAGTCAAGCATCGAAAATCTACTCCTTATTATCCCAGATGCAATGGACAGGCTGAAAGTAGTAACAGTACAATCAAGACTATTCTCACTAAGGTTGTGCAGAAGAAGCCAGACCAGTGGGATTTGAAACTCCATACTGATTTATGGGCGTATAGGACAGCTTACAAGGTCACTACTGAGTTGACACCATTTAGAATGGTGTATCGCACTGAAGCTATGGTTCCTATGGAGTTTGTTATCCCAAGTCTGAGAATGGCTGTGAAATATGGCTTAGACTTCAACCACAATCTGAAAAAGCGCCTAGATGAACTTATGCAGTTAGATGAACTCAGGCAGCGGGCTATGCTGGAACAAGAAATTGTTAAGCAACGAAGGAAGCACTGGCATGATCGCCGAATTAAGGTTCGGGAATTTTAGAAAGGAGATTTGGTGCTTCTATATCAGTCTAAACTGGGCCCGAAGAAGCCAAACCTGAAGATTGCCTGGGCAGGACCATTTGAGGTAGACTGGGTCTTCTCCAATGGTACAGTAAGACTGAAAGATCTATCTGGATTATTGTTGCCAGGAGTATATAATGGTGCGAAGATCAAGCTCTACTATTCAGAAGCTAGAGAGTCTGAGCAGGAACAAGGTACTAGGGAATTGGGAACTGAAGATCAAGAGATACCAGAAACAGGTATTTTTGGGCTTTTTAATGTGCAACCAGTACTCGTAGAACCAAACTAGACTGATCTCAAGGTCAGTACCAGTGTGATCAAACCAGACTGGGAACCAGTCCAATATCAGTGGGAACACACTTTTCGATTTTTAAGCACCCAACGGTCAGATGGCATGCCAGTCGTAATCATTTCAAGGATGGGTAGAAGACTTATCCAATGCATGTCTGCCACGACAGCAGCAGCGATGCACACAAGTCTAGGAGCGGCGAGTGGTGGAGCTTTTATGGCGCGAACGCGTATAACAGTCAGGAGAGTCGGCATTTTTCCTCACAAATCTCCTGCATGACGATTTCCTCCTGTTGTTCATTCGCCATCGCCAAGCTCTGAGGTATCTTCGCTACAGCCGCAGAGTTCGTCTTCTAAGGAGACAGTCGACTGTCGACTAGCTTTGCCAGCAACACCTAGGTACGGCTTTGAATCATCAAGTAAGTCTTCTTCTCCTTCGCCTGTTTCGTCGTCTTCACAGTGTATGGGTAGGAGGAAGCGTTCAGACAAGATGCAGGAATCTCTAGAGGAAACCCAAGCCATCGTCACTGCTGCAAAGGCAAGCCTTTCCATCATTCCTTACAGCAAGATTCAGCGCTATGTATTCACCGACCAAGCTATGGGATCTACGAGTCATTCTGCAAGCCTCAAGAATCTCTTTCAATGCGACCATCATAAAGCAGGTTCTTGACTCTTTTGATGATGAAGATGGCAGTGCCATAGTGTATGGTAAAAAGGTGTTTGCTACACCAGAAGACATAGCTTTTGCATTCCGGATGCCTAATGAGCCCAAGCCATCTGTGGCAACCCCACAGCAGATCAGTATGGTCCTAAAGGAGGATGAAGCTGCTAAGTGCAAGCGGAAAGCAAGTGGTCAAGGGATTCCAGTGGCAGGGCTGGAAGCTTCTACTGCTTACAGGTTTGTGGCAGAAGCAGTGAGTCTTAAAAATAATCCAACATATGTGTCCGAGAAAGTTTTTGCTATGCTGCTAACCAAGACATTGGATTCAAAGGTCTCTATCAACCTTTGTCAGATACTGTCACACAACGTGCTTCAACAAACTGCCAAGTTGAAATCCTAGAATGTTTTCAAAGCTTGGTATGTTTGGCAATTTTTATATTGGGCCACTGCTCCAGATGCTCATGGGTAGGTAAAATCGGCTTGGAGTGAGAAGCCAATTTCAGAATCCAAGAATATTGATCTGTCTTCAGATGAAGAAGCCACGGACAGTCAGACCGCTCCAACTGGTATGAAAAGGAAAGCCACCGAAGATCAGGCTAGCAGTTCAAAGAAACCGAAGACTACACTAACGAAGAGCAGTGCTTTTCTGAAGCAGATAGAGAGTCAAGTCAAAACTGTGACTATTGAAAAGGCTATAGTTAGCCAAGCTGATAAACAAACTGCTCAGAATACTGAGGTCAACCAGTCAGTAGGACATAGCACAGTTGCTACCGGTACTAGCACAGATCAGGCCAAAGCAGCGACTTCTGAGAAGACAGCAGAACAGTTGGCTGTGGACAAAGAACAACTAGACAAGGGTAAAGGTCAACTGGACAAAGGCAAAGGTCCGGCATCTTCAACTTTACTGGGTGGTGTCTCTATCTCAAATAATGAAGAAGCTTTGCACCGGGTAAAAAAGGACAGGTTGCAGCAGATGCAGACCCATCCATTGAAAGGGCGTCTCTTTCTACAGAAAGCTGATTATGCAGCCTTACCCTATATGGCTCCGGTTACAGTGTATGAGCCTACTGATTCTGACCCAGCCACAGTGAAGGACAGATGTTCAATCCTCATCCAGTCTTCCTGGAATACTATTGTCCACTGTATGGGACAAATGCTGGATGCTGCAGGGTAGGAAGATAAACTGAATAAGGTTAAAGCTGACTTAGGACGCTGAAGACCAGATTCAAAAGCTGGAGACATCAAGAGCTGAGCAGAATTTGTGCCATAGGCTACTTGAAGCCCATTCAGATAGGGCTATTGAGCTATTAAAAAGCAAGTTAGTTAAGGCATAGTCTGATATGCAGATTGTGAGGGAAGAAAGGAATGAAGCACAGAGAGCTGCAAATAGGGATGAAATGATGCTGAAAATGAAGAGAGGTGACTTCAACTCCTGGCTACTTCGCCATACAACTCTGAAGGCTTCCCTCACTGACAGATATATTTATAATAGCCTGGCTGAAATTTTAAATCCGGCAGGCAACGTTGTCTTTGATCTGGAAAATTTGAAGTCACTCATGGAGACCATGCAAAGTGGTTTGCAGGACAAAATGGCTGAATATAATTAATGCTGATGAATCATGCAATCCTGGATTATATTGAGCAGCAGAATTCCCTGGATGAAGCAGAAGAAGATAAGGAAGAAGAAGAGGATAAGGACGAAGGAGCTGATAAGGAGGAGGATGACCAAGAAGAAGGGCATGCCTCACCTCCACTTCCAGGGCCTGGTACTGGTGGCATAGGGCCAACTGAAGGAGGTCAGTCAGCCAGACCAGCCAAGCCAGAATGAAGGGCAGAAGTCAGGCAATCAGTAGTCCGAAGAACAGCAACCCATTCACACAGGGAATCAGCCAGCAAACCAGTCCCAGCTCAGTAGGGAGGCTAAAGGGAAAAGCAAAGTTCAAGATGAGGGACCAGCAGTTGATCAGTAGCATTCCTTACAGCTTATCACCCTTAATAGGCAATTAAGACATCAGCAGGCTTCCATAACCAAACAATATCTAGAGGATGATGATCTCCTGTCTAATCTGGAACGTTTTCAGAGACTGTATGTTGGGGCCAGGGAAATGGTGGAGCATTGAAAATGAGTGGCTTTTCATGATCAAGAACTTGCCGTTTACCTGCGCATCCTAGCACAGTCCAACTGCTGGAAAGGGTTCCTGAATGGATAATCACTGCTAAAGAGAGAGTGACCAACCCACATTTTCAACGACAGTCTACTGCAGATTGTCGCTCTCTCGCTCTTGAATTAGAACTTCTGCTTGGAAATAAACCAACCTACAAATGTATGAAGGACGTTAGGGAACAGTTGAAAGAGGTTTTTGTGCAGATGCAAACTGCCAGAGGAGTGTTGGATCAAAGAGTAAGGGCCATTCTTGAGGATCAGACAGCCACTCGTAAAGGACCTCAGACTAGAATGTCAGTCGGAGAACAGGCAACTACTCTCCGCAAACTTTCAGCTAGTGAGAATCACTAGAAAAGTGATGCAGCAAGAGAACCAGGCTGTTCTCAATTTTTTAGAATTCGTGCTTGATTCTCGAGTTCTCTTGTATGCCTTCCCAGCAAGAGAGACGGAACTGCCAAGATTTTTTCCAACACTTTACCCTCAACATCCAGAACCAGTCGATCGCCTTACATACTTCAAGATTATTGATGAGCTCCAGGATTGGTATGAGCGATCGACTGTAGAATGGAAAGCTTGGTAAACACTGTTCAATGATGCTCTCCAACTCAATGATATTCACGAGCTGAAAGAAGAGATGCAGAGGATCCGGATATGTATGGGTCAGTGGAAGATTCGGGTCAGGGGCCTGACCAAGATTACTAATCAATTGTTGCTGCAACTTACTGTTGAGTCCTCTAAATTGCCTAAAAAGGATATTGCAGCTAAGGCGGGCCTAGCACCACAGTATAGAGAGATGGCTCAGATTCTTTTTGAGGCTCAGGTCAAAACCAATCAACCTCTTCCAGAAGGATGGATCCATACTGCTTCGCATTGTCACAAGCTAGCCAGAACCAGGATCACCAAAGGCAGATGCACACTCTATGATCCTGACACCAAAACCTATCATTCCCTTATGCCTTATGAAGTAGAGATGACCACAGAAAGGCGGGATTAGCTTGAGCAGGAGGCCATTTACCGACTCAGGCACTAGGAGTTCTCAGACGCCATTCAGGCCAAAGGGTAAACAGAAGCTGGTTCAATGGAAGGATACTGGGTAGTTCCATCTCAGAATTCAGTGGCGACTTTTCCTTCTCAGTTGGAAGGTTGATATTCGTATGTGTAGACGATGAGAGCTCCACCTTGGCCTTTTCAGCTGCCTCTCGCAATCTTTGTATGGCCATTCTATCATTGGTCAAGGCCAATCCCCAACATCAGAAGCAGATAGTGGATTTTTTTGCTTCAAATCAAAATCAGACAGGGGAATTTTTCAAAAAATTTGGAATCTTGCCAAAATTCAAGAAAGGAGGGAAGGACGTAGACGGTTGAGAAAGTTTCACTAAGTGGAATGCTCTCTTATAAGACGGGCAGTGAATTAGTCAGTAATTACTACGGTAATTACCATGGTAAACCCAAGGCATATAAATAGGGCCTATTACATTGTAATCGGGTTGGCATTTGGGTTAGCATTTTGGCGGCATTTGTACTTGAGTTGTCAATCATTGGCAGTTGTTGTCGGTTGTACTCTATCTATAAATCACATCATACTCACTGTAATCTTTCATCTGTATTTCCAATCACGGCTGATATTCCAGTTAGGGGATAATAATTATGCAAGCTTTTAATTTAGAGCTTTTGGTACAAATTTAGAGCTTCTTTAATTGTGTGCTCAAATAGGCTTATTGTACATGAGAGTGTTCCCAAATGTACAACTCTCTGACATAATTTTAGATCTATATATTTAAGAGTCCAAATTAAAATTCTATTTTGTGTGCAAAGTTATATTCAACAAGAATATTTTTTGGATTCTTTAAGCTAAAACATGATACATACCTTAAAATTGTATTATTTATGCCCATTCTATCCCACAAAAATAGACTTTTACATACTTTTTTGATAGATATGTGTCTTTTCTCTTATTTAGTAATGGCTAACCTTAAGGTTATTGAAGACACAATGTAGCCTTTCCCCTCACAAAGAAGATTGAGAGCTAGTTGCTCTACTAATGTAGATTGAGGCACTTTGTAGTCTGAAAGGGTTTTCAAAAGTGAATCAGTAGTAGATATAATGCACTACATAATGAAAAATCTTTCTCAAACATCACAACTTATCCATATCTTGCATATCAAACTGACATATTATCATCCAAGTGATTCTACCTTCCTCATTACCATCCAAGACCCTTTCTCTCCTAGATAAGGTTGGAGTATCCAATTTACCTATTATCATTTTTATGGTTCTACCTTCCTCATTACAATCCAAGCCCCTTTCTCTTATAGGTCAGGTTGGAGTAGCTACTATTGAAGGGAGGGAGAGGCAACTCATGGAGTGCCAGCAATGAACCATGTTAGGAGAACTATAGCCAATACCATGCACTCTGGCATGGTTGTAATGTTTTTACTTCATATTGTAATGTTTGGATATCACAAATAATCTTGGGATGAATCATAAAAATGAAATAGACATTGAACATCTAGGAAAAATACATACAAGCATCCCACAAAATGATAAATTCCTTGACAAAATCATGACATAAATATACGACCATTCCCAGACACAAATAACAACAAATTCAAGTAGGCAACAAACCAAACCCCCATTGGAATCAAAACAAAGGTTTGGTGCATCTCAATGCAATTTTGGGAATATCTTGTTGGGATAGGAAATATTAAGTTCAAGATCTTGTTATTCAAAATATCTTTGTTTACTATATGTGAATGCTACATCCTAGCTTGCTTTAGATGTATATAAATATTCTAGCCACTTCTTAGATACCATAATAGATAATAATATCATTTACAAACATGATATGGTGAGTTAGTGCTACTACACAATGCACACTCAAAGACAAACTTTACTACCTCAAAATGTTCAACTTCAATAAGAACTCACAAGGAAAAACCAAGCTTTATTGAAACCCAAAAAGATAAACCATGCAAGAATAATGTGTCAAAATACATTTAACATCCGTCCATTAGGCTTGAGTGACTACATGCTTTGAGCACCATAACAAAAGTGACTATATTTGGGGAGATCCTTTGCTATATTTGAACCTCACAAAAAATGATCATAGATCTTTCTTTGCCGACCCTTGCCAGCATATCCTTTTATAATCTAGTCCCATACACTTCATCTAGAAAAAAAACCTTCCTGTTCACGTGCAAAAGCAACCCACAAGAATTCGCCATCAACTGGGTGTTGGCTACTTGCAGTCAAAGATGCTAGTGCGGGCCTGCTATAGGCTGAGAGCAATTATCTCTCTCTCTCTCTCTCTCTCTCTCTCTCTCTCTCTCTCTCTCTCTCTCTCTCTCTCTCTCTCTCTCTCTCTCTCTCTCTCTCTCTCTCTCTCTCTCTCTTTGGGAAAACTTTTTTTATACTACATTACTTGGTATCCATACATCTTTACATTTCATCCCTTACAATGCATCAATATACCTCTGCATTTGACTTACACCACAATATTCATCCTGCAAGTTAGTAAAGTTTCATTTCATGAAAGCTAAACACCTACTTCTTTCGTTACATTTCATTTGTTGCGCTCTGACCAACAAATAACCTGCAAAAGGCACAACTGCAAGGGGAAACATCTATGGTTTGATCCTGCAAAAGAACATGTTAGCCATGTCAAATGGAGTTGCTTCATGTTCAAGGTTCCACTACTCTATCTTTGCTCTGCGTTCAGTACTCCCTTCCCTGATGGGGCTTTGATCTCTATGCCTTGGTGAACTTGAAGGACTATACCCTCTGATTGAACCTATTGAATATGATCTCTGAACATTAGAATCTCCATATTCATAAGCATACCTTGAATGCCCGTGACTTCCATATCATTCTCGTGTGTTGTAATCTCTCCAGGGATTATAATTCGGTTTGAGGCCTTTTGTAGATTCCAAACATCTTTCTTTTGAGCTTGGTCCCTGCCAATTTCATAACATGCATAAAGTTACAATATCCACCCCAATTACAATTTCATCCAGCTACCGACAAGTAGCCTCTCCAAAATCTATAAGTGGTGAACAATCTACAATAATATTTGGGTGGCCACATAAAGTCGTCCAGTCAATCCTTGGAAAGCAACAGCTTCTAGCTCCTCTTCTTAGAATTGTGCATACACATTTCCAACCATGTGATCGACAAGATTATTACAAATGTGTAAAACTCTCCAGCTTATCAAACTTCCGAAGCTCTTCAAAGATGTCGAGGTAGAGCCTAGAGAAAAGAAGAGTGGGACTAATAGTGGGCTTGTTGTGTAGAGGCAAGCAGCGATCTCCATGCATGCATGCCCCGATCTTTCACTCTATCCTTCACTTGTGCCAATTCATGCTATCCTTCAATTGTGCCAAAAATGGATGCCAAGTTCTCCGTTGGTTGCAAGTGAAAGCTAGGATGAAATCACCACATAAAAGATGCTCATCACGTAATGAATTTCCTCCACCAAGTTCAACAGCTCCAATTTCTGTGTGGAATAATAATCCACATCATCCATTTAGTTGTCATCCTAGTAGGCGCAATGGCCTGCATTCCCATGAATGACATGAACCTTGTAACTGCCTCCACATGTGTATATAACAAACCCATTTGTAGTAATCTATCATCGCCTTGGCTAACGCCTTGCCTCTTGCCTACGCACCTCCGTGCTCTCTTTCTCTCTCTCTCTCTCTTTCTCTCTCTCTCTCTCTCTCTCTCTCTCTCTCTCTCTCTCTCTCTCTCTCTCTCTCTCTCTCTCTCTCTCTCACACAGTTCGTGATGATGGAGATGGGGAGAAGTTCCTCTCCTTGATTCCAACCTCAGAGACCACCCTACACCATGTGGTATTCCTTTTGGTCATGCCTAGCGTTTTGATAGACTCCCACCATGGTTGTAATCGTTGAACAGTTTCTCTTGCTGCATTTTGAAACACTTCATTGGCGTGCAACTTGAGAGAGAGAGACCGACGTGCAACTTGAACTGCAAAAGGCTCCTTCCCAGCCCTATTAAAGTGATGGCAAAAGGCTCCACAGCTCTTATTAGAGAGAGAGAGAGAGACCTCTTTGCCGTCCCTCCACTCTGATCTATCCCATGCCTTGCAACCTTCGTAGGTTAAGGGAGGGTGGAAGTCGACATCACACGACCATGGCATGGCAACAAATCAAGAGGACGAGATTATCGCAATGGACACAACCTATTCAATGGCATTGTAAG
Organism: Adiantum capillus-veneris; assembly: GCF_014529385.1. Lineage (NCBI taxonomy): Eukaryota > Viridiplantae > Streptophyta > Polypodiopsida > Polypodiales > Pteridaceae > Adiantum > Adiantum capillus-veneris. Next base: position 38,085,274 of record NC_140933.1, on the reverse strand, counting down.
GGGCAATGACAAAGCAGGAGCTATATACAACTGAAGAAGCAGTTGCAGCCAGCAATCTTGTTGTCGACAGTGACCCTGATGCAATGAAACTTGTAGACGGACCTCGTGGAGACGAACCTGCTGTGACCAAGATTGACGCCTCCCTTGCAAACGAGGACGAAGCACCATCTGACCCTCTCCGCGCTGCCTCTTATGCATGGAATGCTTCTGCAACACCCAACCTTGCTATGCACACCACGGTGCCCTGCAATTAATATGGACACAATGCGGACGACCATTGAACTTACTGCGCTTTACTCCCGGCTGCCAACACATTCGCTAGTCCTTCCAGGCAAGGAAACCACCCAGAGATGCATTGAAAGAACCTTGAGGTTCCCATCCACTGCAAGACACATATCCTCCGTAGCCATCAGTAGGAGTGGAATGGTGATGGAGGTTCTGGATGTGACGAATAGAGGAGTCCTCCTCTCATTCAAGAGCACGTTGCTCGTCCGCGCGCACACAGACGATCAGTGAGCTCAAGTTTTTTAAAACATTTTATAAAGTATAGTGTCACACGCGCACGGATGGACTGCGTGCTCATCCGCCAACGTGGATTTTTTTAATCAAGTAAATGAGCTCCAATTTTAGAAAAATAAACTATATTGCTAGCAATTTGTACTATTTTCCTGCAAAATTCAAACACATAGTCGGTCCTTTTTCCTAGTCCGTTCTTTTAATGATTACCTTAGCTACAACAAGAAAGTCAAAATGGCACAAAATATTGGATGTAAGAGAGACAACTTGACGATCACAGTTGGGAATACCGAGAATCTTGCAAATAATAATTCAATTGAAAAAAATACACGTGAAAGTCATTGCTCCTAAAATTATTGCCCTTCCTCCACCAATCTCACTTTGGGACACATAGACACAAACACAAACACCACATATTCGTTTTATTGAGGTCCAATGTGTGTGAGCGAGAGACACAAACACACTTTGTGACATAGAAACACAAACACAAACACAAACATCAGTTCTGCTAGGGTCCAATGTGTGTGTGTGTGTGTGTGTGTGTGTGTGTGTGTGTGTGTGTGTGTGTGTGTGTGTGTGTGTGAGAGAGAGAGAGAGAGAGAGAGAGACAGAGAGTGAACCAAGCAAGATTACTTGCACATGATAAACACAAATAGGAGAAATTTTTCATGCAAGATGATAAAGAAAAATTCCTTCGAGACCTATAGAAAGGTAGGTTTATAGCCCTTTCATTACTAAGAGGATCAAATGATTTCACATGTACAAGAATAAAGATTAGCTTGTTTGATAACATTAATTTCCAACAAGTTGAGGTAATGTAATGTACGGTTGGTCGCAATGTAGTAGGAGTGTTGCAAAATGGTCCGCTTGCCTTGCTACGTTTTACAATTGGCTCACGTCCACTTGTGTCTTTGCTTGAGGAAAATGGTATAGAAGGGGAGATTAACAAAACTAACAATAACATGAGAAGATGGGAGAATATACTCCTTCCCTTCCACAACAAAGTGGCGATAATTAACTCCTTTATGATTCCTTACATATCCTTTGTCTCAATTGTTTTGAAGATGGCTATATGTAATTGAAACAAAATTTTGAAACCCATCAAAAGGTTCACATGGAAGAATATTACAAGAGACACATGGGTGATAAGATCAAGGGACCTAGGTGGCATTGGGTTCTTGAACCCAGCACTACATGCAAAAGCCATGTGTGCAAAGCTAGTAGTTTCCCTAACAAATCAAAGGCAAGATGAGGCGGTCATGGCTTGGGATATGATTGACAAAGTAGAGTACTTTTAGGAATGAGGCCCATGGAAGGATCATACTAAGTGCATGAAAAATTTCTAGCTCCAAGCTTGAATTTTTTGAATCGAAGGGGTTTAGCTGCTAGGGGGTTTGCATAGGGGAGATACTTCAAAAGAGAAAATTAATGGTATCATCATGAAGGAGTACGAGCGGAACTGCGACGCGAGAGAGAGTGCAAGAAGAAGAGCACGACGATATGGTGAACTCGCTCTACTGTAATGTGTAGAGCATAGTGAGTTCTTATTAGGTTTTAACAAAAGAATATGTGTACATACCTAGCGGCCCGCCCACTTACCTGGGCGACCACATTGGGCTTTATACCCCAACAACCTCCCACTTAAAGTCCAATGTGGTCCTTTAAGTGTGAGAGAAGCTACTATACAAGCTAATATACAAGAGATGTAGAGAAGTGATGTACTACCCTACACCTAACTGCTTGCGAAAATGCGCAAAGCTCTCTGAGGGAAGTCCTTTTGTAAGTAGATCAGCAAGATTTTCTGTGGTGTGAACTTTGACAAGCTGAAGTTGCTTATCCTCAAGCATTTCCCTGATGAAATGATACTTCACATCCACATGCTTTGTCTTTGAGTGATAAACTAGATTGCAAGCCAATTGTATAGCACTTTGACTATCACAATATAACACAGGCATCTCTTATTTGATTCCCAAATCTGTTACTAGTCGATTAAGCCAAATTGATTCTTTGCATGCCTCTGATGCTGCAACATATTCAGCCTCTGTAGTAGACTGAGTAACACAATCTTGTAATCTAGAACGCCATGATACTGCTCCACCAGCCAATGTAAAGACATACCCTGACGTAGACCTTCGATTGTCTAAGTCACCTGCATAATCTGAGTCTGTAAAACCCTTTACACTTAGCTCCTGACTCCCATAGCATATACGCATACTCTTTGTAGCTTTCAGGTATCTCAATATTCCTTTCACTGCCTCCCAATGTTTCTTGCCTGGGTTTGACATGTATCGACTTACTACTCCCACTGCAAATGCAATGTCTGGGCGAGTAGCAATCATTGCATACATCAAACTACCCACTGCAGACGCATATGGAATCTTATCCATTTCAGCCTGTTCTTCCTCAGACACATGACAATCTTGTTTGCTAAGTTTCACATATGGTGGCAATGGAACACTCAATGACTTTCCCTTCTCCATATTGAAACGTTGCAAAGCCTTGTCAATATACTCTGTTTGAGATAACCAAATCAACTTCTTTGATCTGTCTCTCTCAATGCGCATACCAAGTATATGACTTGCCTCACCCATGTCTTTCATGTCAAACGATTTTGCAATCTTTGACTTCAAAGATGAAATTTCTTCCAAGTGCTTGCCAGCAATCAACATGTCATCCACATACAAAATAAGGATCAGCCAACTACCATCCTTAGCCTTCTTTGTATATAGACAGTGATCAAACTCACTACGTTTGTAGCCTTGAGAAATCATAAACTTATGGAACTTATGGTACCATGCCCTCAGAAGAATTTTTTCACCACCCGAACGAAGGTGTAATGATGGCTATTCCGATTAAAGTAGATTGTTGGATGAAGTTAAAAGAGCGGGATCAAAGAAAAAATGCATCTGACGTTGATATTTTTCAAAGAACATTTAAAGACAGACCCTAACCCTGTCCAACGTCCCCTTGTTGAACTTGCACCATCATTTTATCCGATCTAAATATTTTTATAATATACATCTGTCTTGTCCAGGGTATTCTATTTTTTATTGAAGTGTATTATCTGGTTTGAAGTGTTTCACCTCCTTGAGTCAATTATCTTTAGTCATTTCAAATTGTTGTATTGATTGTCAGTATTTCAAATTTGCCTTGTGGTTCAATTAATCGCATAGTTGTGGTTTGATTTAGTGGATTCTGACGTCTTATGTAGTGGACGAGAAGTTGCTATCTTGTGCATGTGTGAGACTGTTGAATCATGAGAATATTTATTTGCCAACGATATTGAACATTTGTCTATCTGTCGATTGCAACTTTAAGAGAAAGTGGCCGATGAAGAACAAGATATTGGCACCCAATCAATGCCCGATGATCAACAACAAGCGGCTGTTAATTTATTTCAGCATATGAAGTCTCTAGCACACGATATATCGGCACGGCAAGCGACGTGCACTGCTCGACGACTCTCAAAATGGGCAATCCAAACCACTTGCAATGGAAAGAGATCAACAAAGAAGTGACGAAGGACATGATCAAAACAATATGGCCATGCGAGGAAGCAGAGATCAAGAAAGGAAGGTGGAAGGTTTCAAAGTGCAACCATGATGCGATCAAGAAAAACGTTGAGAGGATTTTCTTGGAAGTTTTGTGTCCATCCCATGCACAATGCAGATTGTGTGTTATATTTTGCAAAAATGCTAAATGTTCACTTTATGCAACAGTAACTACTGGACATTTCTTCAAAGGAGACAACTGTTGCCACTCATAGTCTAAGAGAGAGTTATGTCACTTTCACTCGAGATGAGTTGCCATTGATAGTGGAAGGTGCCAACATATAGTTAAAGAGAGAGAAGGATATTTACCGGACACAGTTGGCAGAAAAAGATGCAAAAATAATACGGCTTTCTATAGTCACCCAGACACCCTAACCCTCGTAGGTTTGGATGGAGAAAAGAATTCACTGCTTAAGCCAGGACGTTCAAAATCTGACACAGCGAAATCCCAATGTCCAGTTTGCTACAAGAATTTTGATGGATTGAGTGGATATTATACATTGACATGCGGTCATTATTATCACTTCGTTTGTCTTATTCGTTTAATGCAAAATAGTAGCCGATGTGCAATCTGTTCACAAGATATTCCAGAAGGAATATATATTATGTTTGGCATGGCACATGAGTATAAATTCAAGCAAGCCCGCCAAGATACCCCTAGTACAATTAGAAATCTGTTTGGTAAACAAGATGCTGCTTTAGAGCAACACAATTGAGATCGACAAACTATGTATAATCGTGAATATGAAGCATTATATATTATCAAAACACATTTGAATACAAGGTCTTTTATAATGGTTTTTGACACGATCTTCATTCAACTCTCAAGCTATATTGAATCTGTAAAGTTGTTATCTGGTTCTAAGTCTGAGTGTTCTGGTTCTCCTTGTATTTCAACCTCCACATCTATTATCAAATTCTCTTCTATTTTTCTATAGTACATTGAGATACACCAACATTGAACTCTTCTTTGTCTTCATTTTGACAATCATACAACCAGGTTGGCATTCCTCCTCGTAGCCAGCACTTTCGATGTGATTCAATATCTTTTCGTTGCAAAATATATACATTAATTTTTTTGCTCTGTCTACTAATAGTCTGTTGAGAATAGTGCTGTGAACATACTTGTACATACTCCAGTTTCTCTCTAAACTTGAGTTTGCTACACATTGTGCCAGTACTTTCATTGCAAGGGGACGTAAGATAGAGTAATTCTCTCCACCATTCATCATGCACCACTTCCATGCAGGTTGCTCTTTTGCCATTACTTGTTCAAAATTATTTGCAAAAGGACCTTCTTTTAATCTAAATGCTTTCTTTGATGCAATCAATTCGGTCCTGAACGTTGGAATAGAACGTGTTGATCAAGTGATAGAAATCACTTACCACCTATGTATTGGACATCAGATCTAAATTTCATTACTCCGGATCGAGCATGTAAGCAACACTATGGAGTGGACTATGAGCGCTCTTCCACCTTGCATAGAAATACTCAGCCAAAATTTTTTGATGTTTGCCAGAGAATGGTAGTCACCACTCCTTCTCTACTACATACTCTTTCAGCTCTTCGGGATGTTCAAGACTCTGTTGGATTGACCACCATGTCATCCACAGTACTTTGCCCAAGCTTGGCGTCCTTTGATCAAGGTTGCGGATCGCAAACATAACGGGCATCATTACATGGTATGCATCCATTACACTCCTCCACCAAGCAGCCTTGTTTACATTGCCACGTAGACATGTAATTTTATCTTTCACTTTTTCTTTCTGCTCAAGTTGCCATTCATCAAAGGCCACGCAATTGAATGTGTCAATCACAATGCATTTATTACGGAGAAGTGATTCCAGGGTATAAAAGTGCGTGCAGAACTGAGTCTCAGCAGGAAGTTTCAACATCATTGACATGCGCATCCTATACAAATCCAGCACTCTTTGTTGTTTCAAGATAAATTTCACAACCTGACGCGCTGTATCAATTATTTTGGCGAACCATGTGGTTTCTTCGCTATTGTACCAATCCTTCAGCACCAAGTTTAAGCTATACGTATTACAACCATTGGCAAAAATATGTGGAAAGCCTTCTTTATTAAATTTCTTGGCATTTTTACAATTCTTTGCGTCGTCCATGACTACTTGAACGACATGTTCAACGCCAATTTCTTTAATTACATTAAACAAGACCTCAGAAATATATTTGCCACTTTTAATTGCACCAAAACTATCAATTGCATTTATAAACGTTTCTCCCCTTGGACAAAAGAGCATTACATTGATCAACGGTCTTCTTTGAACATTTGACCAGCCATCACTTACAATCGTACATCTTGGAAGCAAAATATTCCCAAGTATTATTTTACCAACGCGCTCTTTGGCTTCGATGGAACATTTGTCCAAGAAAAAGTTTCGTATCGTGTGATAAGAAGGAGCTGAAAATCCTGGCCCAAACTCACCGATTTTCTTCCAAGCAGTCTCCAATGATTGTTGTCTACCATGACCAAAGCACTTCCAGTAAAGAATATTGCTTTGACGAGTGCAGTTTGTGCTTCTTCTAGAGACTGCACTCGAAAGCTTTGATGTAATGATTTTTGGCGCATTTGACCAAGTCCACCTTCATTGTGACACTTAAAAGGAAAACTGCCTAGAAATTCCTCTCCCTGGGTAGGTTGTTCTCCAAGGTTAGTTGGCGTCACTATAGGATCTGCAGAGTTAATATTTGGCTCTGAGAACTCTTGACTCGAAGCCACAGAGCTATATATTTGTTGTCACTTGCTACCCTTTTTGATGAGCTCTCCTCTCAAACGCTTTGCAGCTCTGCAGGTGCCTGAGGATGTTCACATTTCTTACAACTCCTTTTAACGCTACCCAAAAAATAATCCCTAATACGTGGTGCACTGCCTAATCTTGTTGTGTGACAAAATTTACATTGCCACTCCATATATCGGCCACATATGTTGGAGCATAATCCCACTCTTTGGCAGGAGCTTTTTTATTCTTTGGCTTCTTCGTACCACTTGTGCGCCCACATTTTGCTCCATTGCTTTTAAATTAAAAATGAAGACAAAAGAACCAGATGTTCAATTTTTGAAACATTTTTTTTATTT